>NC_053167.1:14509293-14840913 GCF_016835505.1 Polypterus senegalus
TGTATTTTTATGTTTTTGTGCTAATGCTTTAGAAAAACTGACTGTTTGATGTAAGAGAATTTAGAAATGCCTTATCAGTCTCAGCATTTAAATCAAGGTTAAAGAGCAATTATTGTATCATAGCAACTGCTGTATGGTTTTTAATAAGTTAGTGATCTTTGTGACTAGCAGTTCATAATCATTTGTCAGACACCTGCTTGTGCTTGACATTGCTATCATTCTGGCTCCAGTTTTTCCTTCACACCTTTAAATTTGACCTCAAAATGGATGGACACATTAATATCACCCGTGAAGAATGCCTAGTTAGAGCCGGGCAAACAGTTGACCTTGCTCAGATCAAATTTGCATTGCCAGTTATACAGTAGCTTCTCACCTCCATTTCCAGCTCATGGCAGCTATATTTCTGCATTGTTGCTTTTTCATAAAATGGACAAATGGATAGATAATAAAACAAGTCAGTTTTGCAAAATGGAGCTGGCCTTGAGACCTCCTTCTGCTTCCTTTGGTAGATTATTTTGGGTAGCATGAGGGTATGGAGGGGAAATCATTGAAATAAGCAGATATTTTTCCAGTAATTCAAAAAGTGTTTTTCTCCCTTATTATAAACTGGTTGTGTTACTCAGCTTCACCTGAAATATTTTGCAGGACAAAAGGCATCAATTTGTGCTGCTGGTTAATCAGATATATCAGAGGCATTATGTAACTAAGTGCTTTTCTATATGCATTTTTTATTTGTCTATATATATTGTAAGAAAGAAGGAAATGAAGTGCATTGAAAAAAAAGCATTTAGAAAAAAATAATAATAAATGTTGACTGTCTAAGATGGTGGATCTATGGCTTTAGGCGCTTCCGGCAGAAAGAAAAGTCCAGGTGGATAGACACTGAAAGTGACATCATTGGTGTTAAAGCTATCAACCTTCTGGTCTGCAGAGGGAAGAAAAGAAAAGGCAGTAGTACACAGCACCAACCCATGGAGTGGTAGGAAATCACCATCACCAGAGGCATCACACTGTGCACACGCATGGCTGTATATACTGTAGATAAGTTTGAGAACCCCTCTTAATTCTTTGGAATTTTGTTTATCATTGGCTGAGCTTTCAAAGTAGCAACTTCCTTTTAATATATGACATGCCTTATGGAAACAGTAGTATTTCAGCAATGACATTAAGTTTATTGGATTAACAGAAAATATACAAAATAACAAAATCAGACAGGGGCATAAAATTGGGCACCCCAACAGAGATATTACATCAACACTTAGTTGAGCCTCCTTTTGCAAATATAACAGCCTCAAGACGTCTCCTATAGCCTTTGATGAATGTCTGGATTCTGGATGGAGGTATTTTTGACCATTCTTCCATACAAAATCTTTCCAGTTCAGTTAAATTTGATGGCTGTCGAGCATGGACAGCCTGCTTCAAATCATCCCATAGATTTTCAATGGTATTCAAGTCAGGGGACTGTGATTGCCATTCCAGAACATTGTACTTCTCGCTCTGCATGAATGCCTTTGTAGATTTCGAACTGTGTTTTGGGTCATTGTCTTGTTGGAATATCCAACCCCTGTGTAACTTCAACTTTGTGACTGATGCCCTGAACATTATCCTGAAGAGTTTGTTGATACTGGGTTGAATTCATCCGACCCTCGACTTTAACAAGGGCCCCAGTCCCTGAACTAGCCACATAGCCCAACAGCATGTTGGATCCTCCACCAAATTTGACAATAGGTAACAGGTGTTTTTCTTGGAATGCGGTGTTCTTCTTCCACCATGCTTTTTGTTTTGAGCAAATAACTCAATTTTTGTCTCATCAGTCCAAAGCACTTTGTTCCAAAATGAATCTGGCTTGTCTAAATGAGCATTTGCATACAGCAAGCGACTCTGTTTGTGGCGTGAGTGCAGAAAGGGCTTCTTTCTCATCACCCTGCCATACAGATGTTCTTTGTGCAAATTGCGCTGAATTGTAGAACAATGTACAGATACACCATCTGCACCAAGATGTTCTTGCAGGTCTTTGGAGGTGATCTGTGGGTTGTCTGTAACCAATCTCACAATCTTGCGCATATGCCACTCCTGTATTTTTCTGCCAGACCTGGGTTTAACAGCAACTGTGCCTGTGGCCTTCCATTTCCTGATTTCACTCCTTACAGTTGAAACTGACAATTTAAACCTCTGAGATAGCTTTTTGTAGCTTTCCCCTAAACCATGATACTGAACAATCTTTGTTTTCAGATCTTTTGAGAGTTGGTTAGAGGATCCCATGCTGTCACTCTTAAGAGGAGAGTCAAAGGTTAGCACAACTTGCAATTGACCACCTTAAATACCTTTTCTCATGATTGGACACACCTGTCTATGAAGTTCAAGGCTTAACGAGCTAATCTAACCAATTTGGTGTTGCAAGTAATCAGTATTGAGCAGTTTCCAAACTTTTTCATATATATATATATATATATATATATATATATATATATATATATATATATTGTGACAGATAGGGGGTGCTGTCATCCCTTTGAACCCTCAGCTCAGACGCCAGACAGCAGATAAAAGTCCAAATTATTAATTTATTAGGACAATAACGTTCACAAAGCACCCCCTCCACAATACTCATAAATACAATACAATACTAATAAACAATAAATCCTCCACTGCCAGACACGTTGCCACCCTGCCACCCAGCTCAGCTCACTCGTCTGGGATCTCCCACAGTCTTTTATAGTTAATGACTTGGAAGTGCTTCTGAGGCCTCAGTCCACATGATTATCAGCACTTCCGGGTCCGGTAAAAAGTCCTCTTCTTCATCCCGGAAATATGTTATTTCCCCTGTCGCTATGACTAAGACGTACTTCCGGGTTATAGGGCAAATACACATCCCTGAACCTCCCTGCAGCGTCTCCTGATGCCCCTGACATTATCCAGCAGGGTTGTGTATTAAAACTACATAGTCCATGATGCCCTGCTGGAATTCAAGGCATCTCCATAGTGCAGGGAGGGCTCCACCTGGTGGCCTAGGGGTATTGGCCGGGATGAATGGCCGGCCATAGACCACTATATATATATAAGAGAACACAAAGACAAGAAAAGAGTTATATTATCTGAAGTTTTGCTCTGTACAGACTGAGTCCTAAATGGAACTGTCTGGGAGTTGGGCAAGTGACTACCTTTATAGGCGATGGAAAGGAAGAGAAGGGTCCAAAAGGGTAGTGGCGGAAGGGAGTTCAGCAGGAGGGCGTTGTCTGGTGAAGGAAGTGGAAATGTGTTAGGCTATAGTCAGTCTCCTCTTCTGTGGCTCTGCAGAGGATGGAGAGGAGACGTGCACTTCATCAACCTCCTCCCCAGCATTTTACCCTTAGTTAAGCCCATTGACTGCTCCACATGTACACGTGTGTGACAATGTATATATATATATATATATATATATATATATATTGTCAAAATAAGACACAGGAAACATCAAAGGTTTGGGGCAGCCACCTGTATAATATCCCTGCCTCAAAATGGATATTTTTTCCAAGAGTTGTACATGGTACAATGTCCAAAACTGAACTCACTTTGGTTGAGTAAAATGGTGGTTTTAAAAGTCATGACAGGAAATTACGTTAACTGGACCGGAACTGGAAGTGATGCCGCTGGGCTACCAGACCCGGAAGTGACCTCTTCGGCACCGGAACTGGCTTCATCAATGGCACGAGTACCGGAAATGACGTGATCAAAACCGTCAGCACCTAGTGGGATTTCCCAAAGATAGTCTGCAGAGGACAGAGAGAGAGAGTTAATGCAGGTTGCCACCTCCTGGTCTGGCATGTTATTGCTATTATTTAAGCCCTCCCGTGTCTGCGTGGGTTTCCTCTGGGTACTCCAGTTTCCTCCCACAGTCCAAAGACATGCAAGTTAGGTGCATTGGTGATTTGAAATTGTCCCTAGTGTGTGCTTGGTGTGTGTGTATGCCCTGGGTTTGTTTCCTGCCTCCAGCTGGTAGTTTGTTGGATAGCTCCTGCCCCTTGCGTGCACAAAGCACACTCTCCTCCACAATACTCATAAAACTCACAATAATACAATAATAAACAAATAAACCAATCCTCCACTCCCAGGCGCGTTGCCCTCCTACCACCCAGCTCAGCTCGTTGTCTGGGAGTTCCCACAGTCCTTTTATACCTCCTGACCGGAAGTGTTTCTGCCCAATAGTCCACAAGTCCTTTTCCCTTCGGGTCAGGGTAAATCGTCCCTTTCTTCAACCCGGAGTCCGTGTGTTGGCTGATGCCCTGCTGGTCTTCTGGGGAGATTCTTCCTCATGGCTCCAGCAGACCTCTGTAACCCTGTAGTTAGAATATAGCGGGATGGATAATGGATGGATGGATAGCTGCCTCCCATGTGCACGTATGTGACAATATATATATGTATATATATATTTTTTTCCAGGTTGACTTCTGGTCTTTAAAAGCAGAGAACAAAAGACAGCCCACTAATGAATGTATCTGTTGTAAGTGACAAACCCAACAGGAAGGAATATGCCAGGAAAGGGTTCAGACAGAGGGAAATCATTCTTCTAATACCCACAGGACTTGTTCTAATACCCACAGGACTTGTTTGGCAGATGCGGTCATGCTCATGAGTTATAGGCTGATTGGAGGGATGTGCTGTGCATTAATTTTTTAATAACTTCATTGGAATTGCATTTGCCTCTTGACCTAGCTTTGTAAGTTATAGTATATTGATGTTTTCATTTAGATCTTGGCAGATTGGGATATGTGTGATAATGCCATTGTACCCACACCCCTTTTCTCTCCTGTGACTCTTTGATATGCCCAAGCAAATTCATGTTAATTCAGTGATAAATCAATCAATTATTACTTTCCTTTAATTTTTCTGAACCAGCTAATTACATTTAATGTTCTGGACTATATCTCACCAGCTTTTGGTGCATGGCAGAACCAGCAGTAGTAGGAATTCCAAGCTATCAGAGTTCAAGTTCACATAGACAACCTATTTGGAGGCACCAGACAAATGAAGACAATAGAGAGAAACTTATCTGAACATAGGGAGAACATACAAATGGAGACACAGATCCAGGAATCTGGAGCTGCGAGTTAGCACTATGCTCCCAAATTTTATGTGTGATAATACATTTGATAATATAGAGTTGCCTCTGTTAAGCGCCTTAATAGAAAAATGAAAGAAGTAAAAATTAAGCATGCTTTAGATGTACTGTATTATTTGGCACTGCAGTGGACATTTCATGATGAGTGAGTCTGTGTGTATACATGAAGCTATCACTTTCCCTTGACCTAGTTTGTTGCCCAAATAGTTTACTCTCAATGTTAACAATGAAACATTGCTCCAAGCTAGGTCTAAATTGGGATCCAAAGCTTGTCCCCCTCTCACCAATCTTCAGCCAAAATCGGTGGAATGGTATTTGGCATTTTTAAGCAATTTCCAAATTCTGCTTTGCTGAAAAGCATTTCATTATTTATTCAATTTGAGCTGGGCATTAGGGACATTTCATCTAATCTAATTCCCATAGCTTTGCAGTTTTGCATTTTACAAACATTTATTTATTTAGTTAGTTCCCTTTCTCACAGCTTTTCTAATTTGAACAGCCCTTTTGTGCCCAGTTCCAGCGCATTGATTCTAAAAAACAGCACCAGCAGTGATCTGCCACCTTGGCATCTTCATCATTTTGAACACTGTCTCTTTAATGGTACACAGTTCTCTACAAACAAAGTACAATGTGGAGCAAAACACAAACATCAGGTGGTCTAATTATTTTTGATGAAAGTGTGCCCATTGCAAATATTAATTAGCCTAGGCTTTTGTGAAATACTTACTGTACCAAGTAGTTATATTTATGATAAATTTAATGCAGTTGTCCCAAGCTCAGCAGGTGCTTAGAAATTTCTGAAAACCATTAGGTGTAACTGCAAACAGCCATATTTAATCATCTTTGCAGGAACAAAGCTGCTTTCTCAGAGCTATGCACAGTTTCCTTCGGAAATGCATGTAGTGACAGCCTCAGCTACTGCTAAAGTACCCAGATGATGAATATCCCAATTTGTGGGATTTATCATGGCTTTGGGAATGGCCAGCCTGCGCTACTGGGAGAAAAGACAGATGTAGGTTTGTTAGTGTCTTTGTGGTTTGTGGGATGGTCGCTGTCAGCTCATCTAATCATATTGTTATTTATAATTCTGCACAAGGGTCCATTTATTGGAAAAACTTTTGAGCAAACAGGTTATCAATCAAAAGTGAGCAAATGTATTTATGATTAATCTATTTTTTGACAAATAAAATATGGACTTTTGGATTTTTTGCTTTTCCAGCATAAGTTTATACTGTATTCACAAAATATTTTAGTGGTAGCGAAGATGTGAACCAGGAAAAAAAACGCAAAGGTGACCTAGAAAATTTATGGACACATACAGAGCTTGACTGGAAAACAGAATTCTTCTGTAATTCCTCTGTCTACTTTCTATTCCTTCCAGCACATGCTGGTCAAATGACTGTTAGTTCAGGTAAGGACAGAAGAATGAGATATAAAGTTTAAACTTTTATTATTGCATTAGAGTGCAGAATTAGTGTTCTCCAGATATCTCAATATTCATAAATTGTGCATATTTGTATGGACTCTTCTGTTTCTGAGTCTTCTCAGAATATACAAAAAAATCACGTTTTTTCAAAATTGAACGAGGGTAATAGTGTAATTGTGAAACTTGAGTCCATTACAGTCATACTATTTCACAATCCATATTTCTCTTTCTTAAGGAGTGTTAACACAATGACAATAAAGTATTTCAACTGATTTATTTGGACTCACGTATCCAGTTCTGTGTCCAGGAGAACTGAGTATTATGTTTACAATAAAAACACTGGAAAATTCTGAAAGGCACGTCACTACCATACACAACGATACATCTCTAACTTAAATGTGACTTTAATCAATCAATTGTTCTTTTACAGAGCAGTATCAAAAACATTGACTTTCAGATGGTGCTTTATTATTTACTAATATAGATATACAAACTGGCAGTACAGTTACAACACCGCAAACACAATAACTGCTGCCTTGACACATCCGATTAGGTCTCCAGGACAACAATCTCGACCTTAATGACAGAAACACTAAACACCAGTTTGTAGACCAAAGGATGGCATCAGTTTGAAGTTTACTGTATTTTTGAAGGGGTGCTTTTGAGAGCGTGAGTGGCTTTAAATTACTTGGATGGCCACCTCACATTTCAGTTCTTCTCTCTGAAGCCTCACCAGTGTGTCTACATTCTTAGACATCTGTGTGCAGCTCTCATTTCTCCATATTTTCTCACTAACTTATACAGGTACACAGTGAAATCCATCCTCTCTTGCTGTATTGCATCCTGGTACAGCATCGGCTCAGTGCAGGTGGTGAAGGTAGCACAGAATATTACCAGCATCCAGCTGGCCTCTTTGTAGGTTATACAGTAGGCACACAGTAACTGAAGTCTTCAGCCACCTTGCACCGCTATTTTGGTCACTGTTTCCTATTAGCAAATGGTATTATGCTTTAAACAAAAAGTTTTCTTTATGCTCTGGACACATTTTGTATCATGGTCATTTTAGAGACAGTATTTTACCATGGCAATATGGAGACAATGTTTTACCATTGTGAAGTGCCTAGAAATGGGTTGAAAAGTTCATAAATGGTCAAAAATGTCTAATACTGGCGACAACATAGAGGAAGTCTGTATCGCAATTCGGACGAACCAGCAAATATTTGGGCCCCTGGTACACTTTTAGCCCATGTAAAAAGTGGATTACTGCTTGATGCTCTTCTTTGTTGCAAACAGAGAGCACAACAACCAGGTTTATTTCTATTAAACAAGATAAACTCACTGGTCAAAGTCAAAACCTTACCACTGTGACCACAGACACACCATGTTTCCACATGTTCTGTTTGAAAACTAGTACAGCCAAACCAAACAAAATTATTGACTTACCTTGGTTTAAATTGTATAATTCAACACATCATATATATATATATATATCTAATCTTCTTATATAATACGCTACCATGGCTGTTTTGTTTGTCTGTCCAGGATTTTAATTCGCCTGTAGCTCATGTCACCTATTGACATGAACTTTGGTACATATATACTACGTGGTGTCTACTATCCACTTTCGGGTGATTTTCGCTGTGATTTTTATTAATCTTTTTATTTTTATTTTATTGTAGAATCAACTCTCGGCAGCATGCAACAGGGCGGCCGTGCAGCGCATGTATACATGCATCTTTCTCATTCCCTACCACCTTCGTGGTCACTTCCCTTACCTCTTCATATCTTTAATCATTCTTGAGGCAGATTGTGGCGCGTAAGTGAAAAAGTAAGAAAAACGTACTAAGTAATTGTAACACAAAAAAGAAGAGAAGCAGCGGGCCGCTAAGGTGGAGAAAAGAAGAGCTGTTCAGGAAGCAGCAAGCACATCAACCTCTGAGCAAATGAATGGTAAACGTACAGAGAAAGAGGATGAAAATTATGATTGCTCAAGTCAAGTCTATTTGCAGTGTGCCATTACTGGTATATATATATAAACTGCTCAAAAAAATGAAAGGAACACTTTGAAAACACTTCAGATCTAAATGGGAGAAAGAAATCCTCCTGGATATCTATACTGATATAGACTGGGTAATGTGTTAGGAACAAACAGATGCCACATCGTTTGATGGAAATGAAAATGATCAATCTACAGAGCCCTGAATTCAAAGACGCCCCAAAAATCAGAGTGAAAAAATTATGTGGCAGGCTTGTCCATTTTGCCAGAATTTAATTGCAGCAACTCAAAATTGTACGCAGCACTTTGTATGGCCCCTGTGTTCTTGTATACATGCCTGACAACATTGGTGCATGCTTCTAATGAGATGACAGATGGTGTTGTGGGGGATCTCCTCCCAGATCTGGACCAGGGCATCACTGAGCTCCTGGACAGTGTGAGGTGCAACCTGGTGGCATTGGATGGACCAAAACATAATGTCCCAGAGGTGTTCTATTGGATTTAGGTCAGGAAAGTGTGGTGGCCAGTCAATGGTATCAATTCCTTCATCCTCCAGGAACTGCCTGCATACTCTCACCACATGAGGCCAGGAATTGTCGTGCACCAGGAGCCACTGTACCAGCATAGGGTCTGACAATGGGTCCAAGGATTTCATCCTGATACCTAATGGCAGCAAGGTGCCTTTGTCAAGCCTGTAGCGGTCTGTGTGACCCTCCATGGATATGCCTCCCCAGACAATCATTAACCCACCACCAAACTGCTCATGCTGAATGATGTTACAGGCAGCATAATGTTCTCCATGGCTTCTCCAGACCCTTTCACTTCTGTCACGTGCTCAGGGTGAACCTGCTCTCATCTGTAAAAAGCACAGGGCACCAGTGGTGCATCTGCCAATTCTGGTATTCTATGGCGAATGCCAATCGAGCTGCATGCTGCTGGGCAGTGAGCTCAGGGCCCATTAGAGGACATGGGGCCCTTGGGTCACCCTCATGAAGTCTTTCTGGTTGTTTGGTCAGAGACATTCACACCAGTGGCCTGCTGGAGGTCATTTTGTAGGGCACTGGCAGTGCTCATCCTGTTCCTCCTTGCCCAAAGGAGCAGATACTGGTCCTGCTGATGGGTTATGGACCTATATATATATATATGTAGTTTTTTTTATTCCTAAGCTTTCAACCCCTACCAAGATTCATCATTGGAAGAAAATGATTTAATGTACAGGAATCAAAGGCAATTTATAGAAAATGAGAAAGTGAGCATGGGGTGGGTGTGCGCTATATATATATATACTAGCAAAATACCTGCGCTTTGCAGCGGAGAAGTAGTGTGTTAAAGAAGTAATGAAAAAGAAAAGGAAACATTTTAATGATAATGTAACATGATTGACAATGTAATTGTTTTGTCATTGTCATGAGTGTTGCTATATATATATATATATATATATATATATATATATATATATATATATATATATATATATATATATATATATATATACTAGCAAAATATCCCCACGCTTGGCGGAAGTACTGCCTTAAAATTTTTATTAAGAAGAAAATGAAACCTTTTTAAACTGAGGGAAAATATACCAATAATTATTTGTTAGGGATCTCTTTGTATACCACATTGTGAGTTCGGACCTCCGGTTGTAATATGACCAAGCTGTGCACTGAACTTACTCTTGAGCATGTAACGTACAGTTGGCCATGTGAGCAATAATCTTGTTTCAAATCTCACAGCTTGGATTGCTGCTGTCATAATCGGTTTGAGTTTCATGGTTTGTTTCAATTACGACAGTATTTGTAGGACTTGTGTTGAAGATACATTCGGCATCTGTTAAGCGTTGTAAGTATACACATATACACAGTATAAATCACATCCAGCTTTTGAGAGTTGAAACATTCATAAACATCAAAGTGTCCACTACTGAAATTGTCACCTGTCAACCTAAGATGTTTAAGAGGCATTGGCGATTGTCGAAAGGTGTAAAATATTTGGCCATTTCGGTACACTTGAAAGCGACAACCGAACAATTCAGCGGCAATTCAACTCACATGCAGATGCATAGGTAAAGGGCTTAAGCATTTCACTCTTATAGTGCTCCTGTGTAGTATAATTATCTCCTGTACCATCATCAGTCCACACCTTGAACCTGTCCCAGTCATTCAATACATAAGACACAATGTTCCAATGGATATCAAGAGTGAGCCTGATATGGCCATGCAATATGTAACAAAGAGAATGGACAACGTAAGTGCCATCTCCGGGCATGGAAACCACTCGGTAAGTGACAGTTCTTTGATCGATGGTGATCACCTCGATAGACATGTTAATGGGGGTACAGTTGGAATGATAAAGGAAATGGGTACCTGAACAATGTAAAGTAAGTCTAAAATACCTAAACAATAACTATAATCGTAATAAATGAACAATAAAACAGCGGAGAAGCCGTGGATTAAATAAAATGTGAATCCCGTGGCGAAGCAAGGAAGGGAATGTAGAGACTGGAGCAACGGACGGCCTTATATAGGCAGGCAGCCAACAACGTGGTAGGCGTTGGGAATGGGGACCCAATGCTGCCTCATACGGTGACTGAGCTGCAGGCTATGGACGCATATATGTACGTAAGTAGGATTCAGTTAGCGTTGGGAACCCGCGTACCAAATTTCTTGAAGATGTGCCCATAAGTAACAAAGACCGTTGAAAAGTTCAATATGGCGGCCGACAGTGGCATCATACCACCGAAATAAATACGTACATTGGTTTCGGTTAGCGCAGGGAAGCCTCCTACAAAATTTTGTGAAGATGGGGCCATAAATAAGAAAGTTCAACATGGCGGACGTTGTGGAAGACCATTATGACCGTTACTGGCGTAGAATTTCGAAATGAAACCTGCTTAACTTTTGTAAGTAAGCTGTAAAGAATGAGCCTGCCAAATTTCAGCCTTCTACCTACACGGGAAGTTGGAGAATTAGTGACATTGGAAAGTTCAATATGGCAGCCGAAAGTGGCATCATACCACTGAAGTAGGTACGTACTGTACATCGGTTTTGGTTAGCACAGGGAAGCCAGTTTGCAGGACAAATCACAAGAGGCACTAAGCACAGTTACAAAAGATGAGGACAGAGAATATTTCTAGGAATGGAAGAAGCACTGGGACAAGTGTATTGCATCTGAAGCTATTTTGCGGCAACTTAAAATAAATTGCTATATGTTGTATAATGTTGTATAATATGTTGTATTGTAGTATAGTATAGTATAGAGAGATTTCACTTCCTACTCAACTGTGCTCTGCACTGAAACTCTGTTAATGCAGGCAAGGCTCACCGCATAATGGGTCTGTCACCTGATGGCTGATGTGGGGAACATTCAAAACCCTGCCACTGACCTGGCCTTATGCTTTTCTTTTTGACTTCTTTCACAAGAAGATTATCTGTTCTTTCAATCTGAGAAAGAAAGCCAATACAGGATGATGTCAGCGTTCCTTCTTTCTTGCTGTGTTTGTCTATGCTGAAATGACAGCTCTCATTTCAAAATGTTTTCAATATCTGCTAAAATAAGTAGCTATGTCACACTGTTTCCCTTCCCCATATTTGTTCAGCTCAAGCCCATAAAACACTCCCAAAGCCCACATCTGACAATATATACAAATACTTGCCAATATATACTGAATATATTATATATAATTGTGCTAATATAATGCTATGTATAATTTGTGCCTGTGTTTTATTACTTATTGTACTCTTGTTACTGTTGTGAAGAGATACAATTAAGAATTTCATTGTACTATGTATACTATGCTTAAAAATGTGAATTGCTGCAGAATGTTGGTAGACATATTGACAACTGTTTAAACATTTTAGTGTTTCATGTAAAAAAAATGCCAATTTCTAAGTGCCACTAGGATGGCACAGGAGAAGGGAACAACACACAGACTGTGAAATCAACAACTGCCAATGGAGATTGTTAGACGTCAGGGGGTCCAGAGGTCTGAAAGCTTTGTATGTGTTACAGGTGCTGCTCAACATTGTGTTGAATTAGTTTTGCTATAACTGGACTACTGCTATTTTGGTGCAAAATACTTTAAAGAAATAAGCTTGTTTACCATCAATACTCCAAGAAATGTATACAAGAATGTAGTCTGAGTAAGTGTTTTCAGTGACCCCAAAGCTGTTAATCGAGCATGCTAAATGAACTGCTCTGGACTTTTCTTTTCCTTCTATATTTTGAAGTGGTCCTCAAATTCCCCAAGGTTTAGGGTGCAGATTCCTTCTTGCACACAGGGCTGGCATTTTGGTAACATCTCACCTACTCAGAAACATCAGCCTGCAGTACAATCCAGAGAGAAATCACTCTAAAACAGCCTTTCCTGATGAGACTATGAGAACTGGGAAGTGCCTAGGGAGAATGAGTCAACTGCTCAACAGTCTGATGAATGTGGGCAGATGCAGGTAAACTCTTGTACTTGGCCTGTCCTTTCTGTCAATGGCAGCTTACAGAGCTGCATGCACTTTTCTTTGCAGGCTGTGAATCATATATATGCTTTTGCAGTGACGTCTATCACAAAATAAAGGCATCAGGTATAAAACTGAGACAAAGCTGAAAACAGAATGCATTAAATATGAGTCAGTAAAGTAAAGTATGGAGTGAATGCTACCTGAATAAATATGAGCAAATATTAAACAGTAAGACTGCTTTGGATGAGGTAGAAGGCCTTCAGCATATGCCAGAAAAAGTGACTGTCCATCCCATAACTATTTTTTGATTGATTTTGTTATTCTCTGCAGATGTTTGCGAATTAGTCAGATAAAAGCATGCAATCCACAATACCTGTAATGAGAGCATAATATTGTTTTCCATGTTGCTTATAAATAAAGAAGTCCATTGGAATTCTGATTTGCATTTATTTCATAAAGAACTTTTTAAGACAAAAAAAAGAAAAAAAATTAATTCAGTATTCACACTCTCTTCCATAAATGAGCCATGTTTACTATACAATAATTAAAAATATATTAATTACTAGCCAAATTACCTGTCAAAAATAGGTAGTAGAATAAATTAAAAAATATTTCATCTGCTTACTGTATTTGTATCCTTCCTCTGTATCCTCATTTGTCTGTACCCCTCTTGACTGACTCTCCCACTCTTGAGTGCATTCCCATAAAGCCTACTTCTCAGAGTCTGTCATTTTAAAACTCCATGGTCACTTCCTGTCTACTTTTATACTTTCTGCCTTTGAAAGTGACTCACAGTGTGTCTCCTATTTCTGTAGTCCTCTTTCTGTGTCTCACATTCTTAATTCCTCTTTTGATTACATCACCAAAGTGAAAGTGACCAATAAGATTGTTCTGAGAGGCTGGACAAACACACTCATGCCTAGGTATTGTATTATATAGGAGATATAAATCATCATTATAAACAAAAATCCAAACTCCAATATAAATACAAAATATAAACTGGGACACATCATGCATTTTATATATATAAAATATCAATGTACATATAAAGGTAGTCTGCAGGTTACGGACATCTGACCTATGACTTACGAGGCATGCGCCTCAGTAACTGCAGCTCCATCATCTTCAGCCTGGGGACACTGCAAGCGGTGGCTGGACGGAGGCTGGAGGGGGGTGATTTCACTGCTCGCGCAAGGTAGTGTCCCTCGGGTGGCTCCCGGTGGCAAGCGGTTTCACTGCTCGCCCACCACACATGGCTGCCCCGTTCGTTCTCTGTGGGTGGCTGGTAATGCTGCAAGCGGTGACCCGGTTGTGGCTGAATGGAGGTCATTGAGGGTGAATGGGGCAGTAGGGGTAACATTGTAGTTTGCATCAGATGGCTGCCTATTGAATGGGGGCGATTCACTACCCGCCTTTGGCCGCACTGTGTTCATTCTTGGTGGGCGGACGTTGCAGGCAGCATATTGTAGTGAAGGTGACTGTGAGGTGGGCTGGTGATGAACCGCCCTTTGATGCCCCCATTCATTCTCAATAGCAAGCCTGCTTGTACTGTTAAGTACATAGCAGGAAGTTGTCTCTTGTCAGTATACCAGACGTGCTGATGACGGGTGCCTTCCTGCTGTGATAGCTGTACAATGCTGTGAAGAAGAGCTCATCTTAATCTTTTGTCTTCACCCTTCAACAATGTCTCTGAAACACAAATCTGATAAAGTAAAGAAGAGAAAAACCATCACCATTGAAAATAAAGTAGAAATAATAAAAAGGTCAGAGAGGTGAAACTCCATCATTCACTGGCAGAGCACTTGGTTACAGTCGGTCAACAAAAGCATTTATTAAATTTATGTACCTGTTCTGACTTACATGCAAATTCAACTTAAGTGCAAACCTACAGTCCCTATCTTGTACATAACCTGGGGACTGCCTTTACATACGAACATACAGGGTGGCTTTTGATCCTGGGTCAGTTGCATTCTAAAATGACTACTCAGTAGATCCATAATGACAATCATATGCTGTAAGGCAGACCAAGTGCCATTACGGCCAGCAAAAAGAGAAAGAAAACAGAAATGAGTAAGGCAAACCAAAAACAAATACTAAAATTAAGCCATGCAGCAAAGCAATATGAGTTTAGCAGGAAGTCCCACAAGAGTATTCCATGCTAAATAACTGAGTCCTTAGCTTTGTTTTAAATGTTAAAACTAATGGATGGTCGGTAATATTGGAACATGTGTCTTTCAAGAGTTTGTGTTTACAGTAGTTAAAGTCCCTGCATTTGACTCTAATCTTATTTATACTTAGAATTTTAAGAGTATCACAAAAAGGGTTAGTCCTTGTTTTTTTACTGAAGCTATAGGGAAAGGCACTGGCCTCCATGACTCTTAGCTTGGCTAAGTGTACTTAATATGCAATGGATGGATTTAGTTCTCAAAATAACCATGAAATAAACAGGGCAATGTTTCTATCTATGTAAGACTCATGGACGATGCTTTAGATTTCTCAAATTTTAATTTCACATGCATAGCATAAACCGATGCAACATTCAGAAAAGAATGCAGTGAGTACATAGACACACACCAGAAAGTCCAGTTTGGACAACATACGTAAAGAATACAGATTCCAAGGCTGATGCAGATGTGTATGATTACAACCATGTTATTGAATTAATTTTCATTGTTTGGCAAACTTTAGATATAATTAGCATTTATTTTTCATTGCCATTATTACATATTTTAATTGGTCTAGGGCAACCTTGAGAGAAAAATGAAAGTAAAGGGTATGGATACAGAAAAGCAAGAAAACTAATTACCATTGAAGACAGTGTTTACTCAAAATACTGCATGTAAGGAAGTGTTTCCTGCTTAAATATGTTATTTAATTCAATAAGGAATTGTATAGGTATACTTTACAAGTAAAGGGTGAGTCAAAATTATGTTAATATGTTAATGGAGGAAACAATTTATTCACAAAACATATTTCATATGTGCAAGATGATGTACAGAAATGTCTCAACCTGTTGGCCATCATGTTCAACACATGTACCATATGTGATACATAACTTGTCCAAAAAAAATGTATGTAAGTATATACATAGTAGTACCATTAGTGTTAACATAATCTTGACACACCCTGTATATATAAGAAGCATTTAAGCTTGTACATTTCATAAATGCAAGATATTTATTCATTTTCTCAACCTTCTTTTATACTTACTGCCATAAACCCATGCCACATTACAAACTCCTTTCTACAGATGCCTCTCTCAGAGTTACTTAGGGGACAGTCTGGTGAAAGATGATCTGGGGGAAGAAAAAGAACCTCCTAGACATGTCTCAACTGACCTGGGAGTTCCTGAAAATTTCATGGGAGACTTGTGCTAGAGATAAAGAGGTTCAATAAGCCATGCTAAGTTATATTTCCACCACAACATTGATCTGAAGAAAGATGTAATAAGGATGCCTCCATTATTCTCAATATTAATTTCTTGGGAATAAAAACTTTTAATCTAGGTTTTCAATCAGTCCATACTGTCTAACAGTCCATAAATGTGAACAGGAACCTGGCACACAATCAAAACAAAAATTTCTCACATGGGAACCCACTCTGCCTAGAATTGTGTTGCCTCAAGTTATGTTCTTCTCAGCTGATATGACCAACTACCCTTATGGAATGCTCATCCTATTAATGACACTAATCTTGAGGAAGAGATGCAGGCTCCAATTCTTACCATCCATCAATCCATCCATCCTCTTTATCCGAGGTCGGGTCGCGGGGGCAGCAGCTTAAGCAGAGAGGCCCAGACTTCCCTCTCCCCGGCCACTTCTTCCAGCTCTTCGGGAGAATCCCAAGGCGTTCCCAGGCCAGCCGGGAGACATAGTCCCTCCAGCGTGTCCTGGGTCTTCCCCGGGGCCTCCTCCCGGTTGGACGTGCCCGGAACACCTCACCAGGGAGGCGTCCAGGAGGCATCCTGATCAGATGCCCGAGCCACCTCATCTGACTCCTCTCGATGCGGAGGAGCAGCGGCTCTACTCTGAGCCCTTCCCGGATGACTGAGCTTCTCACCCTATCTTTAAGGGAAAGCCCAGACACCCTGCGGAGGAAACTCATTTCAGCCGCTTGTATTCGCAATCTCGTTCTTTCGGTCACTACCCATAGCTCATGACCATAGGTGAGGGTAGGAGCGTAGATCGACTGGTAAATTGAGAGCTTTGCCTTACGGCTCAGCTCCTTTTTCACCACGACAGACCATGCAGAGCCCGCATCACTGCGGATGCCGCACCGATCCGCCTGTCGATCTCACGCTCCATTCTTCCCTCACTCGTGAACAAGACCCCGAGATACTTGAACTCCTCCACTTGGGGCAGGATCTCTCCCCCAACCCTGAGAGGGCACTCCACCCTTTTCCGGCTGAGGACCATGCTCTCGGATTTGGAGGTGCTGATTCTCATCCCAGCCGCTTCACACTCAGCTGCGAACCGATCCAGAGAGAGCTGAAGATCACGGCCTGATGAAGCAAACAGGACAACATCATCTGCAAAAAGCAGTGACCCAATCCTGAGTCCACCAAACCGGACCCCTTCAACACCCTGGCTGCCCTAGAAATTCTGTCCATAAAAGTTATGAACAGAATCGGTGACAAAGGGCAGCCCTGGCGGAGTCCAACTCTCACTGGAAACGGGCTCGACTTACTGCCGGCAATGCGGACCAAGCTCTGACACCGGTTGTACAGAGACCAACAGCTCTTATCAGGGGGTCCGGTACCCCATACTCCCGAGCACCCCCACAGGATTCCCGAGGGACACGGTCAATGCCTTTTCCAAGTCCACAAAACACATGTAGACCGGTGGGCAAACTCCCATGCACCCTCCAGGACTCTGCTAAGGGTGAAGAGCTGGTCCACTGTTCCGCGCCAGGACGAAAACCACACTGTTCCTCCTGAATCCGAGGTTCACTATCCGGCGGACCCTCCTCTCCAGAACCCCGAATAGACTTTTCCAGGGAGGCTGAGGAGTGTGATCCCTCTATAGTTGGAACACACCCTCCGGTCCCCCTTTTTAAAGAGGGGGACCACCACCCCGGTCTGCCAATCCAGAGGCACTGTCCCGATGTCCATGCGATGTTGCAGAGACGTGTCAACCAAGACAGTCCTACAACATCCAGAGCCTTAAGGAACTCGGTATCTCATCCACCCCGGGCCCTGCCACCAAGGAGTTTTTTGACCACCTCGGTGACTTCAGTCCCAGAGATGGGAGAGCCCACCTCAGAGTCCCCAGGCTCTGCTTCCTCATTGGAAGGCATGTTAGTGGGATTGAGGAGGTCTTCGAAGTACTCCTCCCACCGACCCACAACGTCCCGAAGTTGAGGTCAGCAGCGCACCATCCCCACCATATACGGTGTTGACACTGCACTGCTTCCCCCTCCTGAGACGCCGGACGGTGGACCAGAATCTCCTCGAAGCCGTCCGAAAGTCGTTCTCCATGGCCTCTCAAAACTCCTCCCATGCCCGAGTTTTGCCTCAGCAACAACCGAAGCCGCGTTCGCTTGGCCTGCGGTACCTATCAGCTGCCTCCAGAGACCCACAGGACAAAAAGTCCTATAGGACTCCTTCTTCAGCTTGACGGCATCCCTCACCGCGGTGTCCACCAACGGGTTCGGGATTGCCGCCACGACAGGCACCGACCACCTTGCGGCCACAGCTCCGGTCAGCCGCCTCAACAATAGAGGCACGGAACATGGCCCATTCGGACTCAATGTCCCCCACCTCCCTCGGGACGTGGTTGAAGTTCTGCCGGAGGTGGGAGTTGAAGCTACTTCTGACAGGGGACTCTGCCAGCCGTTCCCAGCAGACCCTCACAACACGTTTGGGCCTACCAGGTCTGACCGGCATCTTCCCCCACCATCGAAGCCAACTCACCACCAGGTGGTGATCAGTTGACAGCTCCGCCCCTCTCTTCACCCGAGTGTCCAAGACATATGGCGCAAGTCCGACGACACGACCACAAAGTCGATCATCGACCTGAGGCCTAGGGTGTCCTGGTGCCAAGTGCACATATGAACACCCTTATGCTTGAACATGGTGTTCGTTATGGACAATCCGTGGCGAGCACAGAAGTCCAATAACAAAACACCGCTCGGGTTCAGATCGGGGCCATTCCTCCCAATCACGCCCTTCCAGGTCTCACTGTCATTGCCCACGTGAGCATTGAAGTCTCCCAGCAAAACGAGGGAATCCCCAGAAGGTATGCCCTCTAGCAACCCCTCAGAGACTCCAAAAGGGTGGATACTCCAAACTGCTGTTCGGCGCATACGCACAAACAACAGTCAGGACCCTTCCCCCCACCCGAAGGCGGAGGGAGGCCACCCTCTCGTCCACCGGGGTAAACCCCAATGCACAGGCTCCAAGTCGGGGGGCAATAAGTATGCCCACACCTGCTCGGCGCCTCTCACCGGGGGCAACTCCAGAGTGGTAGAGAGTCTAGCCCCTCTCAAGGAGATTGGTTCCAGAGTCCAAGCTGTGCGTCGAGGTGAGTCCGACTATATCTAGCGGAACCTCTCGACCTCGCGCACTAGCTCAGGCTCCTTCCCCTTCAGAGAGGTGACATTCCACGTCCCAAGAGCCAGTTTCTGTAGCCGAGGATCAGACCGCCAAGGTCCCGCCTCGCCACCACCCAACTCACACTGCACCCAACCTCCTTGGCCCCTCCCATAGGTGGTGAGCCCATGGGGAGGAGGACCCGCGTTACCTCTTCGGGCTGTGCCCGGCGAGCCCCATGGGTGCAGGCCCGGCCACCAGGCGCTCGCCATCGAGCCCCACCTCCAGGCCTGGCTCCAGAGGGGGGCCCGTGACCAGCGTCGGGCAAGGGAAAATGTCGCCAAGGTTTTATTCTTCATCAGAGGTTTGTTGAACCGCTCTTTGTCTCATCCCTCACCTAGGACCAGTTTGCCTTGGGTGGCCCTACCAGGGGCATAAAGCCCCGGACAACATAGCTACTAGGATCATTGGGACACGCAAACCCCTCCACCACGATAAGGTGACGGTTCAAGGAGGGGTTCTTACCTGCTTGATTTAATCATGGTCACTGAGAGCTGAAGCCTATCGTGGCAGAATTGGGTGTAAGGCAGAAAACATACACATGCACACAGATATATATATATATATATAGAAGCAGAGAGAAGTGAAGATCTGTGAAACGGTTTGCATATTTGCAGCTAGAAATCCACAAAGGAAGAAAGTGAACCATGTATCTTAAAATAGTCTTTTATTCCTGAGCTGTCAGGTGTTATCATCAGAGGTGTGCTTAAGAGGGGTGGATTAGTAAGGTGGGGTTGGAAGGGTCTTGACCTTAAAATCTTTTTTATTATTTTAATGTTCTTCTTTTAAAGCCTGCATATGCTGGGTTCATGTCCAAGTGTCTGTTAAAGGCGTTTTCATTTGATAGACACAATTTGGTCACCTAACTAGCACTCTTAGTGTTCGCCTTGAATCTCACTTGTGCTGTGTTCCAGTTAAATGTGTGTCTAGTGGAATTGGTATGTGTATATCAGGGACCATGGGTCCTTCCTTCTGACAGCATTGCAATGTTCTTATATATGTGTTGCTAGTGGTTTAGATGTTTGTCCCACGTATACAGCTGGGCATGCACTGCATGGCATACTATGTACTGTGTTTTGTGGCTCTGCTGCAGATTTCTTGCTTTTGCCATTAAAAAGAACAGTCTGCAGAGTGTTTCCCAGTTTATGTGCTATATATACTGTCACACATGTGCACTTAGGAGGAAGCTGAATGGACCTAATGAAGATAATTCCACACCAGGCCAGGGGGTGGCGGGGTGCACTAAACTGGCCTCTGTTATTTCTGCAGAACAAATACTGGAAATTCTACCTGATTCAGCCTTGAAGATGTCATTTCCGGTCCTGGCCCCAAGAAAGATGTCACTTCCTGTTCGGGCCTAAACGACATCACTTCCTGCAAAGCACTTTAAAGCCTCCATTTTTGGTTTAACTTATCAGTTCAGTTTTGGAATCCAAACCATGCACATTAATGCTGTTCTTCAAATAGCCTCCTTGAACCGGAAGTTGAACCTGAACAAAGACTCAACACCTCATCAAAATCTACAACCAGAGAAGGGTCAGGTAGGAAAGTACCGTTCCTGTGTCACCAAGCTAAGGTCTGGGAAAACTGGATTATACTTTGACCCAAAAACCTTTCAAAGGCACCTGGGAGTGTAGGGAGGGGACCTACAGAATAGAGCCAGTTATAGATGAGAACACTTTAGGAACTTATTATGAGATCCCGAGAAAGGCATCCTTTGATAAAGGTGGGGGTGCTCTGGGGTGGCAGGCAGAAAATATAATTGCCTGGAGGTTTAATAATAATAATAATAATAATAATAATAATAATACATTGTACAGTATTTATATAGTGCCTTTCCCATGCTCAAGGCACTTACAGAATATAAGAAAGAACGGCAGGGTATACAGTATATAGCATAGTACAAACCAAATAATTAAATAAAGAAGATTAAGACAGTAAATTCAGAGAAAGCCTAAAAGTCTAATAAACAACATTATTGATGGTCTAGCACACACATACAGGTTACATGAGCATCTTGACAGAGAGGTAAACTGAGGGAAGGGGAATGAAGTCAAGTAGAGCTAAAAGCCTTCCTGAACAGATGAGTTTTGAGTTGTTTTTTTAAAAGAATTCATGGAGTCAGCTGACCTGATTAATTTCGTAGGTCATTCCAGAGTCTGGCTATACAGCTGAAGGCCCTGTCACCCATGGAGTGTAGATTAGTGTGGGGTACAACAAGATTGCCAGAATCAGGGGACCTTAGTGGACAGGCAGGCACATAGTGATGGAGAAGGTCACTGATGTAGTTTGCTGAGGTTATTTAAGGCTTTGTAGGTTATTAGTAGGATTTTATATTCGATTCTGTAAGACACAGGGAGCCAGTGAAGACGGAGCAGGATGGGTGTGATGTGCTCGCTGCTGCTGGTTCGAGTAAGGACTCTTGCAGCTGAGTTTTGAATAAGCTGGAGCTGTGATATAAGATTAGAAGGGGCACCTGCCAGCAGCGAGTTACAATAATCTATGCAGGATGTGATAAAAGCATGGACAAGTTTCTCAGCATTAGAAAAGGAGAGGAAGGAGCGAACACGGGATATGTTACGGAGGTGAAAGTAAGAAAGTTTCTTAATGTGATTTATGTAGATGGAGTAAGAAAAGGGAGGAATCAAAAATGACACCAAGATTCTTTGCAGTAGAGGCAGGTCTGATGAGATCACCGCCAAGATTGACTGGGAAGGAGCTCATTTTATTAAGTTGCATTTTAGTCCCAATTTGCAGGAGTTCAGTTTTGTTGCAATTTAATTTTAAAGAGTTCTGCTCCATCCAGGTTTTAATTTCACTAAGGCAGGTTGTGAGCTGAGAAAGCTCTGATGAAGTTCCACTTTTAACATTGAAGTAGAGTTGAGTATCATCTGCATAAAATGATAGCCCAGTCCATAGCTACGAATAATATGGCCAAGGGGAAGCATATAAATACAGAAGAGAAGAGGGCCGAGGACAGAGCCCTGAGGAACTCCTTGTGTGACTGGCACCGAGCTGGATCTACTGTTGCCAATACTAAACAAACTCTTGCCTATCAGTCAGATAGGACTTGAACCACTGGAGGGCAGTGCCAGAGATACCCAGCATGTTCTCCATTCTAGACAGTAGAATGTCATGTCTGACAGTGTCAAATGCTGCACTGAGGTCTAACAGAATTAATATGCTGGTTTGTCCAGAGTCTGCTGCCATAAGCAAATCATTGGTTACCCATAGCAGAGCAGTTTCACAGCTGTGGTGCACCCTGAAACCAGACTGAAAGGGTTCCATCAAGTTATTAGTGGTTAAGTAACTGGTAAGCTGGGAGGCTACAATACGCTCAAGAGCTTTTGACAGGAAAGGTAAGTGGGAAATTGTTAAGATTGTCAGCATCAAGACCAGACTTTTTTAACATTGGGGTTACAGAATTAATTTTAAAAGTGAGTGGCACAGAGCCAGTGTCAAGGGATGAGTTTATTATTGTTGTAACAGTCGGGATTATGGCATGAAGGCAGGATTTAAGTAGTGTGCTGGGGATGGGGTCCAGTACACAAGTAGTCGGTCTCATCTTACAAAGCAGGTCATTAACAAAGCAGATGTGACTGGTGAGAACTTAGAGAAGGAGCTGGATGGAGTGGGAAAACAGGGAGAGATATAAACAGATGATGTATTTATGTTAGTTGAATTATTTAGATCTTTAATTTTGTTACGGAAAAAGTGGAGGAAATCCTCACAGACTTCAGTAGAAGAGGTAGTTGGGCCAGATGCAGGTTCGAGTAGTTTATTAACTACAGAAAACAAAACCCTTGGGTTATCATGGCCACTTTCTATTATTCTGCCATAGTGGGTGTTCTTAGCAGCAGTTAGTGCTTCTCTGTAAGCTCTTTGGTGGTCAGAGAAAGCCTGGATGTGCACGGTGAGGCCAGTCTTACGTGACATTCTCTCAAGGCGTCGGCCAGCTGCTTTCATAGATCACAATTCTGAGTTACACCAAGGAGCTGAACGCTTAAAGGAAACCTCCTTATGTTTTAAAGGAGCTGTTTTATCTAATGCTGAATGAAGGGCTGAGTTATAGTGGTCAACAAGACTATCTAGTGTTGACAGAATAGGTACAGACAGTAAAAGATCAGAAATGGATCCAGAAAGGATAGAGGGACAGATATTTTTAAGGTTTCTGTAAGAAATTTGTCTTTTACAGGTAAGAGGAGGGAAAGGCAGTGAAACAGTGAAAAATAGTGCTTTATGGTCAGAAAGTCCCAAATCAGTGCTGTAAATGTTGGCAACAGATAGTCCAGAAGTGCAGATCAGATCCAATATATGACCACCAGAGTGGGTGGGAAAATCAACATGTTGTGTCAAGTCAAAACAGTCCAGTAAGGATAGGAATTCATTTCTCAGTTTAGATGTAGTAGTGTCAATATGGATGTTGAAATCACCAAGAAGGATAATTCTCTGAGAGTAAGAGCTTAGGTGGGTTAAAAGTTCAATCAGATCAGATAAGAAGGATGCATTGTATTTTGGGGGGACGATAAAGAACAATGAGTGAGACAGGACCTGATTCCGTTATTTGTTTAAGAGCCAGACACTCAAAAGACAGTGGACAGTCAATTGGGATTCGTTTGATATTTAAGTTTGCTCTGATAATTACCGCTAGCCCACCTCCTTGTCTAGAGCTGCAAGGTTCTGTGTTTAACACAGAAAGGGCTACTAAGGAACAGGCATGTAAATTGTGGACAAAATTGTGGTATTGGCTAAGGCCACATGAGAAAAATACCTGGCAAATAGTGGAATAGATAACCTGTGCCTTATTGCTTTGTGTCCTACCCAATAATATCGCAAAGGTCTCCACAAAGTGACAAAGGGGTCTGTGGAGTGATAGAGAGGGAGGGGTGGTGTACTCTGGCTAATCCTCTGGCCTTCTCTCCTACAGTGGAAATAGTGAATGGTTAAAAAGTCACAGCTTTAACATCTCCATTATTGCTTGCCATTTGGTATTACCGTGACAATGGCTTAAAAATAAGACCCGTCTAACCTGTATTCATGGGGACGTCCGTTATTATTGGTCTGCCACCTGTTACATCAGCCACAACGGCATCTTAAAGAAACTGGTGGTGGCGGTACCTAATGATCCTCTGTTCCCGGTAATGCTAGGTAGAAAATGGTCAGACAATAAAAACGGTATAACCCTTACTACTCCTAAACAAACAAAAGGTGTAGTCGTGGACATGGAAACCACGTCCTAAGCTACCTCCATGCCGTGTTCATTGCCGGAGGAGAAAAGGAGCTCAGCCTCTAACCATAACATGGAAACACCTGGGACATCACGGGGCAATACATCATCCTCACACAACTGCAGTTTTAATTTAGGCAGAGTCTGGCTTCTTTTAAAAGTGAGCAATGGAATGATGACTCCCTTAAATTTGCGAAGAATACAGTAGTTCTAGTAGATGGCCATTGCACATTGCATCCCATGCCACAGGGTCCCAACTTTGTATTAAATAATGACCTTTTATATCGGGTGGCAGAACACGAGGGGGAGGTGCGGTCCCTGTTATTAGTACCATGAATTTACTGGTGACAAGTCTGTGTGCTGGCCACCTCCTGGGAGCCCACTTGGGCCCTAAGAAAACATTACAACGAGTTAAGCTCTGATTTTATTGGACTGGAATTAATATGAATATCCTGTCCAGAATGCAAATTGCGACAGATTCCTAGGAGGGACCGTGCTCCTCTAATTCCCTTACCCCTGACTGATGTCCCATTTGAACGTATCGGGGTTGAGCTGGTGGGAACCCTAGAGCCCTCGGCCAGGGGACATAGATATATACTGTAATGGTCCTGGTAGATTATGCTATCCAATATCTGGAAGCTGTTCCATTGAGTTCAGCAACGTCAAATGCAATCACAGAGGAATTGTTAGGGGTTTTTGCGTGAGTTGGCATCCCTAAAGAAATCCTAACGGATCAAGGGACACTCTTTACCTCAGAGACATTCAGGGAAACAGCCAAGGTTACTAAAAATAAAACATTTAAAGACCTCGGTATATCATCCTCAAACCGATGGTCTATATATGATGATATACTGTATATATTGTGTGATAAAGGGGGCTGAACGCACCCCTAGAAAACACTGTCACTCCTCCAAACCTTCTCTTAAATTGTGATACAATTGGAACAAATCCATTTTTTTACCTCCTCTTGCTCCATTAGCTGCTGGCTTGCTGCTGCAGCAGCTGTCCTTTTGTCTTTTTGCCTTGTCTCTCTTTTCCCCCAAGTCATCCTCTGCTTTATTATGCTGTATATGAATAAAGTTTATGTTTCTTGAAAACCCTGAATGAATCTGTACAACTGTGTGACCCAAGCCTGACAATATATATATATGCAGTACAAAATAAAGCTAATTTCAATTCACCATACTGCCTCACTAGTGTAGGTTTTTCAAATGACTTAAACATTCATACAATCACCTTCTTAATAGAACAGATGATTGCAAGAAGCTAGAGTCTTCACTGGAAGCATGTAAAAAACAACCCAAGACAGGTCACCAGGGGCCTCATGTATAACGCCGTGCGTAGAACTCGCACTATAACATGGCGTAAGCACAAAAGCCGAAATGTGCTTACGCACAGAAAAATCCAGATGCAGGAATCTGTGCGTGCTCCAACTTCCAAGTTCTTCCGCTATATAAATCCCGATCAGCATGAAAACTAACGCCGGCACGCCAAGATTATGTAACGGCCCAACTCTTCCCAGAATTACGCCTCTTTGAATATGCAAATCAATATAAATCACCCTTAAGCTCAGCCTTCTGTGAAAAGACAATGGGAAAAGCACAGGGGAAAATATAACGATTTCAGCAAATACCAAGTGGAGGCAAAGGAAAAACATACTATTTTTTTAATTAAACTGTGGTATAATCAACAAAAGGAAGTTGATCGAGTGACATAGCGTGTTGGAGAAACTTGAAAGCTCAGATATCAGTCGCCGTGGAAAGGCGAGTCATAGCCTACCGTCTAAGTGTCATATGAAAGCTTTTTAGGGTACAGAGAAAAAAAAAGGCACAGTGGGGAAAAAAAGCACGAAATGTCAACTTCAATCTTGAAATTTCCACTTTAATCACGTAGTTTATTTTGTTATTAAAGTAGAACATCATAAACGTCATCTTAAAATAATTTACTTAACCAGTTTCTCAAATCACATCGTAATTAAAGTAGCACGTTAAATGCTTTGTTTTGTATTTGATCTTCTATGTGATCTATGTGTGTGAATCACTACTTGCTTCTTAAACCGGCTCTCTTGCCGCCTCGTGCTCATGACACAAGCATTTAACTTTTGTCGAAATTTGCCGCTGCATTTTTAGCTGTGTCGTTATTTTCTCTTTCTGTTTTATATTCAATATGTATTGGCGTGGCCCATGCAGTTCTTGCTTTTCTTTCTCCAAGTAACCGATTGCCACACAATCAGCTCTGTAATAGATGTTAAGCCATCTGTAAGCTTAGAGCACTGATTCTTTAAAAAGTTTAAGGAACATTGAAATATCTTCGTAGTACATGTTTAATTATTCTATCCTTCACGCCAGTCCCAGTGAAGAATATAGATTATTTAAATGAAGTTAAAGTTTTACCTGTATAATATAATAAACATATTTTGCTGCATTTCATCTTAAAAGTGATATTGTCATCATATGTAAATACGCACTTTATAAAGTGGCTCAGGTTGTGCAATATTATAACTGTAGTACAAGTTTACAGTGAGGTAATTGTACTTATAAGTACAAACTGTTCTACAAGGAGCAGTGATTGAGTGCGTTTATAGTTCTTGGGATGAAACTTTTTCTGAACCTCGAGGTCCGTACAGGAAAGGCTTTAAAACGTTTTGCTGTGGCTGAGGTAGCGTGTGCATGATGCTGTATACTGATAATTCTCTTTCCGAACAGCTGCTGCTGTGATTCACACTCAGATACAGTGATATAAATACTCCGAGTGCTGCAGTGAGAGTAATATGGAAAAAGATGATCCACTGTGGCAACTCCTAACGGGAGCAGCTGAAAGAAGAAGGTGCAGTGAGAGTAACAACGCTAAAGCAGTTATGGTATTTGGAATACTATGGCTATTCCCTGGACCATTATATTGTTACAAGTTAATTACTATCAGATGCGTTACACTAATAAACAATATGCGGTTAGTTTCTGTGTATTTATAAAGCCGCGTCAGGAAAATAATGAGTAACCACACAGGAACAGTAGCACTGCTTTGACGCTGGGTGCCACCAGTCTGCAAAACCGAAGCGAGAACTTATGCACGACAAGGTATGAGGTACCGTGGAAAAGTGCGTGGCTTTACGCCAAGTGTAGGTTTTATACATCACGATTTGAACGTGGAAAAGTTCTTACGCAACATTTCTGTGCGTACGCACCGTTTATACATGAGGCCCCAGACCTTTAAGGGCACAATTACATACATCTCAATTCGCTTTTTCACAAGAATGATAGATGGAAATTATTATGTGGGAGGAAAACCATAGAACTCAAAGAAAAACCCCCACAATTAAGAAGAGAACAAGCAGGCTCCTAAGAGACAGTGATCAGGCCAGGTTCAAATGCAATATAACAGAGCAGTGAGTTGTGAATTCTAATCACCATGTCACTAGGCTAGCACTAATAATTAAGTTGTTTGAAAAAATTACCCAACTATCAAATATACAAATGCATTTGATAATATCATAATTTTCTCATTCTCACTGTTTTCTCCAGTTCTCATTATAAATGGAACGAGCTGTTATAACTTATTGAAATACATTTTTTAAATTTGCTATTTTTCATCAGCAGTTTTAAATCATAGCAAAGATATAAATGATGAAACAAAATTATAGATTGTGCATGTGCGTCCTTCTTAATGTTTTGCACCATTTTTTCTTCAGGGAACAGACAGCTTTGAGATGTAAAAAGAGGGTGTGGTGGACAATGTGTAATGGAGAGCAGGTGGCTTTATGCTTTTTAAATAATCCAAGTGACATGCCTGTATGTATTATTCAGAGTGCTATTCAATTTCAACTGTGCTAATGCAATTTTTTAATTTGAAGAAAAAAAAAACAACCAGAAAATGAACAGACTAAAGTGCTTAACCAGGCAGAGAAATGGATCAGGGAAACAGCAATTTTGAAAACATTCTGACCTTTGGTTAAAACAGCAGTGACAACTGACGCATCTTTAATTCCAAGCACGGTTAAGTGTAAGTCAAGGATATTTTTTCTTTAATTGGCCATTTTATTGGATTTCATTGTGTGGTTTTATAATGAATTACAAAGGTTTGTTGCTTTCTATAGAAAGACATTATTTGTCTATTCTATTCACTTCAATTCTATTCTATTTTTTCCATTCTAATATATTCCGACATACTGTAAGCAAAGCCGAAAGAAAAACTGCTGCATAACGGCTAAAATCAAAGTATGAGTAAAAAACCATAGGTCTAGGTCAGCATAGGAAAACAATAAGCAAAAATAAAAACAGGTCTTGAACTAGAAGAACACTACCAGAGACACCCAAGATGTTTTCCATTTTAGGCAAAAAAATATCATGATCATGTGTGCAAAATGCTGTGCTGTGCTGATGTCTAATAGAATAAAGCAATTTATTATTTTGAAGCTAAACAGAAATTATTCTATCAGGTTCTTGTAACTGTTGAGCTTGAATAAGAACATAAGTTGAAGAATTCAGAAACAAAAAGTGCAGTAAGTATCAGATTGAATTCAAATTATTGTTATTGTCGGATTTACAAAAGCAATTGAATGTGTATTTTTTAAACTGAATTACATGAAGTGATAATTTAATGAGTGCAGTAGAGTAGAGTCAATTGTAACTGGCTGCATATTTTATATGTATATGGTGACAGACGGCCAGGGTCCTTGCCCGGTCAGGATGCCCTTTTGAGGAGAGGACCAGGGGAGAGGACATGTCAACAGCAGTACATCCCCCCAGACACGAGAGGGCAGCCCCCCTGGGTTTCATCGGTGCCATGGGCTTAAAGCACAGAAGCTCAACCCTGCTGGAGCCCATGGCCACCAACAGGGGGCACCTGGATAGCTCTGGAACTGTTCCATGCAGCACTACCACCACACCAGGAAGTCCTGCAAGAAGAGGAGCTGGATTCCCATGCAGCACTTATGTCACACCTTGAATTGCTGCCCTTAATTTGATTGAGGAGCACCTGGAGCACTTCTGGGTGCAGTATAAAATAGGCCACCTCACTCCACTCTGGGAGCTGGAATTGGGAGGCAGAGGACAGAGCTTGTGAGGAATGGAGGCGGCAGAAAAAAAGCAGAAGAATAAAGAAAGGAAAAAGGACAGAGCATTGTGAGATTTGTGCACTGTGTGTATTGTGCTGTACAGGAGAAGAGAAAATAAATGTATGTGTGTTTTGGACTTCTGTGTGCCCTGTGTCTATCTGTGTAATGGCTGATCTTTCATAATATACAGTATATATATATATATATATATATATATATATATATATATATATATATATATATATATATATATATATATATATATATATATATATATATATATATATATATATATATATATATATATATATATATATATAACTGCACAAAAAAAAATGAAAGGAACATTTTGAAAACACATCAGATCAGAATGGAAAAAAATCATGCTGGATATCTGTACTGATATAGACTGGGTAATGTGTAAGGAACGAAAGAATGCCACATCATTGATGGAAATGAAAATTACCAACCTACAGAGGGCTGAATTCAGACACCCCAAAAATCAAAGTGAAAAAATGAGGCTAGTCCATTTTGCCGAAATTTCATTGCAGCAACTCCAAATCATACTCAGTAGTTTGTGTGGCCCAAATGTACTTGTATGCAGGCATGACAATGTCAGGGGGGCCATGGTCCGAATGAGACGACGGATGGTGTCCTGGGGGATCTCCTCCCAGGTCTGGGCCTTACAACATCGGACAGACCAAAACATAATGTCCCAGAGGTGTTCTATTGGATTTAGTTCAGAAAAGTGTGGGGGCCAGTCAATGTTGTCAATTTCTTCATCCTCCAGGAACTGCCTGCATTCTCTCGCCACATGAGGTCAGGACCTGCCAATTCTGGTATTCTATGGCAAATGCCAATCAAGCGCATATATAAATCAGTCCTATAACCAACTATAACCTTCTAAAATTTGTACTTACCTGCCTGTTGTCAAGTCAAATCCTTGCTCATAATCCTTGTTTTCACAGACAGATCACACCATAATCAATTGCACTGATGACTTCTCTTATTCCATTTTTTCTAACCCTCCAGTTCCCAGATGATATCAGAGAGCACAAAGCAAAAAAGAGAGTGGGTCCAAAAAAGTTTCATTCTAAATGTGCCTAAAGCAAAAGCAAATTGAAATGGGAGTTGCAATCACTGCATAAAACCTGAATTGATAATAGCTCTTCTTGTTAGAATTCTAGGCACCTAATGTGCTTAGATATCAGATGGCCCTTCCAATCTTGTGCTGCACATCTAAGCTTTCAGGCTTTGCTCATCCTGCTCATTCAAAACTCTACATTTCCTTCTCATGAGCATGCTTTGTGTCCTTGATCCAGTCCTAGCTGGGCAAGACATATGTTCTTGAATCTTCTACCAATCAATTTTTTACCCATGAACTTGGGCTTGGATAAAATATTTCTTCTGTCTTTGCAGTTCCCAACCTGCAGTTAATGTGGCGGTTTAGACAACCCCAAGTTCATCTTTCTAACCTATTTTGCATTGAGCAGAGCAAGCAGGCAAGTTCTTCGACATATGCATTACAGGGTTAGAGTGTAAAGTTTTCTTTTTAACCTTAATGTTTTTCTGTTGTACATACTGTCACACACATGCACATGGTAGGCAGCTAAAGGGCTCAAGTGAAGGCAGTTCTGAGGCATGCCGGGATGTGGCAGAGTGCACTGACTCTTTTTCTCCCTTTCCTGTAGACCATTCCCGGGAGATTCCACCTGGCTCTCCTGACATCACTTTCGGGACTGAGCCAATGGAAGTAGACCTTACCAGCTCCGGCCCCTCTGACGTCACGTCCGGGCTCGATCCAATGAATGAAGAACACGTGCCCGATCCTTATGACCTCACTTCCTGTCTTCTCCTTTAAAAGCCTGCCCTTTTCCCTCAGTCTCGTTCTGGACTCAGTTGGATGCACATTAGTGCTGTGTATTTGATAAAAACGACTTTGCAGCCAGGATACCATATTATACGGGTGGCTGCCCCAAAACTTTATCTGTTTATGTCTCGTTTTCTGACACTTGTGCAGCCGGCAGGATGGAGAAGTTCCAGAAGAAAAGGGGACAGGACCTACAATACACCCAGGTGGGAGCGTATCGGGGCCAAGTGTTCAGGCGGGGAGGGTGTCCAATGGTTCGGTGAGACCCGGTGCAAGCTCTGCTCCCGGCACGCATAACTAGGCCACCTAGAGAGGCCAAGGAGTGTGCGGGTGGGGCTCACAGAGTTGGGCTGCTCCGGAGGAGGGAGGCAAAAGGGGCTCAGTATGCTCTCTTGGGGGAGAGTGCCTGCCTCTTTAAAAGGGAGCAGTGAAGTGACGACTCCCTGAAATTTGCAAAAAATGCAGTGGTCCTAGTCAACGGCCAGCGCACAAACCAGTCCATGCCACAGGGTCCTCACTTTGTGTTAGACAACGACCTTCTTTATCGTGTAGCAATGCATGATGGGCAGGAGAGAAAGCTACTGCTAGTTCCGCGTTCCTTCCGGCGGCAGGTCTGCGAGCTAGCACACGCCCACCTCCTAGGTGGCCACTTGGGCACAGAGAAAACCCTGGAGCGGATCAAGCTCCGTTTCTACTGGCCGGGGATCAATGAGGAGGTTTATCGCTTTTGCGCTTCCTGCCCGGAGGGTTAACTGTGACAAATTCCTAGAAGGGACCGTGCTCCTCTCGTTCCTATACCCTTAATTGACCTTCCCTTCCACAGAATTGGGGTCGATTTGGACGGACCCCTAGAGCCCTCAGCCTGAGGACACAAGTACATTTTAGTCCTCGTGGATTATGCTACAAAGTACCCCGAAGCTGTTCCGTTGCGCTCAGCTACCTCTAAAGCCATCGCACGGGAATTACTAGGGGTCTTTGCACGCGTGGGTATCCCCAAGGAATTCCATACGGATGCTTCGGACACAGGCCTGGGCGCCGTGCTGAGCCAAAGTGTCGATAGTGTGGAACACCCCATCCTGTTCCTAAGCCGGAAACTGTTGGACCGGGAGACCAGGTATGCAGCAGTGGAAAGGGAGGCTTTGGCAATTAAATGGGCGATTACTCAGCTTAGGTACTACCTGTTGGGCCGGGAATTCACCCATGTCATGGACCATGCACCTCTACAGTGGATGGCCCTGCACAAAGAGTCGAATCCGCGGGTCACCCGGTGGTTTCTTGACCTACAGCCATATAAGTTTTCGCTCATTCATCGCTGAGGTGCTCTCCATGCCAACGCTGATGCTCTTTCACAGGTTCACAACCTCTCGGTTAAGGTCGCCCGACCAAACGGGTCTTTTTGTCACACACGTGCGCATGGGAGGCAGCTAAAGGGCTTGAGTGAAGGCAGTTCTGAGGCATGCCGGGATGTGGCAGAGTGCACTGACTCTTTTTCTCCCTTTCCTGTAGACCATTCCTGGGAGATTCCACCTGGCTCTCTTGACATCACTTCTGGGACCGAGCCAATGGAAGTAGACCTTACCAGCTCCAGTCCCTCTGACGTCACGTCCGGGCTCGATCCAATGAATGAAGAACACGTGCCTGATCCTTATGACCTCACTTCCTGTCTTCCTCTTTAAAAGCCTGCCCTTTTCCCTTTTCCCTCAGTCTCGTTCTGGACTCAGTTGGATGCATATTAGTGCTGTGTATTTGATAAAAACGATTTTGCAGCCAGGATACCATATTATACGGGTGTCTGCCCCAAACCTTTATCTGCTTATGTCTCGTTCTTGTGACAATACTTTATCATCATAAGAATGCCAGTAAAATAGCCATTTGCAATATGAAGCAAACACTCCAAATTATTGTCCTATGCCAAACAATCTCTGAAATGTCCTGAAATCTATCAAAATACACCAAAATGCCATCTAGGGAAAGAAACTGTAAAACCTTAAGTTAGAAAGGTGAAGTCCAAGAGCATAATCTTTATAATTGAGGATAATTATTTAAATACTACAAAAAATACCAAAACGGGCAAAAATGAAGCATTTATTTGTTTGTTTAAAAAGCAACTCAGAGCAAGCAAGTCCTAGTATACAATCTAAATGACAGTATCTACAAAACAGGAGCAAGAATTCAAAAATCAGAGGCATCAATTCTTATAAATGTTTATGCCTTACGTGATTCAACACAACGCATGCTCCAGTGGATGCTACTGCTACTCAAGCTTTGTACTGTTTATACTTGCATACATACTTTACGTAAATCTGGAAGATTCCACCAGGTGGTAGTGTGAGATATCATCACAGTGAGAACAGGTTCAAATTCGCTGTGTTGTAAATTTCCTGAAACACCCATTAAATTCCGAGGACACCTTGCCACTATATCTCTGAAAAGGATGTTTAATAATTAAATCCATCAATCTAGGGATGCACCTATTACTAGCTTTGGGCACGAGGCAGAAACAATCCCTGGATGGGGCATCAGCTCTTCGCAAGCTGAACACAAGTGCTTTGTTTTAGAAAAGATGAACTAAGGAGTATTTGCCAATACTTCAAGAACGTCAAAAATGGTTCACACCAAAAAGAAACTTAGAAACTGGTGATGTAGTTCAAGTGGTAGATCAATCTTCTCCCCGAAGGTCTTGGGTAATGGGACGAATCATTAACACTAGAATTACCAGAGCCTACGAAAAACCTTGTAAATCCGTCCCACCTTAAATCGCTTCTTAAATCCCTTCACACCTCTCCGCCAGCGTCCTTTGTCCTCTAAATGTGCTGATAAAGAGAAGCTAGAAGCAGCCGGCCATTCCATCCCCCACCAATTTAGAACGTGCACGAACTTCTCTCAGCTCATGCCTTGATTGAGTATCTGGGAGTGAAGTGAAGTTTTAGAGTGGAAATAATAGATCGTTGTTTGGAACACACGCATTTCATGTCTGTTCCGTTTCTACAGTAATCTGTGTAAACACATTGTTAAAACAGAAATTTTTTTATATTCTAGTAGTAGATGATAAAATGTAGGCATAAACTATATAATGTATGAAGCCTGAAGTCCAAATATCAAAGAAACATTTTCACAAAAGGTACAAATATAACACAACAATCATAAGAAACAGGTGTCATTGTCGCATGTTAAGGCGGCTTTTTGTTTCTGCAGTTATATTTTTGAATAAAAGCGCAATTGTTGTGTTATATTTGTACCTTTTGTGAAAATGTTTCTTTGATAGTTTTTTCGTAGGCTCTGGTAATTCTAGTGTTAAGACAATGCCAGATGCAAAGGAGGCAGTCAGAACAGTTTGTGTGCAGACCAAGACCAGCACACTGGACAGACCTGTGAACAAACTGTGCCTGATCCAGGAAACAGCAAACTATTGAAATGATTAATTTTTCTTTTTTGCATGCTTAAATTTCATTGTGTTTGTGTTTTACAGTAGAGTTTAAGTTTTAAGTTTCTTAAGTTTGGTTTAAGTTCATTAAAGTAGAGAAGGCTCTTACTAAGTAATGTTAAAGTAATTGATTTCTGCCCTAGCATAAACAATTAGGGGCCGGATGTGTAAGAGCCATTCTCTAGTTACATAAGATTCATAAATGTTTTACTAAATGCTAATTCATAATCTATGGGAGGTTCCTACAACCCCCATAAGTAGAATTGAATTGGTATATTCTAGCCATTTCTAACAGCTCTGACTAAACATTATTCTCAGTTAGTGACCAGCCTTGCCATGTGTAAGGTGTAGAGGGCACACGGTTTTAAACCGTGCCTACGTGCCTTTTAAGTGTGTGAAGTTACATGTAACACAAAGCGCTTATTTAAGTGCTGAGCTGTATGCTTAAAGCGCACAGAAAAAGAAGTTAAGAACTTTTAAGTACAGAAATAACTAAAGTTTCTCAAGAAAAGCTAAGTTTAGAGAAGATATATTTTTCCTTTTTTTGCCTTTTATTCTACATGTGTAACAACTTTTTTCTTTATTCTTGTGTGGATTATTTGCTTTTAATTTTCACTAAATATTTTTTAAACAAACTTTTGGACTGAGAGATTTCTTTCGGCATGCGTTTTATCTGTGCTTGAACTTGCCTTATACTTCAGTGGCTACAGCTACCAATACAAAAATAATTAATAATTTTCATGAGGCATCATACACAATTAAAATACTTAACCAAAAAGCTTCCACGTCATAAGTAACATTATTGCAGGGTACATTTTTTTAAAGAAAAAAATTATCTGTCCCAGTAAAAAATTAAAAATAAACGGTTCATGACAGTATTTTTCCTGACAACAGCAGTTGTACAAAATAAGGACTGTGCAGAGTAAACCCTGCCTGTCAGGTTCTACTCATGGTTCAGTGCATTTTTGCACTTTCTTTAGCCATTTTATTACTTGTTTTCTTCCATTTAACATGCTGTTTTGGGAGGGCAAGAAAACTGAAAAATTGTGATTGAAGTGGTTGCTCTGTGTTCTTTGACACAGTGGGACAGCCTAGAAAGTCTGTATGTGAATTTTAACTTTTATTAAAGAAGACATTGAAGAGTGATGTGGTGTTAGATTTATATATTTACTGTATAATGCAGACATTGCCATAAACTGGAGCCTTCCTATGCACAACAGACCCAGAACAATACTCAAAAATGCCCACTAGAGGGTTGAACCATTAGACCCTGCTAGTCACACAAAAAAGCAACAAAGAATCTTTATAAATAAAAAGATTTTTTTCATAAAAAATGCTTTGAGACACAAAATAAGCTCAGAGGAGGACAAGAGGGCAAAAAGTTTCCTGAAACAACAAATGCAATCCATGGCAAATAATGTCTCAATGCATGAATTCCAAGAGTGGTCAAAAATGAGCAAAGATTCAAACTCCATAATTCCTCAAAGAAAACAAAATAAATAATTGAATAAATAAATCACTAATCAAACTCATATAAACTCATCAATGCCAGCACATTCACAATGAATCACAACTAAGGCTAGTGAAGTTAGGGAGTGCTAAGATGTACTATAACAATGATTTCCAAACTTAAATCTAAATGTATATTTAATTTACTTTATTAAAGAATTACAAAATACAACAAAACCCAATAGTATGAATTTTAAACATGTAAAGTTATAAACTATACTCAGAAAAAGTCAAGAAAACTAAGAAGTACTAAAAAGGAAAATAACAGAAGAAAAAGGTGATTAAACTAATGACAATGCCAAACAAATACAAAATATAAAAACTCCATTAACAAGAACAAAATGTCTTAAACATTGCGATGCAGCAACACAAGAAGGCACAAATGAGTAAATAGTCCTTAAAATAAACAAAAAATGACCAGGAGCCTCATGCATAACACTGTGCGTAGAATTCACAATAAAACATGGCATACAGAGAAAAGTGGAAATGTGCATACGCACAAAGAAAATCAAAATGCATAAATATCAACATTGTTCTGCTCAATGAAAGGTAACACAAGTGTATGTGCCTGTCGCCCCACACCGACTCCTCCCAGAAATACGTCCCTTTGAATATGCAAATCAATATAAATAGCCCCTTACTTTCAGCTTTTCAAGAAAACAATGGGGAAGGCACTGGAAAAAAAAAAAGCCCTTAAGAGAATGCAAAACGGAGGTCCTGTTAAGTGAAGTACTGGCGAGGAAAAATGTACTATTTGGTGGCTTAGACAGTTGAATAAGCAATAAAAGGAAATTGATGGAGTAGAATAGTGTGGCGGTTGCACTCAAAAGTTCAGAATCAGAAAAAATCGCACTGTGCCCAAAATAAAAAAGAAATGGTCAGACATCAAAGCCACTGTGAAAAGGAGAATTGCAGCCTATCATCTGAATGTCAACATCACTGGAAGAGGTAGCAAACTCCCGGGGCTCACGCCATTTGGGCAGTGAGTTGCTGCAACTATTGGAGACACACTTGTTACTGCCATTTTACCAGCGGGGGAGGAAGATTCTGACATCACTGCAGGTGACGGTGAGTTGTAATTTATGTTTTGCTTACCATAATCCATACTCGTGTAAATAATTTGCATGTGTAATAAGACAAACAATCAGACAGCAGATGCAATATTAATTGCTGTTTGTTTAGTTTCAGACAATATTACAAAAGCTGACCATCATGCTGAGGAAGTGGCTCCAGGCGACAATGGTGCTGCTTCTGTACCGCCCACATCTTCGGGTGCTGGCTGCTTACACACCCCTGCCTCAGAAACCGTTGGCAATCATCTGGCCATATGCTGACGGACAGTGTTTTGGAATCACAAAATGCATTAGTGGATGTAGTGAGAGATGTAGCCAAAAAACTACGGAATACTGACCACAAATTAAATGAATTTGTGAAAAAAATAAATGATGCATCTGCTTACCTGCTTTTACATTCTGTTAATTACATTCAATCAATGTTGTAATGCTGTCCGATGTGGCTGATCATTTGGTGGTTCAGGTTCAGATTCATCATACCGCATCTCTTCAGATATGAGGAAGCCACAGTTCTGTGCCATATTATATAGAATGCTACATGCTTGTACGATGCGACACACTTTCAGTGGACTATAGAAAAGCACTCCATCAGTCTTATGAAGGCAGCGCCAATGGCCCTTCAGCTGCCCTATAGTACGTTCTACCAATGCTCAAGCCCGAGAGAGGAGGTCATTATAATGTCACTCTTGTTCAGTCAGTGGGTTGGCCGAGCAGGTACCCACTGTCACATAAGTAATTGTGTTATATGGTTACATCGTACAGATAACATACAATTGTGACCAAAAGGGTAATATTAAATGTTTTATCTAACCGAGAATCCAGCCATCACGCAAAGCACCATTTTCAAGTTTGTTCCCCACACTACTATTTCTCAGGATGAATGAATCATGAGTTGGGCCAGGCCATCTCGCAACAACATTAGTGAGGCACATTTTCACATCAGATGATTTGCACATTAATAGAGTGGGATAGCAGGCTGCTTGCTGTGGTGCTGATTGACACATTTACAGAACAAAAGATGTTGATAGAGAGGTGCAAAGGAATTTAAGGTTGCCCGGGACTACTACTGGTCATCCTCAGAAAAAGGCATTACACCAGGCAGCCAGACCCCAAAACAAAGATGCAGATTTATAGGCCTGCACAGGCACAAAATGGAGCGCTGGCTTTAAAAGTTTGAAAACACTTCTAAATGGCCCAAAAACTAAAATAAATAATTAAGACAAAACCAATATGCCTACAAAGGTATCCCAAGGCAAACAAGACAGAATCCAAAAGGTAATTGCAAAATCCTACAACTAGTTCAAAAACATCCATCCATCCAATTTCCAACCCGCTGAATCCGAACACAGGGTCACGGGAGTCTGCTGGAGCCAATCCTAGCCAACACAGGGCACAAGGCAGGAACCAATCCCGGGCAGGGTGCCAACCCACCGCAGGACACACACAAACACACCCAGCACCAATCTAGAATCACCAATCCACCTAACCGGCATGTCTTTGGACTGTGGGAGGAAACCGGAGGAAACCCACGCAGACACAGGGAGAACATGCAAACTCCACACAGGGAGGACCTGGGAAGCAAACCCGGGTCTCCTAACTGCGAGGCAGCAGCGCTACCCACTGCGCCACCCAGTTCAAAAACACATAAAAATAGTAATTAAAAAACAACAAAAATTTCAATAAAACAAAGTTAGCACAAGCTAAGAAACAAAAATTGGCTATAACATAGCAATAACCAGAACATTCAAATGCAAAAAGATAAAAAAATCACAAACCAGAAAAAAAGGGAAAAGGTACAAATGGGTGCCAAAGAACACGGCTAAAATGGTGAATGCCACAGTAACCTGGCTAAGGCAGCAAGTGCCTTAAATAGGGCTCTCTGGTGTTTAAGAAGTGTCTAAATCTGGGGAGACAGACTGGGGCAAAATCACACATATCTGAAGAAATGTAAACAGAGGACAAACAAGGGTATGGGGGTAAATTACTAAAGCAACAAATGGTGAAAAAGACTACAAGACATAAACAAAATAGAACCATTATGTTGGTCTTAAATGAAAGCTAATGGCCTAATACGTTCTGGAAATTAAAAAAAAAAATGTAGGCAAAGCGACCTGTGGTTATATGTTTATTATAGCAAAGTGATCACAAAACCAAGTCACAATGTTGGGCATCAAGCACACCACAGAAGACAACTGCATGATCAAAAACACCATAATAGGAATAAAAAAAGAACAACAGTGACATGTGATGAGGATCAAGTTCAGGATACAGAATGCAAGAACGACAAAGACAAAGAAGTGCATACCAACAACATCGAGAAGATTGTCAAATACATGCTCAAAATTCACAATTAATTGTGAATTCTTATCTGTGCAGAGTTTACCATTGTATCTAACTAGCCTTTTGTTTTGTCACACAATCTCCCCGAAACTTAAAAGGTCCCTTACTTTACTTTCTAAAAGCAATGAGCTTATTAAAACAACATCCATTTTTTAATTTATTCTATTTACTGATCATCAAACATCAAACTTTATTAAACAAATATAAAGGATGGAAAAGAGGCTGTGGTTTTGTGTTCACAGTAAGGTGATCAAAAAACAAAGTGGGAACCACCATAATGGCTGGAAGAAAAAGAAGAGCAACGGCATCTACAGTACTGTGCTTCAAGAAAATCACAGAAGTGACAAAGAACAAAAATCAAGTAGACTAGTGACTGAAGCACATCAACAACCTAGAGATAATCCTTAAAATTGACCAAGTGACCAGCAGGCAAGCATAATAACTCATACCTATGCAAGATTAAGTCCAGGATACAGAATGCAAGAACAAGGGATTAATGCACGCTGACAAACAAGAAGAAGAAACTTCCAGCCATATGCAACCTTTTACACCCTTGGATCAATGTTTGTTGAAAGAGCACTACTTAGCAAAGTTAGATCACTAATGTGAACTGTAAAGCTGTATTTTATAAGTTTGAAAACAAATTAATGTGTTGCCAAGTTGAAAAAGTTCAGCTTGCTCTATATGAACTATAGCAAGTACTAAAATGCATTGTACATCCTAGAGGAAGTGAAAGAGCAACTGTTCAGAAAACATAAGAAGTATCAACAGCTCCTTTTCTATGGAATCACAGGGAGCCTCTGATGACAATCCCCCAGATCACGGTACATATGTGATATTTACTTTTTATTTTAGGACTGTAGGTCCATGTGTTTCGCTAGTTAAAAATTAAAGATTCAAAACAGGGAAATAGTACATTACCTTAAGACAGTGCATATAAAACAAAAAATAATAATAATAACAAGCCCTCAGTACCAAAGAAAGCACTCTCTCCAGTTGAGCTCATCCTTTCTATTGCTCTATGCATTCCAAGTTCTCTGGAGGCTCTGGTCTTGTCCTGGGGTCACTTACAGTCATGGCTTTAAATAACATTAGGATCATTGGAATTCACACATTTAGAACAAAGACAGCATTCTACAACTACATCTAGCAGCCCCTTGTATTCCTGCACCCTCAAGTATTTGGTTATCCTTAAAGAGGCAGTTCACTATGTCAGCAAATCAGCAGCCTGCTGTGATCAGCTGATTCTGTATACAATTTAAAAGTAGCGATTATTATAGTTATGCATATCTTATCATGAATAGAGGTAAAAGTTTCTTACCCGTTATTTTAGCGCCCAGCGAGGGAGAATGCATTGGTGTATGTTGTTCATTTGCTAGTCACTTATTGACTTGAATGTCTACAAGTCAGAAGGCTTCTCTGGGCCTGAATGAGCACTGTGCTGAGGCATGTATCCGATGCTGAAATATTGCTGCCATACTGTCTCAAGGCACACGTTCAAACTGAAATGACCCAATGGCAAAGCAAGTGCATGAAGATGCTGCTGCAAGGAAAGAATAGAGTGCTGTGATTAAGAGGTTGCGAATAGAAAGAATATGCACACAGAGAAACAAAGTAGATGAAAGTTCACTGCATGGTTGCAAACACAAACGTGTGTGTGGGGAAAGGTGAAGGTTTGCTATAATGACACAGCATCTGATTGGAGTAGAATGTGGGGTGCATAACAACATCATTTGATATTGGGGGACCCCGTAAGATGTGAGTGGTAATTAGCTAAGCAAAATGGCTACCAATGGTTGTCTTTTGACTACTCTTCTACCTTGCAGTCATTCTTTGCCACTGAGAAGGTAGAGAAGGTAGAGTGTTTAAGTTTGTAAATATTAGTAAGGACAGTTTAATTGTGATTTGTATATATTTTTGTGTGGAAGTAATTTGTGTTTGTGGGTGCTTATTTTTTCATTACTATCTTTGTGCATACTTTTTTCACTTTTTGTTTTTAATTGTTTTTCTGTCCTTTTCTGGACCTTCAGAAGACCACAAAAACTTCCTGCCTTCTGGTGGTACTGTATCTAGCTACTTAAATTGGCATAGTAATGTATGTTTCAGTTATAACTAGTGTGTGTATTTGTTATCCTTTGGCTATTTTAGGGTCCTGCCCTTTGTCTACAGTACATGCCCCAGACTACCTTTCCAATCCTGACAAAGACCATCCTCTACAAGGTGGTTTGAATACTTACGAGTACTTGTAACAGATCTATAAGGAGGAAAAACAGTAATTGTCATAATTTATATTGGTCAACTAGGGAGGGAACAATTAGTGGCATATCAACACTAATCCCTAAATTTCACTCTAGGAAACATTTGCATCATTAAACGAGAAATGCTACATACTCTCCAGCCAGTCATTACTCTCCCAAGATCCTTAATGAATGCATATGTTATTAATAGCTTCCTTGCAGGTCCATTCAAAGAAAAATCATTCACCAAACATCCAGCTCCTGCAAACACATTTAAGGCAACAGAGTATACAACTTGGCACACAACTCCAGATCTTCGCTGGCTTATCTTAACAGCTGTGCATTTAATTGCTCCCCAGTGTCTGGCTCATCATCGACAACGATAATGCTTTTACACAGCACTGTTTTTATTATGATTTATATTAGTTCAGTCATTCCATAATAATCTTCCAGTCTGATGTAGAAATTAATATGTTGTAAAAGTTTCACAAATTTTGGGCAATTCAATAAGACTAAATGCGGCAGACAACAGAAGATCCATCCATTCTCCATGTCTCCCTTCATTTTTTCCCAATTCTTTATATTAAACAAACACGTCCTCTGGGAAAGAAAGAAATTGAATGCTGCCAGCAAAAATTAAATTAAATATTTTATTAGGATGTTAACAAAGAAAATACAATTGCAGTTCTCTGTGTCATAAAAGTGTAAGTGTTACATTCTTTACAGAAACTCATTTTGTATTGACGTTTTACCATATGAGTAAGCCAATTCAGTGGATAACTTCCTGAAGGGAACATGATAAATAACTGTAGGAAACAAAATCAGAACTTTGCGGATATAAAAAATACTGGCAGAATAACAGATGATTTAATCAGTCAAGTCTACAAACCATAAATAACTCAGGGAAAGAAAAAAGCAGGGGACCCGTGTGTTGTGTAGGTTGAAAGAAACATTTTTATGCGTAAAGACTTGTTTTTCGGCTTTTGGATGGATATTTTAGAACGGTTATTTTTTGTCTAAAACAATATACAAAAAGAAAAAGATGTAAATCCCCTGAAGTTTGCTTTGAAAGCATACCCACTCTCTCCCTGTTATATTTTGTTAAAAGCTTCATTCATAATTTAGATTTTCCCTGTTACATACATCAAGTGAAAATAATGCTGAAATTAGGAGAGATATGCTAGTGAAAGATATCAACATTCTGTCTTTAAAGTACTGCAATCTTTGGCAGGAATCACTCATACCCTAGCATTAGAAGTTTGATGGCAATTAACACTGTGTTCATGATATGTTACTAAACTACAAGTTAGAAAGTATACGCATGCCATAGCATTCAGGTCTGTTTGAAGTCTGTGCACTGTAGTCTTCAATGGACTGAGCTCAGTGTGCATGCCACAGGGTATTTAATTAACATCCAAATTACCTTTTTCTTTCTTTGTTTACATATTATACTTTTATGGAAGGAAGATCATGTAACTTAAATGTTTAAAGCACCAGGAGGAGTGAGATGCTGATTCACTGGCTCTCTTCCATTTGTGCTCCTGCAGCTTGGAAGACTTAATAAAGTAGAAACAATTTGCTGATGCTGAGGTTTCCGTGTGTGCCTAGCTGGACATGCATATTTAGGACTGCCCATGCACTCAGAAACAACTTTTGACATCAAGCTCCAACATACAGTACAGTCTACTGGTGTTTCATCAACGTGTATTTGGGATCTATTTGCCATAAGTGGTGGCTATTGGAGGTGAAAAACATACAAAATATACAAACTGATGTAAGCGCTGTCAAAAAAGAGTTCTTCAGAAATAGTAATTACTAAATACTAAGTCAATAATTAATTAAGGATTAAGACAATAAATAATTAAGGATTACCACTAAGCTAAAAATGACTGTCAACAGAATTAACAATAGAATTACCAAAGCCTACAAAAAAACTTGTAATCCCGACACATGTTAAATCCCTCCGCAGCTCTCCGTCAGTATCTCTTGTGTTGTAAATGTGTCGCTAAGCACAAGCAGCAACCAGCCTGCTATATCGTCGCATAGAGGGCAGAAAGTTCTCTCAGCTCAAGTCTGTTTACCTGTGTGTGAGTTTCCTAGAGTTGTATAGGGTAATTAATATATCGTTATTTGGAATAGATGCATTTCATGTGTGTTTCATATCTACAACAATCTATGTAAACACATCGTTAAAACAGAAACATTTTTCATGCTTTAGTAATAATTGACAAAATGTAGACATAAAGTGTATAATGTGTGTAGTCCAAATATCAAATAAACACTTTAAAAAATGGTCATTTATTACTAATGCATGAAAAACATTTAGACGGCTGTACAACTGAAGATTGAAAAAGCAGTGGCTTGACTGAAACAAGGAATATATGCAACAAGACGAAGTAGCACCTGAAGATGCCCTCAATCGAAACAATTGGTGAAAGTTCTGCTCAACAGCTGACCCTGCACGAGTGCTGTGTAAACGTTAGAAAAAAGAAGAACACAGCATTGTGGTAAAACCAAAAATCAAAGTCAAACTCAAAAATAATCAGGAAATCCAAAACAAACCTAGCATTTGGTCAACTTGAAAAGCAAACTAACTGAGGCTAAGAGATTTGTAATTGGAATGTTATTTTCTGCTTGTGCACTGGCCATAATTATAGCAGGGCATTCTGTGATACCATCAATGCAGTGACTCAGACCATGTGATTTATCAATCACAGCACATAAATAATGAACAAAACAAAAAAATAAGCAAAACTACTGTGTATTATAACAAATCTAAGATGTACTTACATACAGTAGTAAAGTTCTGGTGGGACCAACTCCTTTATCCTGAATATAAAGGCAGAAGACAGTACCGGAAACAGTGATGTCATGATGACCTGTCATCTTGGGATTCCACCCATAAAATACAAGGAATGCGGCTTAAAGGCACAAATACACAAAACACAGCTACTGAATAATATCTTAATAAAACCATATTAACAACATAACTAAAAACACATGAAAAATAATAATTCTACATTTTCAGAAATGATAAAAGCATACTTGAGCTAGGAATAAATGTTGGCTGACACATGGCAACTGCAACCAGAGGTTTTAGGATTTGTTACTAAAACCGCTGTGTGATTAGGTCGCAATTCAACAATTTAGGAAACTTAAATCTTTGCATATTTTTCTTTGACTTTAATTCTTGATTTGTTTATTGGGTTTGGTTGTGGGTTCTTTCTGCTCTCAGGGCTTTTGGCTTCTGACTCAGATTTTTCATTTCATAATCTGTTTCTGGTGTCATTTTGCCTTTTTGACTTGCCACTCTTTCATTGTAAGTCTGAATTGTTTCTCTTTTCCATAAAGGACTAATTATTCTATATTTTAATGTATGATTTAAAAGAGTAGTCAGGCAGAGCAGGACCAAGGTAAAGAGGAAATCAAATGTCTTCTATAAGCTCCCTCTATTCAAGATGATACAGTATTATCTGATGAAGCTTACTTTGTGCCCTGCAGCCACCTTAATCACATATGTGCTCTCAATTTTGTTAGAAGAAAGGGTACATTTGGACCCATACTTTTCTCATTTAGAGTGACCCTAAACTGGGATTGGCTCATTAGGATCTACAGACTGGTTCAGGATATCAATAGAACTGAGTTCAACACAGCCAGAATTGCTAATACATAGAACTCTTAGACACAGGCAGCAGGATCTGTAGAGCTACTGCGTGATTGTTGTCCCTCATGCGTACATGCACAATGTACAATGCATCATTCCAGACAGCATGCCCCATGCCCAGCTGTCACTGCTGTTCTCCACACCACTCTCCTCATCAATCTTTATGCTCTAGTTAATAGCTTCCAATTTTCACCACCTTAGTTCAGCAGAACCCTTGTTTATCTTTGCAGGAAGGCATATGAACTTTTATTAGTTTATGTTAGCTTGGCTAGGCCTAGGTTAATTTTTTTTTGTCCAACTTGAGGGAACCATTGCTGCCAAGTGAGATTTTACTGTAAAAGCTTGACTCAATTTGAGTAAAGAACAATACACACCTCCTGAGGGGAGCAGCTGCGCCTTCAGCTCAGAACATTTAGCACTCCTTTTACAGGCTGCAGGGGATGTGGTATGGCTCACAGCAAGTGGCAGTTGAAACAGTTTAAAGTTGTAAAAGACTTTTCACTGGTTCCAACATTATAACATTTCTTGTTATACAGTATAATAGCATTTGAATCAGGATCAGCCACTTCTTTGATTTCTTGACTTTGTCCCAATAATAAAAATAAAACATTTTTAATAAATGGTCTAATATGTTTTCATTATTATTTTGTCAGATGGACCCTGGGTCTCTGTCCCTTACACATCTTTTGGCATGCTGCTTGCCCCTGGCTGTGTCCACTTGGCTCTGGTTCTTGTCAATATAAATCAGGCAATACTCATGTGATGTCATTTCTCAGCCAGAGTTCATCCCTTGGCTGGGGTTCAAATTCATTTTAATTGTCTCTTTGGTTCATTTTTGATGCTTAGATTTATGTCAATTTGAAGTTACTTTTTTGATTATGTGTATTATTGTTTTTGAATTTGTTTGTGTATGTAAGCTGCCCGTGTTTAATGTTCCATGTGTTTTCTAGGTGGTCCCAAATGTGGCAGGCCATCTGTCAATCACCACCAGGAACTTTCTCTCCACCATATAAATCTGGAGGGTCTCCCAGAGTTCCTTGTGGTTTATTTTGAATTACAAGCCTGAGAGTGATGAGTTTACTTGCATTTTTGATGTGCTTATTTTGATTCTATTTTATTTTATTTTTTTTTGTAATTTTTGCTCTGTTTTTGACTTTGTATTTTTGTATCATTGTTCACTTTGGTTTGTCTTGCTGGCAACTCATTTATGCCTTTTGTGCACTTTAAGGGTTCGTAATAAGAGAGAGCATTTTTGTCATAATAAATCATTTTTCTTTATAAAGACTCTATGTTTGCCCTTATTGCTTGCCGGGGTTTGAAGGTGACCCTATCAGGGCATTTTTGGAAGTGCTTTTAGGGCTACATACTTAAGGACTCCTAATCAATTACATGTGATGAGGGAGACTCCTTATTATCAAGTCTCTAGCAATATGGCACTACCACCTACAAATCACAAAGTCCTGTCAATTTACAGTTTAGAGAGTATTAGCTAGGTAGGTTAATGGTTAGGTAATCACTCCATTATGTTTTTTTGCTTGTCACAAGCCCAAATAATACTATGGATGACAAAAAGACATAACAAAGATGTTTATTTAATAATAACAAATAGTATACTGAAAGGTACAGGTTACAAGAAAGTGCTATTTAAATGGAATCAACCAAGCAGTTCTGACATTACCAGTTATATTTAGCTGTTTGGCAAACTTCCCTTGTGATTTGGTGTATATAGGATCGTGAAGAGGGTTGAAAGGCCTTTAAAAACACACAAACCAGGCCGGTACCTTAACTAGCTTGCTCAATGATAGGCCTCACATTAGGCAACCTGCACTTAAACTCCACAGGTAGGCTGTAGCATTGCACTGGCCCCAAATGGAGTCTGGCTTTGAAAGTTCATAATATAGTAAAAGTCCCAACATGTGTCATTAATTCAATTAAATGGAGGGGCTATACCTTAACAATCTCTGGGTTAAAGACAAGGAAAATAATTACCTTTATAAATGGAGAATGTGAAAGAAAATGTAACTGCTTGCAAGCTACTAAGGATTAAAAGCTGTTTTATTATAACAGCATGTTATTCAAACAGGTGTTTGTCATAAGACAAGGTGAAGTAAGCTGAACTAGGGTAACTTCCTTGTTTAGGAAAGTGTCTGTTAGACACAAGAAAGATGACCTTTCCTTCTTTGTGGGCCCCACTTGACACGTATACAAAAAAAGTTGTCCGATTTGATGAAATGCTTAGATGCTGTTTCATAAGTATGGGTGAAGGAGGAAAATAAATATTAAAAGCCAATTGAAACCAAGAAACTTTGCTCTTCTGCTTTGCAAGGCATGAGTCCATGTACTCATCTGTGACTGAATATAGACTGATTGATTGAATTATTCCTGTCTTCCTTGGGGGTTACTTCCACAAGAATCACTAAGAAATCACTAATCACAAAAACAGAAGCAATAAATTAAAGCAAGAAATTCCAAACACTCACAAAAATGTACAGTCTCAATACCTGAATTACTAAAGGGCCAACTCCATACCCTCACAGTTGTTCAGAGGTGACAAAATGGTGGCCCCACCCCTTTGCAGTTGCACATACTCAAAACACAACAGCTCTATACAGACTTAAATAAGCAATGCTAAATAATGAATAGACATACCAATATGAACATAAGTTACACCAAAAAATAAGATAACAAAAATATCAATAAAAAGGAAAATGCTGCTAGTGAGTAAGACAGGAAGTCAATGGGATGGGAAGAGATTTTAGTAGGAAGTGAGTGCAGCAGTAGTGGGTATGATGTGTTTTGTCTTCTGAAGTAATACAGTACTTCACAATCCTTCTTAATATCGGTGAGTGGACAAAGCACTTTAAAGCTTCTGAGGCTTCAACCCATGCTTGAAAAAGATCCAAAGTTTTGGAGCTTCGAAAAATATTACATCTGGTGCTTTGCTGAAATAACACTAGCTATGAGTTTGAGACAGTGGATGAAGAGCACGTACAAGCCCTTGCTAATTGCATAGTTTCAATCCGCCAGGTGTACTAAAAGCCTAAGAATGCCATGTTACATTAGATTCGATTACATTAATTCAGATATACTTTATTAATCACCAAGAGAAAACTCAAATAAACAAAGCAGCAAAAATATAACTAGCAAAGATACAGACAAAAGTACAATAGAAGACAACAGAACATATAATACAATACAAATTCTGCTAAAAATAACTGCACTATTTTGAAGTATGTGCTAACTTCCTATTGCTCTGGCTCAAGTGAAGGAAGGATTGTCTGAAGGAAGCACATAAGTACCTATTGGCAGCAAGCAGAACAGATCCCCAGAGGCACTTCTTCAAACACAGTAAAGGAAAAGCACCCATTGGATAGGATGGGCAGAATTCTTCATGATGCTGTCCAATTTTTACACTTTCCTCTTTTCCACAACAGCCTCCAGAGTATCCAGGGTTAGTCCTGTGATGGAGCTGACTTTTGTGATACATTTATTTGGATGTTTTTCATCACATGAACTACAGTTGCTTCTCCGGGAGTCCAGCATATAACTACACACTGTCTACAATGGACTGGTAAAACATCTCCAGCAGCTTTCTGTACATATCAAAACAATTTAATCTACTCAGGAAGTGCAGTCTACTCTGACACTTTTTAAATAGCAAGTACCATGTTGTTGTAAGACCAATTCAGTTTGCTGTTCCTATGGACCCCCAGCTACTTGCAGCTGTGCAGCTCCTCCACTTCCTCCCTAGCACGGTGAGTGGTCTCAGAGGCTCCTTAACATGCTAGAATTCCACCACTAACTCTTTCTACTTGTTCATGTTGATCTGCAGGTGTCTGTGTTACAAAGTCTTCCACCAGCCTCCTATACTGTGACTAATTTTCATTATGAATACAAATTATGATGGAGAGGTCATCTGGGAACTTCTGTAGATGGTAAGAGCTGATATTACACTGGAAGTATATTGTGTAGGGGGTAAAAAGGAAGGGAGAAAAGACATTTTCCTGAAGTGTCCTGGAATTACACAACACCATTTCTGACACAAAGCCCCTGCCTTCTGCTAGTAGTCCATGATCCAGGAGACTGTGGATAAGAATGTGTGTTTATTTTTATCTTACTATAATAATGAGAAAAATGTATATTTTCTTATTAATAATAGTACTTGGGGGAAAACAGAATCATAACTGGGTACAGTTAGAGAGTTAAGGAAATGTGCCTACACTATCAATGAAGTTACGAGTTCCACTATAATATAGTATTTACTGTACCTTATTGTCGGATTACAGGCCAAAATGTTCCCACATTCTTGACGTTTTTTTCTCACTTCAATACTCCATATTTAATTCAACACCATTTGTGCACAAAATGTGATTGGTAGTTTCACATTACCTTTAATAGCTTATGGGTTTAGGTGACATTCACAGCTTTGCATGTCATAAGTCACAGGTTAGTTGGAATATGACACAAGCTTTGACACACTATTTTGATGTGTTGATGAAGCTTCACAAAAGTGACATGAGCTTTGATACCTCGGTGTCAAATGTCCTATTCCCTACTCATTAGTTAACCCTTGAGAAAGCATTATCCTGTTTAACCTCCTTAGATTTTCATTTTATTCCAAAAAATATGTAAAAAGTGTTGCATTTTTTTGGCATGATTAAATTACATTTTTATTCAATCTCAAAAGTGTAATAATGACACAAATAGTAATAGTAATGATGAATAAAAATAACAATATGAAATGAACAATAATAACAGTAATCATAATACTACTAATGATGCCAAAACAGTATATAATCTCAAAATAAGTCCTTTGTGTGGTAAATCTTAAAGTACGGTGAAGGACACAATACAGTTTCACAGTTCAAACTATAATAGTGTGTTTCTTTTCAGATTTTCTTTACAGATTTATCAGTTTTTTTTATTGCACACTGCACAGGTACGAGTTGGATTCTGTTTTTTTTATGTTTGAGGTATATAAGCAATAAAATGTCTACCAATAAGACTCTCTGCATTGATCCGTGATGTGCTGGGTCGACCGTATCTCTTTAGCGGTATTGTGGATGGTGGATGTATGCCAATGATTTCTTCTAAAGCTGGCATGTAAAGCTTGCATGAGAAACAGCTTGTTTGTATAAGACTAATGCATTCCAAATACAGTGTTCCACTAGAGGATGAAATATGTTTTAATAGTATTTTCTTTTGTTGCCTCCATATAATGGGATAGAAGGTGTATTCTTGATCTGCAAAATCTACGTCGACCACAGCACAAGGCTTCATAATCTGTTTGTTGCCTGTACAGTGACTGTAGCTGCATTATGTACAGTGCTAAGAAGACAAACATCTTTCTTGTCTTTCCATTTCAGCGCAAACACTTTACCGTTTTGCCAAGCTAGCAGTGCTACTACTATAATTTAGCTCTGAAAAGTCTTCAGGCATGCCACGATGGTTGGGACACACTGTTACAAACGCGTCAATCTTTCTTTGCAGCAAGTTATCAAATAGCTCTGATGAAGTATAAAAATTGTCCAGGGTTACACAGTAATTTTGACCCAGCAGAACATCTATCAATCTTAGCAACAATGACGTGGTAACACCGTAATGATCTTATTTCAGATCAAACACTGTCCCTTTCCCTGTGTACAGAACTGATTTCCAAATGTATTCTGTTTTAGAGTCACAATGCTCATAAAACTTTATGCCAAATCTTGCTCTTTTTGACGCGATGTACTGTATCCATGACAGTCTGCCCTTATAAGCCATGAGTCTTTTATCGATACTATTTTCTTCACTTTGGGTGCTGGAAGGGTATTCTCATTAAAGTCTTCATTGTTGGTAAAATGGGGATATTTCATAATTAGTGAAAACCTACACTCAGGGACTATTTCTCCAAAGAACAGTGTTGCCAAAATTTTGTTCTTGGACCAGTACCATCACTGCTCAGCTTTTATTACAAGTTCTTGCGATGTCAATAAGCTTAACAAGGCCCAGATATCATCAACAGTTACTGGTTCCCATCTTTTTGAATGGGAAAACTGCTTAGGGGTACAGTTATTTGCTCAACACTGTTCATCATAACGATTCATCTCAACAAAAATTCTGTCTATCAAATCATCATCCAGGAATAACTTCACATGAGTGGATCTTGGCTGTCAAATTAAATTTTTATTCCTGGCTGCCACACAAAATCGAAACGAGGTGGCGCTGGTTTATCAGGGTCAACAGACAGCCAGATGTTAGGGTCACTTTTGGATTAATCAGAATCACTTTCGGGCTCTCTGTTCGTTTCAGTTTCACCACATGAAGACAGATTCACTTCTTCATCACTGCTGATGAGAAGCTCCTCAACATCATAAGGAAGAGTGTGCGACACCTGAGCTGTTGAAAAATGTTTTTTACGAGATGCCATTACTGATGGGGTTGCTGATCACACTTGCAGGTGAGAGGAGAAGATGCACAGATACTTTTGCCCATGTGATGCTCAGATGTAATGCTTATTGATGACCCACCTATAACATTGCCCAAGTTAAGCTTGGGACTTACACTGACAGCAGTTCTTAGTTCTAACGCTTATGCAAGATGTATCTGTACAGTTGCTCGAGTGAAACTCGGGACTACCACTTTTAGCATGGTTTTCACAGCCCATGTAATGCTCTGGTCTAGAGCTAAGGAGGCTATCTGTTCTGCCTCGCAGAATAGCTGTTTGATGTTCAAACGAATATTAATATAACCTTATGAATATTCATGTACATAGTTGAAAGAAAGTGGAAATAGAATTGTAGGAAGTCAATAGTTAGCATGCATGTTTCACGATTAGTCAGTGTTTGTCCCATCGAAGCAAAGCCTGTAAGTATTATTTCAAGTTAATTTGATAAATATAGAGCAAAGTTATAGTGTTTATTTAAATCAGTAATTATTTATATTTTACTTCTTTTCAGTTTCACTCAAACTTCATTAAATCGAATTAAAATTGGAGCAATGCACTGTCTCCTGACTTTATTAATCTTTTGTGAAGTAGAGTTTGGCTGCTGATTAGTTTCTGGTTCAAACACCAAGGACGAGAACAGTATAGTGAAAAGGCTCTAAACAGTTGGGATTCTGTTTCGGTATCAAGTAGGATTGTGTCATGAGCGATATCGATAAACTCTCCCATGCCGGCTCCACAGGCGCACGGACGTTCGCATCTTGTGTCAGCACAGTAGCAAGGGCCTGCGCTGAAGCGAAAGCCACATGTGCATGCACATTTTGCGCAGTTAAAGATTGAACAAGCTAGAATGGCCAAAGAGAGGCGGCCGAAGACAATGAAGGGAAGGCATCTGTGAATGGAGAAAGGCACACGCCATCAGATAAGTTTGCGTCAAAGCGCACAAGAAGCCGCTCCGGAAGGGAGGCAGAGCTACATGCTGATTCACTCAGGGGAGCAGGTTTGCGGTCAGATGCCCACTCTGAAGATGATCATATCACGTGAGGAACACCATTTGCCCTTAAGACGCCTGTGCCTAGAAAAGAAAAGCAGTCAGGGCTAATAGAAGATCATGATGCCTTTTTTGACTCTTATCTCACATTTGACGATTATAATACAAATATAAATAGACAGGAACAAAAATATCACTGCTTTGATGCTCAGCCTTGTCTTGATTCTTTCAATCTTCCATCTCAGCACTATGCACAGTCTCACAATCAGACCACAATGAATCAAACTCAGGTTCTTCCAATGACAGACTTTGCTAGGTACCTAGCACGCCATGAGTTGATAAATTCAGGACTTAGCCAGTCTGATGATCGGCCTGAGAGTTTCAGGGCTTGGAAGTCTTCCTTCACTAATGCTACTGGAGACTTGTGGCTTTCAGCAGCAGAAGAGATGGACCTGTTAACAAAGTGGTTGGGAAAGGAATCGCCTGAGCATGTAAAGAGAATCTGTCAATTGCACATCAATAATACAGGAGTAGCCCTCAGGATGCTAATTGAAGATGCTCTCTTTAAAAGGCTAGACATTTTTCCAAGAATCTCTAGCAAAGACTATAGCAAGGTGTAAGAGCTAGGAGATCTTTTAATGCAGTGGTTCTCAACCTGTGGGGTGGGCCCCCCTAGGGGGGCGTGAAGTAACAAAAAGGGGGGCGTGAAGATGTGAAAAAAAGAAAACAAGAATAAAAAATATGAAAAAAACGTGTTGAAACCAAAACAAATTAACTTAAACTACATTCTGATACTAGAACAATAAAAATAGAGTTAGATAAATGTCGATAAAAGTTAAGTAGGTATAATAAAATATGCATCTATATTTCAAAAAAAGTTTAGGGGGGGCGCAATTAAAACTGTTATGAAAACTCGGGTCTCAAATACTTAAAGGTTGAGAAATGCTGTTTTAATGGAACTTCAGTCAGCAAAAGAAGATGGCTACTTACCCGGACTTACCTTCTTAGATACTGCCAGCGGTATAAATCCCGTTGTAGAGAAACTTCCACATACTTTGCAAGAGAAATGGATGTCCTGTGGTTCTAAGTATAAGGCCAATAACAAGGGACGCTTTCCCCCCTTTTCTTTTTTTACTGCATTTATATGTCAAGAAGCACGAGCCAGGAATGACCCTAGTTTATTCCTCTTCAGTAACCACAGCACTCCAGCAAGAGAAAAATCATATTATCAGCACTTACGCTCACGAATTCCCATATCTGCACATAAAACAGATGTTGACACAAAAGTTGATTCACTGGAAAATGTTCTTTCAGTGCAGAATGATGACTCGGACAAAAAGTGCCCTATTCACAAGAAACCACACCCACTTAAAAAGTGCAGAGCATTTAGGGCAAAGTTTTTGGAAGAAAGAAAGGCCTTTCTTAGAGAAAATGGAATCTGCTACAAATGCTGTGCATCTACTTCTCATCAAGCTAGGGACTGCAAAGTTCCAGTTAAATGTGTAGAGTGTAACAGTGACCGTCATGTCTCAGCAATGCACCCTGGTCCACCCCCTCAAGATTCAGAAGATATGGTCTCAGGAGTAGATAATGGTGAGAAAGGTCAAAGGGATTCCACTGACACTTCCTCTGTTACCTGCCACTGCACCGAAGTCTGTGATGAGGCCCAGTTGCCCAGGTCATGTGCCAAGATATGTCTTGTCACAGTGTTTCCCCAAGGTCAGAAAGAGAAAGCAGCCAAGATGTATGCTATACTTGATGACCAGAGCAATCACTCACTTGCCCGGTCAGAGTTTTTTGAACTGTTTGATGTTCATGGTCAACCTTACTCGTATTCACTTAGAACCTGCTCTGGAATAACTGACATGTCTGGGAGAAGAGCAGAAGGCTTCTGGATTGAATCAGTCAGTGAAAGAATCAACGTGGCTCTACCACCACTCATCGAATGCAACCAGATACCTCACAACAGGTCAGAAATAACAACTCCAAATGTTGCTATGTATCATCCCCATCTAAAATCTGTGGCAAAATACATCCCTGAGATTGACCCTGAAGCGGAAATCCTCCTATTGCTAGGGAGAGACATTATACAAGCACACAAAGTCAGACAGCAGATCAACGGTCCCCGTGATGCACCCTTTGCACAGAAGCTAGATTTAGGTTGGGTTCTTATTGGTGAGGTATGCCTCAAGGTGCACACATGCCAAATGTGAGTTTATTTAAGACTAACATTTTATTCAATGGGCGACCAACTTCCCTCACTTCAAGTGAAAATTTAATTCATCTTCAGGAAGGGAAGCGCCATGGCGGGGAGAAACAAAACATCAACAGTGTATATGGAAAAAGTACTTCAGAGTACAGCATTGGGCGCACAGTGTTCAATCATACAATAATTGACAATGATCTGGCTCCATCAATTGAAGATTCAATGTCTTTAAATATTATGGACCGTGAAATGTATAGGGATGACGTCAAGAGTTGGGTAGCTCCACTCCCATTTAAAGTGCCCAGGCAAAGACTCCCTAACAACTGTGAGCAAGCTATGACTTGGCTTGCCTCTTCGAACCACACACTGAATCGCAAACCTGAGATGAGAGATCAGTTTCTGACCTTTAATCTGTAAAATTCTTGAAAATGATCATGCAGAGCTAGCACTGGCTCAGATGAACAATGAAGAATGCTAGCATTTGTCTTTTTTTGGGGTCCATCATCCTAAGAAACCCAATCAGATTAGGGTTGTCTTTGATTCGAGCGTTTGGCATCTGGATGTTTCATCGAACAATGTGCTGCTTAAAGGCCCAGACTTCAAAGTTTGTTAGGAGTTTTGATCCGCTTTAGAAGGGAGCGAGTAGCATTTACATCAGACATTCAACAAATGTTCTACTATTTATTTGAGAGAGGACCATAGAAATGTCTTAAGATTCTTGTGGTATAGAGACAACGACATGGCTAAGGACATTGTGGAGTACAGGATGAAAGTTAATGTGTTTGGCAACAGTCCTTCACCAGCAGTTGCCATTTATGGACTTAGAAGGGCAGCTGAAGCAGGTGAGCAGGAACATGGCACAGACACACGGCAGTTTGTTGAGACACTTTTATGTGGATGATGGGCTTATGTCCTTGTCTTCAGATGAAGAAGCTATTGACCTCAAAAAAGGACTAAAGAGTCACTCGCTGATTCAAATATTCAATTGCACAAAATCGCTACTAACAGTGCAATTGTCATACAAGCCTTTCCCTCAGAGGATCATGCTGAAGGCATGAAGGACTTAGACCTCAGGGAAGATACAGAGGCCAGTCAGTGCAGTTTGGGACTTTGCTGGGAAATAGCAGCAGACACCTTTACATTCAAAATGTCCACAAGTGATAAGCCATTCACACGGCGAGGTGTTTTATCCATGGTTAATAGCCTTTTTGACCCACTTGGTTTGGTTGCTCCAGTGACCATACAGGGTAGGGATTTGGTGCGGGAACATTGCTGCAATGTCTGTGAATGGGACACACCATTGCCAGAACAAAGGCAACAGGAATGGGAAACTTGGAGGAATTCACTACAACATTTGCAACATCTGCATATTCCACATATGTATACTACCAGCTCTATATCTAATCCAAAATTAGGAATAGAGACAGAGAAAAGTAAAGTTAACCTCATAGAAAGGCAAATAGCAGGCAGCTGAGAGGGAAAACAGTAAAGGAGCTTAAGGGGAAAAGGTGTAAAATATCTGTAGCAGATCTTAGTGTTACCATTTAAGTTAAGGAGCAGCTGAAAGAAGAAGAAATTTAATTTTAAGAAAGAAAAAAAAATAGTTAAGGCAGCTTAGTAATCCCAAGTCATATTTTAATGATGAGGCCAGTGCAATGCAAGTCCTGTTGGATGTTGGACTTTTTGGATGATGGTTTGGAAGAGAATTTTGTTTATGAGGACTACATCTGCAAGAGATGCCAGCTGATCCAGCACCTCGAGCTCAGGGTCGCTGAACAGGAGGAGGAGTTGGCTGACCTGCATTGTAACAGAGAATTGGCGGACTTGGCCCAGGTGTCCTTTAGAGATAGTGTGCACCCCTAAGGTGGGGCGGGAGGAGATTCCAGACCAGACAGGTAGGAATAGGTGGGTCACGGTCACAAGGCGTAAGGTAAAGGGTGCACACTGTCCGGGGGCATCAACCCCAGAATTAGAAGTGTCTAAACGTTATCATGTCCTTGCGGAGCTGGACGGTGACTCTGATAATTCTGAGGTGGTAGGCAGGGTTGAGGAGCCCCAACGGGCCACCTCAAAACCAGTTCCCAAAAAGAGAGAGGTAGTGATAGTTGGGGACTCAATCATTAGGGGGATTGAAGCGCAGGTGTGCTCCAGAGAGAGAGAGTCTCGACGTGTGTTGCCTTCCGGGAGCACAGGTGGGAGACCTCCTGGAAGGGTGGATAGGCTCTTGGCCAGCGGGGGTGGATCCAGTTGTCATTGTCCACGTTGGAACAAATGACATACATAAGGGTAGTCTGTCAGTTCTGCGATCCAAATTCAAAGAGTTAGGTACCAAGCTGAGGAGCAGAACTGACTGGCCATGCGCCAGTCCAGGTAAGATTGAGGAGATTAGAAGGCTTAACGCGTGGCTCAAATCTTGGTGCAGGGTAGAAGGGTATAGGTTTATGGGGCATTGGGACTCCTTTTGGAACAGATGGGACCTGTTCCGCCGTGACGGGTTACATCTGAACCGGAGGGGCACCAATGTATTGGGGAGGCGTATGTGTAGGCTAGTCGAGGATTGTTTAAACTAGGGAATGGGGGCAGGGAGTTTAGGACAGGCCAGATTTAGATCTATACATGGAAGAACAAACAATGGTGTAGAAATAAAAATGCATAGTAATGTAAATTTTAAGCAAACACGTAAAGATAGAAGGATTAACACATTAAAAATAGCTTGCCTTAATGCTAGAAGTATCAAAAATAAGGTAAGTGAGTTGGAGTTGTATGTAGCAGAGCATAATTATGATATTATAGCAATAACGGAAACCTGGCTAAATAACAAAGATGGGGATGAGTGTAACATAGAGGGATACACATTTTTAGGAAGGATAGACAGAACAGAAAAGGAGGTGGGGTTGCTGTTTATGCCAAACAGGAATTAAATGTAAGTCATCTTCAGTTGGATGATGAGCCCCATCTTAGTGAGGACATGTGGCTTGCCTGGAAAATATTAGGGAAAAGGTCTCATTTTAGGAGTGTGTTATAGACCACCCAATTCAGACAGTAATTTCAACACACATCTTTTAGTAATATCAAAAGGCAAGTTTACAGGGGATATTATAGTCATGGGGACTTTAATTATCCAAATATTAACTGGGATAACCTTACAGATGGAGGAGCACAAGAGCAGGAGTTTTAGAAGTAATCAGTGACTGTTTTTAACACAGCATGTTAAAGCACCAACAAGGGGTGAAGCCTGTCTGGATTTAGTATTCTGTAATAATCAGGATAGAATTGAGGGTGTAGAGGTGATTGAACCACTAGGGTCAAGTGACCATAATGTAATACAATTCTCAGTATTTTGTAAGAGTACAGATGCAAAGACTAAAATTGTTAAGTTGAACTTTAGTAGGGCTAATTTTGAGCAGATGTGACAAAGTCTAAGTAGGATAGACTGGGATAAGCTTTTAAATGTGGAGACAGTCGAGGAGCAGTGGAACAGGTTTAAAAATGTTTTACATGTAATGCAGGACAGATACATACCTAAATTTGGAAGTAATAGGAAACTAAAAAAAACTCCACGATGGATTAATAAAGATTTAAAAAGAAGTTGCAAAGGAAAAACTGCTGTATAAGGCATATAAGACTAATGACTGCAAAGAGAACCGTAGCATATGAGAACATGAGGGCAACCATTAAGAAGGATATCAGAGAGGCTAAAAGACAGTTGGAGAGGAATATAGCAGATAAGGCGAAAGAAGACCCCAAGAGATTCTTTCAGTATTTTAGTAGTAAAAGAACAGTTAAGGAGGAGGTCAAGTTCATCAGGAATAGTAAAGGGAATTAAAAGATACAGACAATGAAATAGCAGATGCCCTAAACTTACATTTTTCTGAGGTGTTTACAAGTGAGCAAGTGGATAACCTGCCAGAGGTAAACAACTACTAAGGAGGTACTGAGGGATTTGGAAATTGTAGAGGGAGAAGTGCTGCTCAGATTAAATAAGATGAAATCAAACAAATCACCAGGCCCAGATAATATTTATCCTCTTGTTCTTAAGGAGGCTAGTGAGTACATATATAAACCCTTGACACATATTTTTAGGAAGTCACTGTGCACTGGAGAGATTCCAAAGGACTGGAAAATGGCAAATATCATCCCATTATATAAAAAGGGTGACAGGGCAGATCCAAGCAACTATAGGCCAGTAAGCTTAACAAGCATCACAGGAAAATTAATGGAAGGAATTATTAAGGATAAGATTGAGCAACACATGACAAGGACAGGAGTTATTCTGAACAGTCAGCATGGGTTCAGAAGGGGTCGTGTTTTACTAACATGTTGGAATTCTATGAGGAGGCAACAAAAGGATACGATCAAAGTGGAGCTTATGATATTATTTATCTGGACTTTCAGAAAGCATTTGATAAGGTGCCACATGAGAGGTTGGGCATCAAGTTAAAAGAAGTGGGAATTCAGGGTGATGTTTTTAGATGGGTGCAGAATTGGCTCAGACACAGGAAGCAGAGGGTGATGGTGCGAGGAACCTCATCAGAACTGGCGATGTTAAGAGTGGTGTTCCACAGGGGTCAGTGCTAGGGCCGCTGCTATTTTTAATATATATAAATGATTTAGATAGGAATATAAGTAACAAGCTGGTTAAGTTTGCAGATGATACCAAGATAGGTGGATTAGCAGATAATTTGGAATCCGTTATATCATTACAGAAGGACTTGGATAGCATACAGGCTTGGGCAGATTTGTGGCAGATGAAATTTAATGTCAGTAAATGTAAAGTATTACACATAGGAAGTAAAAATATTAGGTTTGAATACACAATGGGGGTCTGAAAATCGAGAGTACACCTTATGAGAAGGATTTAGGAGTCATAGTGGACTCTAAGCTATCAACTTCCAAACAGTGTTCAGAAGCCATTAAGAAGGCTAACAGAATGTTAGGTTATATAGCACGATCTGTGGAGTACAAGTCCAAGGAGGTTATGCTCAACCTTTATAATGCACTGGTGAGGCCTCATCTTGAGTACTGTGTGCAGTTTTGGTCTCCAGGCTACAAAAGGACATAGCAGCACTAGAAAAGGTCCAGAGAAGAGCGACTAGGCTGATTCCAGGGCTACAGGGGTTGAATTATGAGGAAAGATTAAAAGAGCTGAGCCTTTACAGTTTAAGCAAAAGAAGATTAAGAGGTGACATGATTGAAGTGTTTAAAATTATGAAGGGAATTAGTACAGTGGATCGAGACTTGTATTTTAAAATGAGCTCATCAAGAACACGGGGACACAGTTGGAAACTTGTTAAGGGTAAATTTCGCACAAACATTAGGAAGTTTTTCTTTACACAAAGAACGATAGACACTTGGAATAAGTTACCAAGTAGTGTGGTAGACAGTAAGACGTTAGGGACTTTCAAAACTCGACTTGATGTTTTTTTGGAAGAAATAAGTGGATAGGACTGGCAAGCTTTTTTGGGCTGTTTTGGTCTAGAGTGTTTTAATGTTCTAATGTTCTAATACAGCACGCAAGGAGCTTTGTGTGTTTTCTGACGCGTCTAATTGCTATTAGGGCTGTGATCTACATTAGAAGTATTAGCAAAGAGGGGGAAATCGATGTGGGCTTTGTCTTTGGAAAAGCCAGGCTGGCTCCTCTATCTGAGCCTACTATTCCTCGGCTCGAGCTGTGTGCTACGGTAATGGCAGTTGAAATTGCAGAGCTCATCCTCCGTGAAATAGACTTACAGCTGGACACGATTAAGTTTTACTGTGACAGCAAAGTTGTCTTAGGCTACATACACAATCAGACTAGACACTTCTATGTGTATGTGCACAACAGAATTCAGCACATTCGTCAGTCAAGAAAGCCTGAACAGTGGTTCTACGTACCTTTGAATGAAAACCCAGCAGATAATGCATCTAGGTCCATCAGTGCATCACACTTTTGGCAGAGACAATATGGTTTACTGGACCACCTTTCCTCTATAAGCACCATGACAATCAACAAGAGACATCAATGTTTTTTGAACTTGTGAACCCTGAGAAAGATGCTGAAATACGGCAAATAGTTACTAACTGTGCTACTCACATTCAAGTAAAAGAAGGGCTGACCACTGACCACTTTAAAAGATTCTCTACCTGGGACTCATTAGTTAGAGCTATAGCCCTCCTTATTCACATTGCTCGCTCCTACAAGGCAGCTCAAAACATCACTGAATGCAGAGGCTGGCACTACTGCTTTAAACCACATACACCGGATGAACTTTCTCAGGTTTCAGATACCATCATTAAGTCCGTCCAGACTGACGCATATATGAAGGAGCTAAAGTTTCTCGATAATGGGAAAACTGTAGATAAAAACAGTTCACTTTTTAAACTCAACCCCAAAGTGGATGAAGGACTTATCAGGATTGGAGGCCGGCTTAGAAATGCACAACTGGAGACTGGTGAAAAGTATCCACTCATCTTGCCTAGACAGCATCATATTTCTGTATTATTAGTACGCTACTATCATGAACATGTGAAACATCAGGGCTGTCACTTTACAGAGGGAGCTCTTAGAGCCGCAGGCCTATGGATAACTGGAGGCAAGAGACCTGCCAGCACTATTTTACATATGTGCGTCACCTGCCGAAAGCTCCATGGAAAGGTGACAGAACAGCAAATGGCAGACTTACCTCTTGAATGTGTCACTGCAGAGCCACCATTCACGTATGTAGGAATGGATGTTTTTGGTCCTTGGACAGTGACTGTCAGGCGTACTAGAGGAGGATCAGCAGAAGGTAAACGATGGGCAATTTTGTTTACATGTATGAGCACAAGAACTGTGCATATTGAAGTGATATCATCTCTGGATACTTCAAGCTGCATTAATGCCATGAGAAGATTTTTCCCCAAACGAGGGTCTACAAAACAACTTAGATCAGATTGTTGTACAAACTTTGTAGGAGCATGTAAGGAGCTGGGATTTGTCAAAGATGAGACAAATCAAAACTTCAAGAGGTATCTTAACAAACAAGGTTGTGCATTGGAATTTAACCCTCCTCATTCCTCTCATATGGGAGGGGCCTGGGAGAGAATGATAGGAGTGGCTCGTAGAATTCTGGACTGCATGCTAAAACAAGTGAACCTTTGTCTCTCTCATGATGTTCTGTGTACTTTGATGGCTGAAGTTACCGCTATTGTGAATGCTAGGCCTCTAGTCCCTGTATCTACGGATCCTGACTCACCATTTATTTTGACACCTGCTACACTTCTTACACAGAAGACTGCCGGTTCCATTCCGCCAGAGAATTTACAGACAAGAACCTTTATAGAAGTCAGTGGAGAAGAGTACAAGCTCTTGCAGACAAGTTCTGGACCCGCTGGTGGCAGGGTATATCTTTCTACATTTCAACAGCGCCACAAGTGGAATAAATGTCATTGGAACCTTCAAAAAGGAGATATTGTGCTTCTAAAAAATGATCACACTGCATGAAATAAGTGGCCAATGGCAGTGGTCAAAACAGTCTATCCCAGTGTAGATGGGAAAGTGCGGAAAGTAGAACTTAAAACTGTAGACCATGATATTTCAAAGACATTACTGAGACATGCATCAGAAGTTATCTTGCTTTTATCAACAGACAATTAAGAATTAAATAAATTATAATCTGTTTAGTCTAGATTTAATACTGGCATCATAGATGCCAGGCGGGGAGTGTTCTGCCTCGCAGAATAGCTGTTTGATGTTCAAAGGAATATTAATATAACCTTATGAATATTCATGTACATAGTTGTAAGAAAGCGGAAATAGAATTACAGGAAGTCAATAGTTAAACAGCATGTTTCACGATTAGTCAGTTAGTCCCATCGAAGCAAAGCCTGTAAGTATTATTTTAAGTTAATTTGAAAAATATAGAGCGAAGTTATATTGTTTATTTAAATCAGTAACTATTTGTATTTTACTTTTTTCAATTTCACTCTAACTTCATTAAATCGAATTAAAATTGCAGCAAGGCGCTATCTCCTCTTAACTCCATTAATCTTTTGTGAAGTAGAGTTTGGCTGCTGTTTAGTTTCTGGTTCAAACACCAAGGATGAGAACAGTATACTAACAATATGCCTTTAATCTGAGTAGCTTTACATTAGTGAATTATAATTGAATAAGAGAATCAGTATGGCAGTACTTAAACTCAACAAGCACTATGTGACTTCCTAAAACAGATTTCCTACCCTATCTGTCTGGTAGGGTGGTGAGTCAAATTGACTGCCTTGTTATACTGTTTTCTATTCACATATTGCTTATCCTACCACCTTCCTTAGGTCTCCTTCTTCCTCCCTTCAAATACTTACCCACAAATTTACTCCCTATATTTACACACAGAGTCTCTAAGGGACAGTTCTAAAGGAACCTTTAGGCAGCGACCATTTCTAGAGATATTCTGGTAATTACTTCTGAAACAATGAATGACTTCTGACATCTGCAGTATCAGTTTGGTATGCATGACCTGCCAAAGAGAATTGGAAATATTCAGATCTCTGCCCTTAAGGCTTATCATGAAGGCTTCAAGTATTGAAGGGTGTACTAATTAGAAGACTATAAACAGTGGTTGGCCAGAGCAACAGGGCAAAGATATTTGTGAAGATGATCGGTGATACCACAGATAAAATATAACCATCATCATAATTATTTAAAACTTTCACAGCAAAATTAAACATGATGCGCTCTTTACCTAACATACCCACAAGCACATCTTCACACTGAAATATGTTAAAAACATTTCTTGTAAATAGCTTTTTTCACTTTGTTGGTGAACTTCCATTGTACCTATTGAACTAAGCTATTTAAAACGTTACAAGTTTACAATGTCAAACAGGCCAAGGGGCACCGGTTCACTCCTACCTGGATGGAGTTTAAGAACTCTCCCCATGTCTGATTTTTTTTTTGTTTGTTGTGTTTAAGTTTCATCACATAATCAAAAGTAGGATTTGGGATAGGGCCGATAATGTTATATTTTCCCACTGTTGAGTGAATGTAGATATTGTGAAGAAATAAAACACAGCACAAAACAGATCAAGGGTTGCTGAAATTCCCTATATAATGTTGTCACTTGCAGAGTCGTAATGAAGGCCTGATGTAATAGTCAAAATGTTTATAAACAGACAATTGAGAACCAGAGATTTCTTCATGGGGTTTTTATGTACTAATGACAGGAAGTGCAATATGGAGCAAGTGGAAATGAGTTGGCAGGAAATGTTCAACAGGAGCCGGAAGTGAAGTCATCAGAGGAGAACAGAGGTGAAGTCATTGGAATGAAACCAGAAGTAACGTCTTCTAGAGAAGGATCTGAAAGTGGAGTCATCACGGGGACTCGGAAGTGGTTTATTGTCACGAAATTGAAGTGTTATTTTTTATTCTTCAGTTGGTCTGTCAAGAGAAGAGAAAAGGTGTTAGCACTCAATTCCAAACCCCTATCTTTTGTTCTGTCACGCTCTTTTGGGCCCTTTGCCTTCCACCTAATTGTGCGTGTATTGACAGCATGTAAGCAATTACTACATTTGTTAAATCCATGACATGGGTTTTAATGATAGCAAACAGCATGCGATGACTGAATTCAATTTATTTCTGTTGATTAATGCTATTATTTATTACTAACATATTTTGCTGACACCTTTATCTATGGTGACTTATAACATCGCAGATAAGAAATGGAGCACAGGCAGATGAAGTGACTTGCTTATGGTCACACAGTGTCAGAAGCAAGATTTGAACTCACAACTTCAGTATCTGAAGTCCAAAGCCTTAACCACTACATCACACTGCCTGCATCAATGTGCTTATTAAGAGCCACAGTGTTTATATAAGTTGGATTTTATAAAAAGAAACATGCCTCAGGAATCTGCTTTTCAAATCTGAGAGAAGTGTTGTCATGAGTTTAGAGTAAATAGAAAATGAGGAGTATTACATGTTAGCAGTACGCTCTAATTCAATGATGTAAGATGTACTGTATCGAAATGGTTCATGTAAATAAATTTTAACACCATATTATACTGTAGTTTTATAAATCACTCATTGTCTGTTGCTGAATTTTTGAGGACTTATGCACTAATATGAATTCATAAGTACACTTCCCAGGGAGATGCCAGGTTATAATTGATTTGGAATAAGAAGATGAAATGTTGTCAAAAAATAAGCCAAAGTCGAAACTAGGAAGTCAATTTATAAAATAATGTAGCAAAAACACTATGGCCAATATATATAAGATTAAACAATGCAAAACCATCTAAATAGTAAGAAACCCACACAAAAGTGTCTTTATCAGAATCCACAAACTCACATAATCAGATGTGTGGAGCTGACCTATATTGATGTTGACCTAATTACATCACAGGTTCAGATAGTCCAATGTTGGCAACCACCCTGGCAAGATCATACAAAATCCTACAAGATGGTGCCACCCATTAAGTAACAAAAAAGCATCAGAAAACAAAATGTAATATTTAAATTAAAACAACTTCTAAACAAACATTGTGCTGAAGCATATTAGAGGCCCATGGCAGTGCAAGATTCTTTAAATAAAACAGTGCGGCTCAAGCTTGGTGTGTGTGTGGGTGCAGGTGTGTGCTGCTGTAAAACTGTGTGACAATGGCATGAGCAATGGGGAATTAAGCAAATAGCTTTTTGCTCAGCTGTTCCCCATGGATGCTCCGCGGGTTGTTAAGCAAAACACCTGCGCCCACAGAGTACATAAACAGTCCGAGCGGGACAGAAGTGGGAGATTGAAAGCAAAAAAGAAAGTGGAGTAAAATCAAGATTGATGTTTGGAAAGAAGCAGTAAGGATTTGGAGTGCAAGCCAGTTCAGTAGACAGGAGGCAAGGTGATCAGGAAGCCCAATGGTGAATGAAAGGAATGGTGCTCCATGGGGGTGTGTGAGGTGTGTCTATCCTGTTGAGCATTGGGAAAGCAGAAACACCGAATAGGCTATGAGATTCATCCTGCAGATGCTTAAGACTAGAATTGCCAAAGCCTATGAAACAACTCATAATTCCGGCCCACCTTAAATCCATCAGTGTCTTTTATCTTGTAATTGTGTCGATCAGCACAAACCTTTAGTAGCCTGCAACAACAACATTTATTTATATAGCACATTTTCATACAAAAAAAATGTAGCTCAAAGTGCTTTACAAAATGGAGAATAGAAAAATAGAAGACACAGTAAAAAAGAAAAATAAGTCAACATTAATTAACATAGAATAAGTAAGTTCCGATGGTCAGGGTGAACAGAAAAAACAAAAAAAAAAAAACTCTAGATGGCTGGAGAAAAAAAAAAAAAAATTCCAGACCATGAGACCACCCATCCCCCCACCACCGTAGAAAGGGCAAAAAGTTCTTCCGGCTCAAACCTTGATTATCTAGGAGTGAGATACCTAGAGTTGTAGAGGGTAAATAATATATTGTTATTTGGAACACATGCATTTCATGTGTGTCCCATGCCTACAACAATCTATATAAACACATTGTTAAAACAAAAACGTTTTTCATACTTTAGTAATAAATAACTAAATGTAGACATGAACTGTACAATATGTGAAGGCTGAAGTCCAAATATCAAATAAACACTTTCACAAAAGGTACAAGGATAATAGGACAGCTTCCTTGGTGCAGCGATAAGAACTACTGACTTGTAATCAAGAGGTCACGGGTCTGATACAAGCTGTCTCGCAAATTTACCATTTTGAGTAGTGAGCTGCTCTTATTGTTAATATTACACAATAAAGACATACATATAATTTGTCTCTGTAACAGCCAGTGTAATTCCTGAAATGACACTGTTTGTTTTCAAATAATATTGCATTACTGCAATGCTTTCTGAATGGTACTATTCAGGTCATAAAATGATTTCTTGAAAATGTTACATGTATTTGTCTCTTTTTTGCCCGGTGCTGCGTTGACATCATGCACCACAAGGCATAAGCTTATTCAGTGTGAGCAGGAGCATGTGGTTGGCCAGATGCTGTGTGCTACAACATGCTTGACCTGGTGGCAATCAACACACATATACTGTGCAAGGCATGCATGGATCCACTGAGAAAAGAAGAGTGTTCTTTGCTCACCTTACTCACCTTTGCTTCTTTCATAAAAAGGTAATGGAAAAACAAAAAGAGGATGCAACATTGACAAGCTTCTGTTCCAAGTAAAAGCAAACTCACTCAGTGTCAGGTGCCCCTTCAATGTAATAGGAACCACAGCTTAGTGTGTACATTGCAACAGGTACACATGTCGTAAATATAGGAAGGATGGTCTTTGGGTGTATGGGAACTGTTAACACTTGAATTTGAGGATTGCATATAGTGTGGAACTGACCTCGCTGTACTAATCTTTCCTCTGCATGTCCTTGGAGCCTCATGCATAAATGGTGCATACGCACAAAAATGTTGCGTACTCCCATTTCCACGCTCAAATTACGATGTATAAAACCTAAACTTGACATAAAGCCACATACATTTTCATGCTGGCTCAAATCCTGGCGTACGCAAGTTCTCTGCTTGGTTTTGCAAACTAGCGCCATCCAGCGTCAAAGCACTGCTTTTGTTCCAGTGTGGTTTCCCTTTCTTTTTTAGATACACATCCCTGACACGGCTTTATCATATATGCTGAAGTTAACCGCATATTGTTTATTAGTTTAAGGCATCTGATTGTAATTAACCTCTAACAATATAATGGTCCACAGAATAGCCAAACTATTCCAAATACCATAGCAGCTTTAGCCTTATTAGTCTCACTTCACCTTTTTTCTTTTTCTTTCAGCTGCTCCCGTTAGGAGTTGCCACAGTGGACCATCTTTTTCCATATTACTCTCACTGCACCAGTCGGAGTATTTATATCACTGTATCTGAGTGTGGAATCACAGCTCTACAGCAGCTGATCAGAAAGAGAATTATCGGTATACAGCATCTAGCACATGCTGCCTCAGCCATGCTGCCTATTTGAACTGCTCTCATACGGCAAATGCTTCAGAGCCTTTCCTATACTGACCTCGCGGTTCAGAAACAGTTTCATCTGTGGAAGATGAATGTTTTCTTCGTTCCCTTGTACTAATTCATGCCTGAGAAGTAAGCTTTACGAAACCATACATTATGTAAAAGCATGCTTTGCTGAGCAAACAGAAAATATCTGTCCAAAGGACTCAAGGTCTAAGCATTCCACTCATGAGTCTGCCTTATCACGTTTTCCCTTAGTTTACATCTGAACGCTATAACAAAGGGGCCAAGAAATCAAGTTGCACAAGGGGTGTTGAAGGGGCTCAAGGATTGTGTATAATAAACGTGTTGACTGTTGCATTTTTAATGATGTTAAATCACGCATTCTAGGGGTATGAAAACTTTGCCCCACTCAACAGACGGAGTAATCATATATATTGATTGTCTGCTTTTCTGAAACTCTTCTCACTGTGACACTGCAAAATAAAGCTGCTATATAACCACACCTGCTGTCTTGTCTGAAGACTTCGTCCACACATCCCAAGAACTATAAACACACTCAATCAGTCCATCAAGTGGTCCTTGTAGAACTGTTTGTACTTATAAGTACAATTACCTCACTGTAAACTTGCGAAACAGTTATAACATTGCACAACCTGAGCCAATTTAGTGCGTATTTACATATGATGGCGCTATCATTTTTAAGATGAAATGCAGCAAAATATGTTTATTATATTATACAGATAACACTTTAACTTTAACACTGGAAGGATAGATGGATAGGATAATTAAACATGTACTACGAAGATATTTCAATGTTCACTAAAAGTTTTGAAGAATCAGCATTCTCAGCTTACAGGTGGCTTTACATCTATTGCAGAGCTGATTGTGTGGCAATTGGGTATTTGGAGAAAGAAAAAGAAGGACAGGAATTGGGGGTGAGTACGTTTGAAAGAGACAGTACTGCTGCAATAAATTATTTAATCTAAGGTCATGCACAGCGTAGCAAGCATCTTGCGTGAGGCATGAACAATCTCTGGACGAGGTGCCAGCTCGTCACTATCACTGCGCCACTGTGTTCCCATGTTTAATACATGCTTTAATTCCTATCATCATGAAAATGATATCAAGTATACATCTCAGTATTTAAATTATTCAGAGAGCTGTAATATCATGAATGTAATGTATTCTGTGTCCTGTCGGACAAAGAGAAAGCCTGTTTAAGAAGCACATAGTGATTCACACACAGAGAGCACATAGAAGAACACATACAAAACAAAGCATTTAACGTGCTACTTTAGTTACAATGGGATTTGAGAAACTAGTAAATTAAACATTTTATAGATGAAGTTTATGATGTTCTACTTTAATGACAAAATAAACTATGTGATTAAAGTGGAAATTTTGAGATTAAAGTTGACATTTCAAGCTTTTTTCCCCACTGTGTCCCTATTTTTTTTTCCTTTCCCTGTACCTTAAGCTTTCATATGACACTCAGACGGTGGGCTACGACTTGACTTTTCACAGTAACTTTGAAATCTGACAACTTCTTTTTTATTTCAGGCACTGTGCAACTTTGTGAACTTCAGCTTTTGAGTTTCTCCGACACTCTATGTCACTCGATCAACTTCCTTTTGTTGTTTATACCACTATTTAAACCAGCAAATAGTAAGCTTTTTCTTGCCTCCACTTGGTATTCGCTGAAATTCTTCTATTTTCCCCCGTGCTTTTGCCATTGCATTTTCACAGAACGCTGAGCTTAAGGGCTATTTATATTGATTTGCATATTCAAAGAGGCGTAATTCTGGGAGGAGTTTGGGGTGGGGCAGCAGGCATTTGCACGTGCGTTACTTTTCACGCTGACTGGGATTTATGGAGCAGAAGAACGTGGGAGTTGGTGAACACACAGATTTATGCATCTGAATTTTTTTGTGTGTACGAACATTTCTGCTTTTGTCCGTACGCCATGTTTTAGTGTGAATTCTTTGCACGATGTTATGCTTGAGGCCCTGGAGTACATAATAAACACCACAATGCAACAAAATATGGAGACTGGGCAACAACGGAATAAAAAAACCAAAAACAACCACAAGAAGGTATGCAAATGAATATGAATAATATGAATGATGTTGCATCAGTGCCACAATGTTTTCCAAAATGTACTATTCAGGTCATAAAATGAATTATTCCAAATATCATATATACATATGTTTCTGTCTTTTGTCAGTGCGGCTTTGACATCATGGACCATAAGGTGTATACTAATTCAGTGTGAGCAGGAACACTCAATAAACCTGAATAACAAAAAATTAAAGTGACAATGAGATACCTAGAAGGCAGATTCACCAGCATTTGTACGTCAGCTTTATCCCTCCAGATCAGAGATTTTCCAGTTCCATTGTCTCAAAACACCACTAACATCTAGTTATTCCCGAGTTTCACATGTGTTCCGTGTCCACAAAGATCTGTGTTAAGTGTAGGATGACAGGAATGTTGAACACTTATCTAAAAGACAAACTTTTTCCATGTTTTAGTATTAACGACAAAATGTATACACGAAGTGTATAATGTGTAAAGACTGAAGTCCAAATATCAAATAAGCACTTTCACAAAAGATACAAGTATAACAGAACAAATGCACTTTTTTCCAACACTATAACCGAAGAAAAAGAAATCAGGTTAGTATTGCTCATTGTCCTGACTTCTCGGGTAGTATACTGGTTAGAGCTGCTGACTCCAATTCAGAAGGTTCTGGGTTCGAGTCTTAACATCAACCCGGAAGCCCGTCGCTCTTCCTATGACGAACTTCCGGGTCATAGGGCACAAATGAGTCTTCGGTCCTCTCTGCAGCACCCTCTTGCGGCCCCTGAGGTATCCAGCAGGGCTGAGGATAAAAACTACAGCGTCCATGATTCCCTGCTGGTCTTCGGGGCACCTCCATACTGTAGGGAGGGCTCCATCTGGTGGCCTGGGGGTATTGGCAGGGATGATAAGCCAGCCAAATATCACAGCTGTTAATATTATACAATAATAACATGCATTTGATTTGATTTGATGAGCCTGATTTGATTTGATGAGCCTGCCAAATTTCAACCTTCTACCTACACGGGAAGTTGGAGAATTAGTGATGAGTCAGTGAGTCAGTGAGGGCTTTGCCTTTTATTAGTATAGATAAAGCAATTCCGCTAGTATTATCAGACATACTATCTGATCCTAAAGGGTGCTATGTCATGGTGATGTGAAATTTATCAAATTCAAAATTCATTTTTTAATAAATGTATATGCACCTAATTCAGATGATGGACATTCCCAATATGATTACTCATAGAATTATAAATTGTGTTTTAAATCCAGACCTGGATAGATTTTCAACTATCGTGACAATAATATCCAATATTGCAAAGACGATAACACAGTTAGTAATAGATTATAACTTATCAGGCCCATGGTGGTTCTCAAATCCAAATTTAAGAGATTATTAATTTTTCTAACCAATACATCAGAGCTACAAAGGAATTGAAAATTTCTTCATTGATAATAATTTATCAGTTACCATCAAATCTTTTAAATATGACACTACTGATATTTCTAAACATACTCCAATGATCTTGGACCTTGACTCATTATGCCCTATACACTCTTGTAAATGGTGTCTTAAACCCTTGTCGTTAGCAGATATGAACTTTACAGGACTAATCTCCAAAGGAGACTAACATGCCCCTCAGAGGTTTCCACAGAAACACTTTTGGAAACTTTAAAGGTGTTTTTAAGAGATCACTTTATTTAATATGTGTCTTGCATAAAAATAAATTGGAGATCAAGATGGCATCAGAGTTAATAGTGAGATGTCCAGAATGGCTGAAGAATATGTCAGCTCTCCAAATGAGGCACTTTACAGGAAAAGACAGGCTCGACAATCAGAATTTAATCTCTAGACTATAAAAGAAACTGAACAACTCATCTTTAAATTGTAACATCATTATTATGAATATGGAGAAAGGACTAATAAGATTTTAGCTCAACAGATCCATAAGCAGGAAGTTCACAATGCAATAACATAAATTATTCACCATAGGAGGTCTATTGAACTGCTCTTTGTCTCATCCCTCACCTAGGACCAGTTTGCCTTGGGTGGCCCTACCAGGGGCATAAAGCCCAGGAAAACAGAGCTCCTAAGATCATTGGGACAAGCAAACCCCTCCACCACGATAAGGTGGCGGTTCGAGGAGGTGGTCATATGTGCACTTGGCACCAGGACACCCTAGGCCTCAGTTTAATGATCGACTTTGTGGTCACATGTCATGGACACTCGGGTGAAGAGAGGGGTGGAGCTGTCAACTGATCACCACCTGGTGGTGAGTTGGCTTTGATGGTGGGGGAGGATGCTGGTCAGGCATGTTGTGAGGGTCTGCTGGGAATGTCTGGCAGAGTCCCCTGTCAGAAGTAGCTTCAACTCCCTCCTCCGGCAGAACTTCAACCACATCCCAAGGGAGGTGGTTGACATTGAGTCCGAATGGGCCATGTTCCGTGCCTCTATTGTTGAGGCGGGTGACCAGAGCTGTGGCCGTAAGGTGGTTGGTGCCTGCTGTGGCGGCAATCCCCGAACCCATTGGTGGACACCGGCGGTGAGGGATGTTGTCAAGCTGAAGAAGGAGTGCTAGAGGACCCTTTTGTCCTGTGGGACTCTGGAGGCAGGTAATAGGTACCAACAGGCCAAGTGGAATGCGGCTTTGGTGGTTGCTGAGGGCAAAAATTTGGGCATGGGAGGAGTTTGGGGAGGCCATGGAGAACGACTTTCGGACGGCTTCGAGGAGATTCTGGTCCACCGTCCAGCGTCTCAGGAGGGGGAAGCAGTGCAGTGTCAACACCGTATATGGTGGGGATGGTGTGCTGCTGACCTCGATTTGGGAAATTGTGGGTCACTGGGGGGAGTACTTCGAAGACCTCCTCAATCCCACTAACATGCCTACCAATGAAGAAGCAGAGACTGGGAACTCGGAGGTGGGCTCCCCCATCTCTGGGGCTGAAGTCACCGAGGTGGTCAAAAAACACCTTGGTGGTAGGGCCCCTGGGGTGGATAAGATACGCCCGGAGTTCCTCAAGGCTCTCGATGTTGTAGGACTGTCTTGGTTGACACATCTCTGCAACATTGCATGGACATCAAGGACAGTGCCTCTGAACTGGCAGACCAGAATGTGTTCCAACTACAGAGGGATCGCACTCCTCAGCCTCCCTGGAAAAGCCTATTTGGGGGTTCTGGAGAGGATGGTCTGTCGGATAGTTGAACCTCGGATTCAGGAGGAACAGTGTGGTTTTCATCCTGGTCATGGAACAGTGGACCAGCTCTACACCCTTAGCAGAATCCTGGAGGGTGCATGGCAGTTTGCCCAACCAGTCTACATGTGTTTTGTGGACTTGGAAAAGGCATTCAACCGTGTCCCTCGGGGAATCCTGTGGGGGGTGCTCCGGGAGTATGGGGTACTGGACCCCCTGATAAGGGCTGTTTGGTCCTTGTACAACCGGTGTGAGAGCTTGGTCCGTATTGCCGGCAGTAAGTCGAGCCCGTTTCCAGTGACAGTTGGACTCTGCCAGGGCTGCCCTTTGTCACCAATTCTGTTCATAACTTTTATGGACAGAATTTCTAGGTGCAGCCAGGGTGTTGAGGGAGTCCGGTTTGATGGACTCAGGATTGGGTCACTGCTTTTTGCAGATGACGTTGTCCTGTTTGCTTCATCAGGCCGTGATCTTCAGCTCTGTCTGAATTGGTTCGCAGCTGAGTGTGAAGCGGCTGGGATGGGAATCAGCACCTCCAAATCCAAGAACATGGTCCTCAGCCGGAAAAGGGTGGAGTGCCCTCTCAGGGTTGGAAGAGAGATCCTGCCCCAAGTGGAGGAGTTCAAGTATCTCGGGGTCTTGTTCACGAGTGAGGGAAGAATGGAGTGTAAGATCGACAGGTGAATCGGTGTGGTGTCCACAGTGATGCGGGCTCTGCATCTGTCTGTCGTGGTGAAAAAGGAGCTGAGCCATAAGGAGGAGTCAGCCGACTCGAGAGGAGTCAGATGAGGAGGCTCGGGCATCTGATCAGGATGCCTCCTGGATGCCTAACTGGTGAGTAGTTCCGGGCACGTCCAACCGGGAGGAGGCCCTGAGGAAGACCCAGGACACGCTGTAGGGACTATGTCTCTCGACTGGCCTGGGAACGCCTTGGGATTCTCCCGGAAGAGCTAGAAGAAGTGGCCAGGGAGAGGGAAGTCTGGGCCTCTCTCGGATAAGCAGAATAGAATGGATGGATGGATAACATAAATTCTCATACCAACACAACAGGAGATAAAACATATAAAACATAAAAAGATTTAAGGAGTAGCAAATGTCCTTATATTATACCCATGTAACCAGGGTAGATTTTAAGAGATGGAGGAAGAAAAACACTGGGCAGAATATATTTTGTTAATAAAGTTAATCACATAACTAAAAAATAAGTGTGGCTGTGAGTAGTAAACCTAAGCAAGAGCAGGGGCATAAAGCTGGATACTCTTAGTGCAGAAAAAATGGGCAAAGCTATGACACTCTAACTACTGGATGCTATAAACTCACTCCACACTGGGAAAGCGGGTGGCATGGTGGCACAGTGATAGCGCTACTGCCTTGTAGTAAGGAGACCTGGGCTCGTTTTCTGGGTCCTTCCTGTGTGGAGTTTGCATGTTCTCCCCGTGTCTGTTTGGGTTTCCTCTGGGTGCTCTGGTTTTCTCCCACAGTCCAAAGACATACAGGTTAGCTGCACTGGCGATTCTAAATTGTCCCTAGTGTGTGCTTGGTGTTTGGGGGTGTGTGTGTGCCCTGTGGTGGGCTGGCGCCCTGCCCGGGGTTTGTTCCTGCCTTGCACCCTGTGTTGGCTGGGATTGGCTCCAGCAGACCCCCATGACCCTGTGTTAGGATATAGCGGGTTGGAGAATGACTGACTGACACCGGGAAAACAGAAGGCCGTGATGGCTTCCCAGTAGAATTTTATATAACGAAATTAAACTAAGTTAGCTCATTTATTATCAGTAACACTCAAAGAAGGTAAAGGCAACAAACTTTTATCACAAAGCATTAATTACCATTTTTATAAAATAAAACAAGGACTTACTACAGTTTATATCATATAGACCAATTTAAATTCTGAATAATGACATTAAGATACTCTCCAAAGTTTTAGCTCATGCCAAAGATGAAGAAAGTGCTTCCTTCTGTAATATTACAAGACCAAACTTGATTCATTAAAGGCAGACACATAGCGTCAAAGTAGAGCTGGGAGATACATCAAATATACTTGATGCATTGCAGCTTATTCTAAGTGGGATGTAGTATATAACTATATTGTGCGCATTCAGTACACATTATTGTGTAATTTGTTTTAAATCCTTGAACCCAGCAGGCCATTTTTGGGGCAGCTGGATAGCAGTATATACCCGAAAGGCCAGTATAATGGCCTGCCTATCTATCAACATAACCCTGCTGGCCTGAATAATGACCTGCACATACATTATGCTACTGTTACTGTTCTCTAAATCTTGCGGTCTGCTGACACAGAGGCATATATCGAAAAGTTGCTGCACCTCTCTGACATCATAACTCTGCTGCTTATATGATGTTTTGCTGTATTAGACTATGAACATTGATTGTTCTAATATTGTCATAATATACCAATGTCTTATTATGTTGCTACACGGTCATTTGTATTTTTTTTGTCATAGATTTAAAGAAGAAACGGGAAAGAATTTCCGTTGTACTTTAGTATAGGTTCAACTTATAACAATAAATGACTTGTGTGTGCAGAGTACAAGCAGGCAAACAGAGCTTTTGTACCTCTGCTCCATGGGAGGTTTCTTTCCTCCCTAAGCTTTCCTTAGGACATCAGTGTTACAGTGTGGGAGGTGTAAAGCCAAACTCCCCACCTGTCACACTGGAACGCCAGAAGTGAGAGCACCAGAGCAAAGGGGTTATTCAGGGAGATTGATCATGCACTAAAAACTATTCTGAAGCATATCATTCAAAGTTGCAGCTTAGGCATTAGGTCATTCTAATGGATGGTATAAAATGATGAAAACTGCAAAAGAACAGCTTGTTCTATAGTATCCATCTGTTATTATAACATTATGCTGTATCCACATATTACCATTACCAGAATGTGATATGACTGCTTTTGTTCTGAATAGTGATTTATTACAGTGAACTGACCTGTTGTTGTTAGTGCACTTTACCTTCATGTTGTTTTCAAATGGTTCTTGTTGTGTGCAATTACTAGGTTTGAATAAATGCTGTTTTTGTAAATTTAACTTGGTTGATACTTGCCACTGTTTTGCATAAAAGTTAAAAATTGTTCCAATAGAAACCACTAATGAATATAAACAACAATGATTAATGCCGCCATATGTTGTAGCCCGCAGGGACTATAAGAATCTTCATATTGGTGAGATTATATGAATCATATTAAATCAAGCATTTATGATGCTTTAGAGGAGATTTCAAAATGCTGAAATATATATTGTGTACTGCAAAATAGCCTAATAATATCACAAAATTATTTACAAGCCATTTCTCCCAGGCCTACTTCAAACCTTTGGTGTCTGTGTAATATACTTGACCACAAAATCTAACACACCAGATATTCTATTAATTTTGAGTACAGAAAAAGCCTTTGAGAGAGTCAATTGGGACTAACTCTTCACTACACTGCACAAATTCAGGACTGGGCAAAATATATCTGCTTGGATAAAATTACTTTATACCACTCTAGAAGCCTCAATTTGTACAGTATGAACAGCATGAGCTCAAACTAGATTGTTGTACTTGACAAGGGTGTCCTCGACCACCACTGCTTTTTGCAATGGTTATTAAGTCATTGGCCATTTATTTTCTTAATACAGTACATCAAAAGTAAGCGATTAACAAAGGACTCATACAGAAGCTACCACTATATGTGGATGATATGGTACTTTAAATATCATACCCACAAATATCTCTACCCTTAGTTCTTAATGCATTAGTAGAATTTCAAAAGACATCTGGTCTCAAAATTAATTTGGATACAAGTGTGCTTTTTTCGAGTGAACTCTCTAGCAGACCATACTAAATTGGATATCTCCCTGTTCATTTTAACTAAAAAGATGCCTACGAGTAAACATCACAAGTAAACATATTTCTCTATTTCAACAGAATTTTATTAACAGCATTGAAAAAGTCAAACAAGATTTTAACAGATTATCTACACTCCATCTCACATTAGCAGGAAGAATCAATACTGTCAAGATTAACATCCTTCCTAAACTTCTATTTGTATTTCAGAGCATACCTATAAACATCACCAAATCGTTCTTGTAAGAAACTGGGCTCAGTTATAACCTCATTTATCATGAAATTGAGACATCCACACATTCAAAAGACAACTCTTCAGAGACCTAAAACTGAAGGTGGCATGGCACTACCTAATTTTTATTTTTGTTATTGAGCAGCAAATGTACATAATACAGTAACTGCAAATTGTCACAAATTAATGAATTTACACTGGCAATGTCAGAAATGGAATTTACATCTTACTCAACTTCTTTATATGCCCATGCTTTGTGCCCCAGTTAATACTAATTTTCTTCAGTATACCAATAATTCAGTTGCCCATCAATCACTCAGAATATGGAACCAATGCAGGACGCACTTCAAGGCAGAGAAGCGTTTATCTGTTGCTCCTCTAATAATAATGATAATAATTTCTTCCAAACTTCTCAAACCTAAACAGTATTTAATTTTTAGAAAATGTCTGCATCTCCCACCCATTTTTATTCGAGAAGACATACTAATCACTCTGACAGCACCCAAACAATATATAAAAGTATCTTAAAGATCTTCAAAGATCTTAAGGCACAGTGGGACAAGGACCTTTTAATTAACATCTCAAGAAAGGAGTGGAAGCCAGTCATACATAGAATATACTCTAGCCATACGTGTGCACACTGCTCAATATTTCAACTTAAAACCTTTCATCGATCTCATTTAAAAATGTCCAGAATGTATCCCGGGCAAGACCCAAACGGTGAAGATTTCAATCTGGCTCCAGTGTTACCTGGCCACATGATTTGGGAATGCAAGAAATTAACATAATTTTGGACAAAAATCTTTAGATATTTATCAGACATCTTTTTTGTTACAATCATTGATAAATCATTAATAGCCATATTTGGTATACTTCCAGGTGGCCTTTAAGTGGAGAAGAACAAATTGATCATAATTGCCTACACCCCATTAATAGCACGTAGACTTATCCTGTTTAACTGGAAGAATCTCAACCCACGCTTTATAAGTAGTATGTAACTGACGTTCAGTATTTTTTGAAATAACAAAAAATCTAATTCTTGGTTAGAGTATCTGTTCAAAAGTTTTTTAAAAACATGGCAAGACCTAATTAAAAAATAGGATGTTTTCCTATTTATTTACTTACTTATTCCCATGCTCTTTGTTCTGCTCTATTTCTTTTGAGTGGAGATTGAATTCTTGCTTTGTTAGGTTTTGAAGTTATTTGTTGTGTAAATTCTGCAAATTTTATTCATTTGATTGCTTACTCCGTAACTCTCTTGAAATAAAATTATTATGTAAAATGCAAAATAAAATAAAATACAACAACTGCTATAGTGAATTGGCAGCTTTGGCTTGTGTCATGAGAATTGGCAGTATTGTGTAAAGTTGGTCAGAAGTACAAGGTGGTATACAATCACTTAAGTAATAATTCACTTCTAACAGAAATGACAAAATTGAAAGATACAAAGAATATGTACACCTGTGTAAAGTATAACATGAAAAGGAAAATTAAATAGTGAATAAATCAGCATCAAAGCTGTGTCAATGTCGCATGCTAACGCGGGTTCTTTTTTGCAGTTATATTCTTGAATAGAATCATACTTCTTTTGTTATATTTGTACCTTTTGCGAAAGTATTTATTTGATATTTGGACTTCAGGCTTCACACATTATACCCTACATGTCTACATTTTGTCAATTGTTTTAACAATGTGTTTACATAGATTGTTGTAGACACAGAACACACATGAAATGCATGTGTTCCAAATAACAATATAGTACTTACTCTATACAACTCTAAGCGACTGACACACTGGTAAACAGACTTGAGCTGAGAAAACTTTGTACAGCAGTGGGGGGATGTGATAGCAGGCTGCTTTTGCTTATCGACACATTTACAAGACAAAAGATGCTGACAGAGTGGTGCGAAGGGATTTAAGGTGGGACGAATTTTTTAGTTTTTTCGTAGGCTATGGTAATTCTAGTGTTAAAACCGTCATTTTTGACCTCTAATCAGTTCTTTTCTGGACTCCAATCTGTACACATCAGTACAATAATTCATCCAATTTTGAAGCCAGGAAATAATATACGGGTAGCTGCCCCAAACCTTTTTGTGGCTTTTGTCGAGTTTGTGACAAGTTGTTTAAAGAAATATAGTTATATGATGATACAAATAATAAAATAAAAATTAAATACGCTCACATTAAAGTGAAATAAAAAATTAACAAATACTAATAATAATTCTTTACATTTATATAGCAGTTTTCTCACTACTTAAAGCATTTACATTGTGAGTGGGTAGCCACTTCAACCACCACCAATGTATAGCACACAACTGGATGATGTGACAGCAGCAATTTGGTGCAAGTACGCTCACCACAAATCTGTTAGGTGGTGAAGTGGTGAGAGACAGCCTATTAGATTCAGAAGATGCTTAGGGATCTTTAATGACAACAGAGACAGAACCTTGGTTTTATGTCTCATCCATACAGTGTCCCCATCACTGCACTGGGATTGGGATCCGCATACACACCACAGGGTAAGCACCACCTGCTGGTGTCACCAACACCACTTAAAGCAGCAACTCAAGTACTGGCCGGGCCATACTTAGCTTGACGTAAATAACTTGTTCTGAATTACATGTCAAATGACTGCTAAAAGTAAAGTACAATAATGTCAATAAATAAGACCAAAACAAAAAACATAACCATCAAAAATTCAAAGTATTGAAATTGATTCTTTAAAATCATTGTTGTGGGAGGCAGTCAGATATGTCAGAGTAACAAATTAAGAGAGAGATGTTAGACAGAGGAAAAAGACAGATGATGTTCTTGTCCAAGTAAGCTCTATCTGAATCGAGAAAAGATTCAAGGTCAATAACACTTGCTCACAGGAATACATAAACAGCCAACATATTTCATTACGGTATATATGTAATGGAATAAAACAGTTAATCAAAGTATTAGATTCAAATTTAAGCTGTGAGCCAAGTTATAAGTTAATACCTATTGTGAAAAAATAAAAGTGTAATACTTGTGATGAATGATGAAATAAACCATTAGGTTCCAGCAGGTCTAAGCAAGTATGAAATTTAAAAACGTTAATTAAAACCAACTTGTATTGGTATATGTTGTGATGGGAGATTTTGCATATAACTTGATAAATGCTTTGTATGTCTTTATTTATAATTTAGGCAAACCAATGTAATTTAGTGTTACTTTGGTGAGAGTTATTTGTGTTTGCAAAACCCCCCAATCCCCCACCCGACTGTCTCTTTGTAATTTTATGACAGGATTTGAGGGGATGTGTCTTAAACCAGTTTGATGAGTATTTCTCTGCTAAAGTCTTTCAACCCCCTGCAAGGAAGCCAGGATGTTTAACATATGGTTTTGGGGCAGGAGATAAGATGTTCTATTTCCCCATTGGTCTGAGGTATGGCTGTCTGGTTTGGCCGTAGGGGTTGGACAGAAAACCTATAAATTTGCTTGCTCAACCACATTCTCGCTCTCTAACCAACATATGATGAAGAAGCATCTCTCTTGCTAACCTGTGATGATGTAGAAGTATCTTTCTCTTGCTAACAACTGAAGAAGACCATCACACCATGAACTGAAGACAACACAATGAAGAGCACAGCTTCAGCCATTTTGAACAGACATGTGGTTGAAAGCTGAGCACCAATGATGCCTTAAATAGAGACATTAAGTAACTACAAGTCTGTGTGCCACCTGAATTACACATCACCATTTTATCAGGTTGTATGGTTGCCAATATTCAAATGTACTTTGCATTTTGTTATTATTTATGAATATTATCAGTAATACATTATTTTAAGTCTGTGAGATTAGGCATTCTAAGGCTACATATTAATAATACAATAGGGAAAAGTAGAGCAATATATATATTACTCTACCAAGATAAAACAGTATAGAAGAATTTAACAACAACAATCTGATATGTTAATATATCTTATAGTGTTTGCAATATTTGTTAAAAAAGTGGCATGGGTTTTGTTTGTAGTCTGAGGATGATGCAATTCAGCCACTTAAAATATATCATAACTGATAACATTCTATATTGTGTAATATTCCTAATTGTATATTCCTTTATACTAGAGTAAGACTTCAGTATAGAGCCAGCAAAACAGCACTAATTGGGGCCCCTTGAGTACCGTGTGATGTTTCATACATTACTTGCTAGTGAGTGTGACTAACATTCCATTCACCCAAGGCTCCTGAATTTAGCATCTAGTCATGATTAACCATCATTCTATAATACTACTTTTGTTTTTTATGTACTTTTATTTGAAAATTATTTTTGACTTAAATTTTGTGATTGGATATCACAACTTTATGATGTCATCTGAATCATACAACTTCTGCCATCACTGAAACATGAAAATTGTTATGGCATGTATTTGATTGTATTCTGGTTATCTTATTATAGGCATGGATCTCATGTGAAATACTGGTTGAAACTTGTTAAAAAGGAAAGGATTAATCACTATTAGTTAAATCTAAAATTGCATATAGTTTCTAAAGAATGTTTTGCTTTTCAAAAGTAAAGTTAATTAATTTGTTTTGACAATTTGATATTATATTGGAGTGGCAGGTCAGAGTCAGAATCCAATAAAATCATACAGCACAGAGCTGTCTATTTATAGAAATAACAAGGAGGGATTAGAAACATGCTTTGAAAGTGTAGTCATACAAACAGGGGCAGACACACTAGAGGAAGAAACAAGTAACCTCAACCAGTTTGCAAAACGTATCTGTAGATAGTAGAATTATTATAAGATCAGAAATCATACCTAAACCTAGAAATGTTAATTGTTCCAAAGCTAGCCTTCTCTTGAAAGCAAGTATTTATTTTATTATAAAACAAAATAAAAGCACTAAAATTAATATTTTTGAACTGTAAATATCCTGGTCACAGTGACATCATGTAATGTACAACAGGTATGCCACAAATGATGTCTAAGTGGTGCAAAAGACACCACTACAAGCGTAAAAACCCATCAAAACAGTAAAAAAACAGACACACAAGGAGGAGCACAAACCCATGTAAATCCTGACACTTGTTTAGCTAAAAGACATGGTATGTTGTAATACATGATACTCTGTCAGTGGACGGTGTGTCTGTTGAGTGCTCTGGACATCTAGTAAAGGGGGACAACACCACAGGGAAAGACGTGTTTTGGAAGTAAACATGTAATGTTCCAGTAGGATGCTAGACAGCACACAGTCCAGGAATTATTTATGGGTCAGTGCTGCTCCTCAAATACAGCAAAAGTAAAAGTGGAATGAAATGTGTCTTTAAATATTGTCTGTTAAGGTACAAATGACCAGGGGCCTCTTGTATAATGGCTTGCATAGAATTCACACTCAAACATGGCATACAGACAAAACTAAAAATATGTGTACACACAAAAAAATTCAGATGCATAAAATGCATCACTATGCTCTTTCCCTTTAGAAATCCCAATCAATGTGAATTTTAATGTATACGCCTAGAGCCCCACCCCAACTCCTCCCAGAATTATGTCTATTTGAATATGCAAATCCATTTAAATAGCCCCTTCCATTCAGTGGTTTGTAAAATGACAATTGGAAAAGCACATGGAAAAAAAAAAGAATTTCAACGAATGTGAAATGGAGGTCCTGCTCAGTGAAGTGGAGGCAAGGAAAAATTGACTATTTGGAGGCTTAAGTAGTGGTATAAGCAACAAAAGGAAATTAGCACAGCGTGGCGAAGGCTTTTAAAAGTACAGGATCAGAAAGTTGCCCTGTGCCTGAAATAAAAAACAAGTGGTCAGATGTCAAAGGTGCTTTGAAAAGGCAGATCGAGCCCACTGTCTGAGTGTCATACAAAGAAGAAAAAAACACAGTGAAGAAAAAAAGATCTATGTCGAGATTACTTTACTCTTCCAGTTTATTTTGTTGTTAAAGTGGAACGCGTAAACTTCATCTTAAAATTGATGTTTAATTTACTAGAGTTTCTCAATCCCCATCATAAATAAAGCAGCTAGTTAAAAGCTTTTTATTCTAAATGTTTCACGACCCAGTCGTTAATCACTACATGCTTCTTAAATGATCTTTCAATTACGCCAACAGTACTGTACAGGCAGTGATCACCACAAATTCATGGTATTACAGCTTTCTGAACATTTTAGAATACTAAGATCTTCACTTGAAATCATTTTCATGATGAAATGCATTAACACTAGAATCCCTGAAGCCTATGGAAAAACTTGTATAACGGGGCCACCTTAAATTCCTTCACACCTCTTGATCAGAATCTTTTGTTTTGCCGATCTGTCAATCAACACAAGCAGCGTGCTATCCCATCCCCCCCAACAACGCAGATGAGTCTGTCACCTGCTAGCAGCCTGAATTTTTCTGTTTTTATGGATCATTTATGAACTTTGACATCTGCACTTTGGACACTGTTTTGTTTTGGTTTGTTTTAATAAACGCACTTTACAGTTTTACACCATTCCCATTTGTCCTCAACTGTCAGCTCATTCAAGAGGGAGCATGAAGCTGAACCCACACCGTCACAGGCGCATGCGTGGTCAGCATAGCACTGTCTTATCTAAAAACTAGCTTGGCAAATTGCTTGCATACTAAAGTGGCTGGCTATAGCTGCAGGTGGGAGTCCCATTTTACTTATGGTGCAAAGCAGTGTTGTGTTGTGGTGCAGCAGTCTAGTAGCCAGCGAAAGCGGTATGTAGAAGCTGTCTGTTGTTATGGTCCTGCCTTTGTCCAGAACATCTCCATAAGCTTTATGACCATAGACTCAGAAAGTCTTTGCCCTGAGTTGTAACTGAAAACATATTTCTCAACAAACCATTGCCATATGTCCAAAATTGCAGTAAACCTGTCGTTTTTCACATGTTCTCCATGGGTGTCTTTGTTGTCAAAGCTCAAATAGTCTAATAGTTGTCACAGGACATTGTATCTTTGATTGCCTGTACAACAAATAGTTTTGAGCAGGCATCATCCACAGCAGCAACATTGGTTATAGCTGCTCTTGTGAATAGAATGGACATAAATGCCATCAACTCAGAAATGGAGAGGTAAGTTCGTTGTACCAAGTAAACGTCACTGACAGAATAAAACTGAATAAGAATGGTTATATTCATGAGTAAAAGCGCACGTGTTTATTTGATATTTGAACCACATTATTCACTTCACATTATTATTAGTTTAACATGGAAAAAACATTTCTGTTTTAGTATGTGTTCAGCATTTCTTGCCTTGCATTTCCTGTCATCCTACATTTACACAGATCATTGTAGCCATGGAATACAACATGAAATGTATGTATTGCAAATAATGATATATTATTTCCCCTATACAACTCTAGGCACCTCAAAACCAGATAAACACACTTGAGCTCTGAGAATGTTGCGACTGACATCAGCTCCATTGGTGGGGGATGGGATAGCAGGCTGCCTGTTTCTTGTGTTGATCGATAAATTTGCAAAACAAAATACACTACTAGACAGGTGCAAAAGAATTGAAGGTGGCCCAGGATTACAACTTTTTTCGTAGGCTTCAGGGATTCAAGTGTTAAACATGTATAATGAAGATTTTTCATTGTTCCTAAAAATTTATGAACACTCAGTGTTCTAAGTTCTTAGCTAGTTTTACTATCACACAGAAGTTTATTGTGTGGTGATTGGTTATATGAAGAAAAAAACAGGATTGAAACTGAGGTTTGATATGTTTGATAGAGAAAGCATGGCTGTAATAAAGAAAGTCTGCTCAGAAGAACATCCATTGAATTCAGTGTATGTCGCCGACCATAGCTCATGAAGCCATCATTAATACATTATTTCAATTAAACTAATGGAATATTCATTCATACATCTAGCCCCTTAGATCCTCATGACAACTGCCATAAATGTTCTCTGCATTGAACATAAAGCTGCTTTTGCAATCACTTTTTAGAGATATTGTGAGAATTTAACAGATGTCCTTCTGGATGGAATAATCTGTTAATAAATATAAAAAGTAAAAATATTTACATAGAGAAAAAAATCAAAAATGAACAAACAAGACATTAAACAGGAGTTTGAACACCAAAAGGGGAAGGAAGCCCTGGCTAACACATAATACCCTATATAACCAAAATAGTAGTTTTTGTACTACTTTATCAAGAAAGAGAGCTGGATGGTTAAACTGTCATTTTGTAGGTTTTGTTGAAATGTGAAAATGTATGTAAAATAAAGTACATGGGTGGGGGTTGATTTAAATTTAGTTTTGTTATATTTAACTTGACTTGTATGGAATGTTATATGCTTTTAGTAAATTCAATAAAAGATACAAAAAGTAAATAAATAATATATAGAGCTATGTCAGCATGCATTTACAAGGTTGAAATCTACAGTAGATAAAGATGATTTTCTTTCTAAAAAATTAAAATAAAGTGAGAGATGCCATGTTTTAGATGTACTGTATAGTATTAATCACGTATCTCTAGCTTTTCTATTTTTTCAGTATGAAAATCACCTGTACTCTATACATGCAAAAACATTAATGCTTCAATATAATACTCATTTTTTCTGGATATAATAGGAGTGCATTTATGTGTCTATTACATGCTGAAATTGTTGGTGTTAAGTGCTATTAAACTGTCAAATTGTCTCAATTTTAATTTTGGCTTCAAGTTTGAGGTTCCTTCATTAGTTTTGGCAATTTTTGTTTCAACATCAACAGTGTTAAAGGTTTTTGCATATTTTCAGTTTTGATAAAAAATCCAAGTAATTGGATTTTTAAGTGCATTTTTTCATTATATTTGACTAGAATTGAGAATCATTACATTACAACTTGTTGCAGATATATCGAGGACACAGCCTTTCTTGCCATGTCGGTTATTAAGTGCCACTTGTCAGAACCAGTAAATAAATGGAGAGAAAGGCACTTTTGTAATGCTACAAATATGCTGGTGTCATGTTCGCCTGTTAAAAAAAAATCATTTCATAGTGAAATTGCACATGGCAGCTATCTTTACAACAATAAGAAAAGAATAATAAGAATTTGTAAAGCACACAAAGTTGTATTTATGTATTGTAAGTCTCTAGGCATCAAACTCATGCAATAAAACACTTGTATGGAAAAATGTTTCTGGTATTCCTAATAAATGTGTGACTGGAAGGTCCTGAGGTAAAAGCTATTCTTAAACAAAACGATACTAAGAAGGCCAAAAATAAATAAAAATGGAACCTTAATTAACCAAGGAAATACTATGGAATGATAAGCATGTGTTTAATACCCTTTGTTAGAGTCATTCCAATTAGCTTGGGTTCAATATACATTGCAAGAATCAAAATTCTACAAAATTTTATATGTTCCTGGTACAAAATTTCAGGTTGTACCAGGAACATTAGAAAAAAGTGGAGGGAATAAATAAGAAAATTACTCTGGAGAAAACACAAAGTACAAAAAAACAAAAGCAAAGCAATAAATCCTGCTCCATGTCTGGGCCTAACTATACAGGTCTAGTATTCTTTCCCTTCTTGATGGAATGGCTTATCCACTTGCTCACCTGAAAGGGACAGTAAAGCACTTCATTCGTCATTTCTTGTCTCAGTCTTACTCTGTCTTTCAGTGCTGTCTTTCTATGAGCTGAGAACTTCTGCCAACTTCTCTTCTGACTCTAGAATCAGTTTTGTGGTTAATTTTGCCTTGCTATTCTTAAGGAAACACCAGGCTACAAGTCCCTCTAGTGATCTTTGGAATCTCTGCACCCTGCACCTTCAGTTCTCCTTGGTTTGGGGCCAGTGGTCCATAGGATTACTACTCAACTGTCCATTCTGTTAAAGATTCAGGCCAGAAGGGGGAGTGACTACTAGTCCTCTGTCAGCTCTCCCTGAGCCCTTTGTGGAATGAATTACATGGGCCCAGTTTCAATAGCTAGTGGAAATTTTCAGCAAACTGAAAGTATTCAAAATTATTTTTAATGTCTATCTCTATTTCTTAGCACATGGAAATGGTGAATGTTGGGTTTCCTGCCCTCTAGCATTCTAGTGAAACTCTGTATGCTTCATCCTAGGTCAAATTCCAGTCTCTAGAGATCCTACCTGTTTTTCTATCAGTGCAACCCAGCAGAGAAAAAGGACATATCTGCTTTTCTCTGTGGCACTTCTGCAAAAGTACTGACCTATTCAGGAACTCTCCTACTGCCATTTTTCTTCTATCTCTGCCCCAAAGATCTTATTATGTTCCTTTTCCTATCCTAGTTCTGCTAGCCAAGGGGTCGGATACCCCTCTCAGATAAAGAAATTGGAACAACATAACAAAGTAAACTTGAACTCACATGTTCAGAATTACCACCTTTACATTAAGACATTTAACTTGTGTTCAAGTGCTATTTGTTGCTACCTTTCTGAACAAAAACTGGAATCACATTTTGGTTTGAGATGTGTTTCTGTACTATTATGTGTCCTCAACTGTTATTGTTCATGATGTGACCCATTCTATTTGAAGACATCCAAAGAAGATTCTTGGAGCTTTGCCCACTTCTGATACTTGTAGGTTGTAGTTGTTATTGCCCATTTTGTTAGGCTCTTTACTGGCACACAAGGTCTGTTAAGACATCAGATATAACAGGGATGCAGAAATCCAGCTTCACCCCCAATCTGCATTCCTAAGAAAATGGTATTGCAGGAGCTGTAACATTCTTGGACAGCTCTGTACTTCATCTAATAGCAAAGGTGTAAAACTGACATCTCTGCAGACTATTGGAGACATGGAAGAGCAAAATGGATATCTAAGTGTGAACAAAGAGCTGTAACTCAATGAGTAACAACTTTGATGGACAAAACTTAGTGCCTATCAACAGACACTGGTTCTGTATCTGGAAGTGACTTTAATGCAGTTACCAGAGGTTACACCTTCCTTTAAAACTAGCTGCATTAATCTCTGACACTAGCTTAATGTCTGAAACCAAAAATCTGATGAGTCTCTCTCTCTCTTTTTGAAAGCTGACAATATCATCTCTTTTGTGGATCTGAAAGTTGAGATCCACTCTGCCAGGCCAAACTCTTTGTGAGTGACTGAGCCCAGTCTGAGAAGCAGCTTTTACTTCAAGATAGGAACTTCAGAGCCTAAAATCTTGTGGCAGAAAGAGTAATGCTTTTCCTTAAGAAGCTGCAGAGGACATAGGAGAGAGCCTAACTGAGAAAAGCACAGATAAATTAGAACTTTAAACAGCCAGTGTTCAGCCTTCCTCTTTTGTGTTAGATTTTTTGTCTATTTCATCAGTCTTGCGTCCTAGCTAATATATCAGCATATATATGCCATTATCATATTTCTATAATCCTTGTGTTTATTAATAACTTGTATTATTCTATTTCATAAAATAGTGTGCTTAAGACTAATAGCTGGAGACCCCCTACTACAGAGAAACGTAAGGTAAATAAAGTAGAAGTTTTACCAAATTATTTAACTAATTACTGGCATTGAAAAAGGCAAAAGTGATAATTAATTAACCAAGTTAAAATTCTCTCCCTTTCCTACATTCTGGATGTACAGTTTGGTAGTTTTGTCAGTTTACACACCATAAATAAGAAGCTAAAATACTGAAGGTTTGCTTACAGTCCTGAAGTGTGGAGTGTAGTGTGTTACTCCTTGGCATGTAGTAGATTGACACAGTCCTAATTTGCATAATTTTATTTAAAAAGGATTAGCTTTTATAACTAAGCATAATGTCAAGTTAACCAACTTATAAGCTTGTTATCACTTAAAAGGCCTTGGTAGGGTAATTTCAACTATATATTAAAAAGTAATACTGGCAATATTAAATTTGTATTTTTGAATCTCTTTCTAGATAAAAGCATATAAAATATTCATGTGCAATATCCTACATCTGCATGAATTAACACTATTAATAAAAATCTAAAAAAACACAAAGGTAGTAGTATCAAATGGCTAAATTCTCCTTTTGTGTCTCTTTTATTTATTTTGCTAGCTATATATTTTTAGAATAGTTTTTTTTCTTATATTTTTAACTACAGATTAACATTTCTGCAATGATAGTGGCCTCCATACATGGAGATAAAGATTTACACACGTATGGTAATCCCACAAGACCTGATTTATTTCTTTGCGTTGCAAGACAGAACTTTAAGTGCTGCAGATGGTAGCCTAGGAATAAGATGCAATAATCTGAGTCATTAAACACATTTGTTTAAGTTGTAGAAAAAAATACAGTGTATAAATTATTGTTTTTAAGTTTGTTCTAGACAGTAGGTGCCATCTTGAAAGAAGTGGGACTTATTTGTACCAGGCATTATCTCTTAAATTAGGATGAACCTGCTTATTGGTTTGAAAAATGTGAAAACAGTGGATCACTCACTTTGAAAAGGTTTTTAAACTGGTCATTTCAACACCAACAAAATCATGAAAGTCAGATATAAGACAGTTTTTTCACAGTTGTTGGTAAGAAGGGAAACCTGGTCCAGTTGTTTAAACATTAAGCCGGGTACCTCAGGTCCATGGAATCATTCATCATGCACCACTGTGAAATGATAAACTGCTTTGTGATTCACAGCAAACATAAAACTATTTTTAACCATATGATACAGTCTTTTGGAAATATTTGGGTAAATTTACATAGTACATGATTTATACTGGATACATTAATTCCTGAAGAAGTCATGCAGGACTTTTACAGATTATAAGAACATTAGAACACCCTAGACGAGAACAGGCCATTCAGCCCAATAAAGCTCGCCAGTCCTATCCACTTATTTCTTCCAAAAAAACATCAAGTCGAGTTTTGAAAGTCCCTAAAGTCTTACTGTCTACCACACTACTTACTAGCTTATTCCAAGTGTCTATCGCTCTGTGTGTAAAGAGAAACTTCCTAATGTTTGTGCGAAATTTGCCCTTAACAAGTTTCCAACTGTGTGTCCGTGTTCTTGATGAACTAATTTTAAAATAACAGTCTCAATCCACTGTACTAATTCCCTTCATAATTTTAAACACTTCAATCATGTCACCTCTTAATCTTCTTTTGCTTAAACTGTAAAGGCTCAGCTCTTTTAATCTTTCCTCATAATTCAACCCCTGTAGCCCTGGAATCAGCCTAGTCGCTCTTCTCTGGACCTTTTCTAGTGCTGCTATGTCCTTTTTGTAGCCTGGAGACCAAAACTGCACACAGTACTCAAGATGAGGCCTCACCAGTGCATTATAAAGGTTGAGCAGAACCTCCTGTGACTTGTACTCCACAGATCAAGGCTATATAACCTAACATTCTGTTAGCCTTCTTAATGGCTTCTGAACACTGTCTGGAAGTCGATAGCTTAGAGTCCACTATGACTCCTAAATCCTTCTCATAAGGTGTACTCTCGATTTTCTGACCGCCCATTGTGTATTCAAACCTAATATTTTTACTTCCTATGTGTAATACTTTACATTTACTGACATTAAATTTCATCTGCCACAAATCTGCCCAAGCCTGTATGCTATCCAAGTCCTTCTGTAATGATATAACAGATTCCAAATTATCTGCTAATCCACCTATCTTGGTATCATCTGCAAACTTAACCAGCTTGTTATTTATATTCCTATCTAAATCATTTATATATATTAAAAATAGCAGCGGCCCTAGCACTGACCCCTGTGGAACACCACTCTTAACATCGGCCAGTTCTGATGAGGTTCCTCGCACCATCACTCTCTGCTTCCTGTGTCTGAGCCAATTCTGCACCCATCTAAAAACATCACCCTGAACTCCCACTTCTTTTAACTTGATGCCCAACCTCTCATGTGGCACCTTATCAAATGCTTTCTGAAAGTCCAGATAAATAATATCATAAGCTCCACTTTGATCGTATCCTTTTGTTGCCTCCTCATAGAATTCCAGCATGTTAGTAAAACACAGCCTCCCTCTTCTGAACCCATGCTAACTGTTCAGAATAACTCCTGTCCTTGCCATGTGTTGCTCAATCTTATCCTTAATAATTCCTTCCATTAATTTTCCTGTGATGCATGTTAAGCTTACTGGCCTATAGGTGCTTGGATCTGCCCTGTCACCCTTTTTATATAATGGGAAAATATTTGGCATTTTCCAGTCCTTTGGAATCTCTCCAGTGCGCAGTGACTTCCTAAAAATATGTGCTAAGGGTTTATATACTGTATGTACTCACTAGCCTCCTTAAGAACATGAGGATAAATATCTGGTCCAGGTGATTTGTTTGATTTCATCTTATTTAATCTGAGCAGCACTTCTCCCTCTACAATTTCCAAATCCCTCAGTACCTCCTTAGTAGTCGCGTTTACCTCTGGGAGGTTATCCACTTGCTCACTTGTAAACACCTCAGAAAAATGTAAGTTTAGGGCATCTGCTATTTCACTGTCTGTATCTTTTAATTCCCTTTACTATTTCTGATGCACTCCACCTCCTTCTTGACTGTTCTTTTACTACTAAAATACTGAAAGAATCTCTTAGGGTTTTCTTTTGCCTTATCAGCTATATTTTTCTCCAACTATCTTTTAGCCTCCCTGGTATCCTTCTTAATGTTTGCCCTCATGTTCTCATATGTTCTACAATTCACTTTGCAGTCATTAGTCTTATATGCCTTATAAAGCAGTTTTTTCCTTTGCAACTTCTTTTTAAAATCTTTATTAATCCACCATGGAGTTTTTTTTTAGTTTCCTATTAATTCCAAATTTAGGTATGTATCTGTCCTGCATTACATGTAAAACATTTTTAAACCTGTTCCACTGCTCCTTAACTGTCTCCACACTTAAAAGCGTATCCTAGTGTATCCTACTTAGACTTTATCCCATCTGCTCAAAATTAGCCTTACCAAAGTTCAACTTAACAATTTTAGTCTTTGCATCTGCACTCTTACAAAATACTGGGTATTACATTATGGTCACTTGACCCTAGTGGTTCAATCACCTCTAAACCCTCAATTCTGTCCTGATTATTACAAAATACTAAATCCAGAAAGGCTTCACCATGTGTTTGTGCTTTAACATGCTGTTTTAAAAAACTGTCACTGATTACTTCTAAAAACACCTGGGGCCTCATGCATAATGCCATGCGCAGAATTCGCACTATAACAAGACGTAAGCACAAAAGCAGAAATGTACTTGCACACAAAGAAATACAGATGCATAAATCTGTGCGTTTGCCAACTTCCACGTTCTTCCGCTACTTAAATCTCGGTCAGCGTGGAAATTAACGCAAGTGCACGTGCCTGCTGTCCCGCCCCGTCTCCTCTCCAGAATTATGCCTCTTTGAATATGTAAATCAATATAAATAGCCCTTAGGCTCAGTGTTCTGTGAAAAGGCAATGGCAAAACCACGAGGAAAAATAGAACAATTTCAGTGAATATCAAATGCAGGCAAGGAAAAATGTACTATTTGTTGGTTTAAACAATGGTATAAACAAGAAAAGGAAGTTGATCAAGTGACATAGCATGTCGGAAGAAACACTAAATCTCAAGTTCACAAAGTCACACTTTGCCTGAAATAAAAAAAGAAGTTGTCAGATATCAAATTTGCCATGAAAAGCCGAGCCATAGCCCACCGTCTGAGTTTCATATGAAAGCTTATTAGGGTACGGGAGAAAAAAAAATAGGCACACTGTGGGGAAAAAAGCACGAAATGTCTACTTTAATCTCGAAATTTCCACTTTAATCACATAGAGAACATCATAAACTTAGTATTAAAATTGTTTAATTTACTAGTTTCTCAAATCCCATCAAAACTAAAGTAGCATGTTAAATGCTTTATTTTGCATTTGATTTTCTATGTGCTCAATGTGTGTGAATCACTACGTGCTTCCGTGCTTTGTCTTCCTCCTACAGGACACAGAATCCATTACATTCGTAATATTACAGCTGTCTGAATAATTAAAATACTGAGATGTATACTTAATATAATTTTCATGACGATAGGAGTTAAAGCATGTTATTAAACATGGGAACACGGTGGTGAAGTGATTTTGCGTGATGAAATAATTTATTGCAGCAGTACTGTCTCTTTCAAATGTACTAACCTCCAGTTCCTGTCCTTCCTGTTCTTTCTCCAAGTAACCAATCACCACACAATCAGCTCTGTAACAGACGTTAAGCCATCTGTAAGCTTATAACACAGATTCTTCAAAACTTTTAAGGAACATTGAAATATCTTCGTAGTACATGTTTAATTATTCTATCCTTCACGCCAGTCCCAGTGAAGCATAAAGTGCGTGGCTTGCAGGAACAATCGTGAGCGGAGCTCCAGATCCTTGCTAGCGTATCAACACCGCGTCCTTTAATTATTAACAATAAAGATTATTTAAATGAAGTTAAAGTTTTATCTATACTAATAAAAGGCAAAGCCCTCACTGACTGATTCACTGACTGACTGATTCACTGACTCATCACTAATTCTCCAACTTCCCTTGTAGGTAGAAGGCTGAAATTTGGCAGGCTCATTCCTTACAGCTTACTTGCAAAAGTTAGGCAGGTTTCATTTTGAAATTCTACGCGTAACGGTCATAACTGGAACCTACTTACGTACATATATACGGCCATAGCCTGCAGATCGGTCTATGTGTGAGGCGGAGTTGCGTCCCTCTTCGTCACACCTCCCACGTAATTGAGTGCCTGCCCATATAAGGCCGTCCGTCAGCATTACACAATTGAGAATGCAGCAAAAGAATATAAAGTGAGTGACGCATACAAGCATATTCATAAGTGCAGCTACTGCGGAAACAAAGCACGGTGTAAACCTTAAGTTTAAATTAAGTTAATAGACACGCTGCCGCTGGCATTTATCATGCCTGCGACGAATACGATATTCGCGAGATACAAGTTTAATGAGAAGACGCAGGGTATAAACGAGACTTTTGATCACTTTGTAACGGAGTTAAAATTGCTGGTGAAGGACTGTGCTTATGCAAACGAATAGGAAAGCAAGGTGTAAAGCTTAACTTTAAATTAAGTTCATAGACACACTGCCACTGGCGTTTGTCATGCCTAAGATGAATACGAAATTCGCGAGATACAAGTTTAATGAGAGGACACAGGGTATAAACGAGACTTTTGATCACTTTGTAACGGGGTTAAAATTGCTGGTGAAGGACTGTGCTTATGCAAACGAAGATGAGATGGTCAGGGATAGAATAGTGTTTGGCACAAACTGAGCAAAAGTGCGAGAGAAACTTTTAAGTGTTGGGTCTGAGCTAACATTAAATAAAGCCGTGGACATCGCAAGATCACATGAGATATTCACGAGATACAAGTTTAATGAGAGACGTAGGGTATAAACAAGACTTTTGATCACTTTGTAACGGAGTTAAAATTGATGATGAAGGACTGTGCTTATGCAAACGAAGATAAGATGGTCAGAGATAGAATAGTGTTTGGCATGAACTCAGCAAAACTGCGAGAGAAACTTTTAAGTGCCGAGTCTGAGCTAACATTAAATAAAGCCGTGGACATTGCAAGATCGCATGAGATAGCACAACCACAGCTTAGAACCTTTGATGCATGTAATCCGAGTGGCTCACGTGAACTGACTGTGAACACAGTACGCACACAAAAAGCAAGACCTCCAAAGAGCGCTGAAGAAAAAACGCATTACACAATTGAGAAGGCAGCAAGAGAATATGAAGCGTGTGATGCATACAAGCATATTCATAAGTGCAGGTACTGCGGAAACAAAACACACGGTGGAAAAAGTCAATGTCCAGCTAAAGGAAGACAGTGTAGAAAATGTGGTAAATTGAACCACTTCGTTAAAGTTTGCAGGACTGGGAAAGGTAAACCCGTGCATGCAGTGTGTGATGTCTCAGATAAAGAGGAAGACGAGCTGTTTATTGATGCAGTAAGAAAGGAACAACCCTCTGAATCTGAACAAGCCTTTGTAGACATATCAATAGGAAAGCAATGTGTAAAGTTTAAGTTTAAATTAAGTTCATAAACACGCTGCCGTTAAATATTCACAGGCAAATCCACAACTTAATACTGGGAATGCCTGTTAAACATAGATTCACGAGTACCGATTTGGGTTGTGAACACTTCGATGAATGAAACTTATTATCTTTACAACAGTTGACAAACACGGAATATAACTTGAACACAACACATCCTCCAAATACGAACCTGATTGAAAGAAATAATGATAATCAAATCCTTGATGACAGCAACACTCATAACAGTCACAAAACAATTACATTGACAATCATATTACGTTATTTTTAAAATGTTTCCTTTTCTTTTTTATAACTTCTTTAACACACTACTTCTCCGCTGCGAAGCGTGGGTATTTTGCTAGTTTGTATAATATAATAAACACATTTTGCTGCATTTCATCTTAAAAATGATATCATCATGTAAATGTAAATGCGCGCTTTATAAAATGGCTCAGGTTGTGCAATATTATAACTAGTGCAAGTACTGTATACAGTGAGGTGATTGTACAAATAAGTACAAACAGTTCTACATGGAGCACTTGATGGAGTTATTGATTGTGTTCAGAGCACTTGGGATGAAACTCTTTCTGAACCATGAGGTCCGTACAGGAAAGGTTTTAAAGCGTTTGCCGTGTGAGAAGCAGTTCAAATAGGAAGCATGGCTGAGGTAGTGTGTGCTTGATGCTGTATACTGATAATTCTCTTTCCGATCAGCTGCTCGGAGTGGTGCAGTGAGAGTAATATGGAAAAAGATGATCCGCTGTGGCAACTCCTAATGAGAGCAGCTGTAATAGGAAAAAGAAGGTGCCGTGACAGTAAAAACGCTAAAGCAGCTATGGTATTTGGAATAGTTTGACCATTCTGTGGACCATTATATTGTTACAGGTTAATTACAATCAGATGCATTAAATTAATAAAAATATGCGGTTAACTTCATTGTATTTATAAAGCTGCGGCAGTAATGTGGATCTGAAAAAGAAAGATAAACCACACAGGAACAGTAGCAATGCTTTGACGCTGGGTGCCGCCAGTCTGCAAAACTAAGTGGAGAACTTACATACAACAGGGTATGAGCTACTGTGGAAATATGCGTGGCTTTACTCCAAGTTTAGGTTTTATACATCGCGATTTGAACATGGAAACGTTCTCACGCAACATTTCTGTGTTTACGCACCGCTTATACATGAGGCCCCTGCTCTTGTGGCCCTCCATTTGCAAGGTTATCCCAGTTAATATCTGGATAATTAAAGCCCCCATGACTATAATATCACCCTGTAAACTTGCCTTTTTGATATTACTAAAAAGATGTGTGTTGAAATTACTGTCTGAATTGGGTGGTCTATAACACACTCCTAAAATAAGACCTCTTTCTCTAATATTTTCCAGGTGAAGCCACATGTCCTTACTAAGATGGGGCTCATCATCCAACTGAAGAGGACTTACTAAATTCTGTTTGGCATAAACAGCAACCCCACCTCCTTTTCTGTTCTGTCTATCTTTATTAAAAAATGTGTATCCCTTTATGTTACACTCATCCCCATCTTTGTTATTTAGCCAGGTTTCCATGTAACTTGTCATGGCGGTACAGGTCCCATCTGTTCCAAAAGGAGTTCCAATCCTCCTTAAACCTATACCCTTCTACCCTGCACCAAGATTTGAACCACGCATTAAGCCTTCTAATCTCCTAAATCTTACCTGGACTGACGTGTGGCACAGGCAGAACTTCGGAGAAGACTACCTTGTCAGTTCTCCTCCTCAGCTTGGCACCTAACTCATTGAATTTGGATCGCAGAACTGACAGACTACCTTTATGTATGTCATTTGTTCCAACATGGACAATGACAACTGGATCCACCCCCACTCTCGCCAAAAGGATATCCACCCTTCTAGGGAGGTCTCCCACCTGTGCTCCCAGAAGGCAACACACCGTGTGAGCCTCTCTCTCTTTGGAGCACACCTGTGCTTCAATCTCCCTAATGATTGAGTCCCCAACTATCACTACCTCTCTCTTTTTGGTAACTGGTTTTGAGGTGGCCCATTGGGGCTCCTCATCCCTGCCACCTCAGAATTATCCACCTCAGAATTATCAGAGACACCGTCCCCTTTAGCTTGTGACCGTGACAAGTCTGGTCTGGAATCTCCTCCCGCACCACCTGGACACCTGGGCCAATCCGCCAATTCTCTATTACAGGTTTGAGTTCAGCGACCCTGAGCTGAGGTGCTGGATCAGCTGTCTCTTGCAGATGTAGCCCTCATAGACAACTGGCTCTTCAAAACCATCATCTAAAAAGCCCAACATCCAACAAGACTTGCATTGCACTGGCCTCATTATTAAAATTTGATTTGGGATTAGTAAACTGCCTTAACTTTTTTTTTCTTAAAATTCTATTTCTTCTTCTTTCAGCTGCTCATTAACTTAAATGGTAACACTAAGATCTGTTACAGCTATTTTACAGCTTTTCCCCTTAAGCTCCTGTAATGTTCTCCCTCTCAGCTGCCTGCTATTAGTCTTTCTATGAGGTTAACTTTACTTTTCTCTGTCTCTATTCCTGACTTTGCGTTCCTCTTACTTATTAAGCTTTCCTATTCACACTGTTTGTATTCCCCTGTATTAATGAACCTTTACGGTGTTGCCCTCTTAACTGTACTACCTCTGGACCGCTAAGGACTGTTTAATCTAAAATAAATAAATAAATAAAACTTTACTACTTTATTTGCTTCTACAGCCCCTTGTGCCTGTTCGGCATCTTAACGCTGGCCGCTTACTAACTCACTGCTGAGCCTTCCCCTTTTACTGCTTTGAAGTCAGCTGAGGCCTTGTTTTCTTTTCCTTTAAACTAAGTAATCGCTGTTATGACGACACGGTTATTTGCTTATAAATGCAGATATCAGTTACTGCTGCTTTCTACCTTACCTCCTAGATGCTAATTCAAATACATATAACAAGAACAAGTACACATACAAGTACAAGTAAGTTTTCCAAGCGCACCTCCAAACACCCAGCTACTTTTGCTCTTGTGCAGGCGAAAAAAAAGAAAAAAAACCCTTCTAAAGGGAAAAAAGATTTAAAAATTCCCATATGGTTCCTTAATGGCAACCACAACCCAAGAACAGACCAAAAACTCTCAACCGCCTCTAGCGTTTGCAAAGCACAAGTCAGCCATCTAAGGGACTACAGATGGGAGGATTACAAAAACAGTCCTTGACTTGGAGGTTATTAAATCTCAGTAATATGTTTCAACAAATGAATTGGCAATCAAAGACTTTCCAAATTATAAGAATGGGAAATATGATATATTTAGGAATTTTTGCCATTAATTTATTTAAAGATACAGATACAACATAGACTAGTAAAGTGATAGTGCTGCTGCCTCAGTATCATGAGTTTGCATGTCAGTATGAGGTCCTTTTTCACCAATTGTCTAAGTGTTTTCTCTTAAGGTACACCGGTTTTCTCTCCCAAATTCTAAATTTAATTGTCTGTGATTTTAGGTGACACTTTTCACTGAGTCTTCTGATGGACTACTTGGTTCTTGCCTTTTGTCTAATACTATTTAGTTAGGTTTCAGTTCCCTTCCACCCTGATTTGTACTGAGTGAATCTCACAATTTTATGCTATGATACACATATTAAAGGAAATTAATCACAATGTCCCATCCACACGTGTTAATATCATATTTGGTTCTAATGGGTATGACTATAATGTCAAGTGAAGAGTGACTAAAGAAACGTGAAACCAAGTGGAAGTATACAAAGTCTTGTTCCTGCTTCACTTCTATTACCTATTTTTAAAGATTCATCGTTTCATACATGAAATTTCTGTTTGTGTTGCTGACCCTCTAGGCACCTCACAGGAACAGTGGTTGAAGTAAACAAGTGTCACCTTTAATTGCAGAGAGAAGACTCTGAGCTTAAGGTTTGACAGGTCGAGTAGCAGAAAGAAAGTCATTGTTAAAATTTAAAAGTAAGAAAAGGAGTCTTGTGCGGACCGGAATCCACTGCCAGTCTTAGTTTACTTTGAGATTAAAGCATAGAACAAAGGAGCAATTGGAGATTTGGATACTGTGTAATCGACACAAGATGGGACCCCTGTAAAGATTGTTTGCATCAACTTTCAAGGTTTAAATAACTTCTATTTCTGCAGAATAGCTGTAACAACAACATTTACTTATATAGCACATTTTCATACAAAAGAATGTAGCTCAAAGTGCTTTACATAATGAAGAATAGAAAAAAAAGAGACACAGTAAGAAAATAAAACAAGTCAACATTAATTAACATAGAATAAGAGTAAGGTCCAATGGCCAGGGGGGACAGAAAAAACAAAAAAAAACTCCAGACAGCCGGAGAAAAAAAAAAAAAATCTGCAGGGATTCCAGGCCATGAGACCGCCCAGTCCCCTCTGGGCAATCTACCTAACATAAATGAAACAGTCCTCTTTGTATTTATGGTTTTCACGGAAGGACTTGATGATGATGATGATGATCACGTGGACTTCTGGCTTTCAGTCCATCAATGCTGGGGCATCATGGTGCTTTGAGTAGGTTGGTGGTGGCGCAGGCCGCCACCACAGAGAAACCGGAAAAAGAAACAAGAGTAGGGGTCAGTACGGATTTTAGAGCCACCATAAATAGTTATTATGATGAATTGAACATACAGAGTATCAGGATTAAGATAAAGTGAAGTTATGAGAAGGCCATATTAAAGTAATGTGTTTTCAGCAGTGTTTTAAAGTGCTCCACTGTATTAACCTGGCGAATTCCTATCGGCAGGCTATTCCAGATTTCAGGTGCATAGCAGCAGAAGGCCGCCTCACCACTTCTTTTAAGTTTAGCTTTTGGAATTATAAGGAGACACTCATTTGAAGATCTAAGGTTACGATTTGGAATATAGGGTGTCAGACATTCCGATATATAAGATGGAGCGAGATTAGTTAAGGCTTTGTAAACTATAAGAAGAATTTTAAAGTCAATTCTGAAAGACACAGGTAACCAGTGTAGCGACATCAAAACATGAGAAATGTGCTTGGATTTTCTTTTCCTAGTTAGGATTCTAGCAGCTGCATTCTGCACTCGTTGCAAATGATTTATGTCATGTTTACTTAAGTGGTTGTTTAACTGCATAATGACTGCCTTCTCTAGAATTTTACTTAAGAAGGGCAGGTTAGAGATGGGTCTAAAATTTTCAAAAGCAGAGGGGTCAACATTATTTTTCTTGAGTAGGGGTTTAACTACAGCAGTCTTAAGACAGTCTGGGAAAACCCCCGTATCTAATGACGAGTTTACTATATCAAGAATATTATCAATAAGCGCGTCTGATACTTCCTTGAAAAATCTTGTTGGTATTGGGTCAAGGACGCAGGTGGAGGGTTTCAGTTGAGAGATTATCTATCTATCCTGTACTTTGTTAACTCATTACTTGTTCCCTCAAAAAGCCCTTTTGTATACCCCTGTTTTCAGATTGTAATTTCTTTCAGTTTTTCAGTTTTAAACTTTTTTTAATCTCTGATGTTTATTAGTTATCTTTAAACCATTTCACTGGACTGTGGCGCTCTGCTGCTTTTTTGTGTAGCTGCTTTCACACAGCTTCTCCGCTGCTTTATAAAAGAACGCCTTATAAGGCCGACGTTTCTCCTTGCTTCGTGGTTCTGTACTGTTTTATTGTTCGTTTATTACGATTGTTATAGTTATTGTGTAGCTATTTGAGACTTACTTTACTGTTCAGTTACCCATTTCCTTTAATCCGCTGTTTTATAAATGAATGACATATAAGGCCATCCTTTTTCCTTGCTTCGCCAAGGAAGCTGCCTTTTTATTTAATCCACGGGTTCTCCGCTGTTTTATTGTTCATTTATTACAATTGTTATAGTTCTCTGTATACAGCACGTTGTCAGTTCAGCACTCCGGTTATAATATGACGAAGCTACGCGAGCTTACTCTTGTGAATGCAACATATAGTTGTCCAGGAGAAAAGCAATCTTGCCTGAAATCAATGGCAACCGTTTGTAGGGTCTGTCCCTGAGACTTATTACTTGTCATCGCGAAGCAGAGCCTTACTGGAAATTGGAGGCATTTGAATTGAAATGGGAGATCAGAGGGTATAACGGGGATGCGAGGAATACATTTAGTGTGGAGAAACTCTAGAGACAGCGTGTGTATTAACTTGTGGATTTTTCTGTGAATATTTGGTGGCAGCATGACGAAGTTGCTTCCGCAAGACCGTGTTAGTTGTGGAGCTCAGCTCGGAGCATATTCTTTTCCTACCTTGTCAATTGTGTAATGCGTTTTTTGAACAGGTTTGATGCATGGAAGTGATCACTCGTACTGCGTTCAGTCAGTTCACGTGAGCTGCTCTCTTGTGTGATGTTGCGATGTCCACGGCTTCATTTAATGTTAGCTAAGACCCGGCACTTAAAAGTTTCTCGCTACAGCAATGTTAACTCTGTTACAAAGTGATCCAAAGTCTCGTTTATACCTCGTGTCTTCTCATTAAACTTGTATCTCGCGAATAAAGTATTCGACGAAGGCATGACAAACGCCAGCGGGAGCGTGTCCATGAACTTAATTTAAACTTACGGTTTACACCGTGCTTTGTTTCCGCGGTAGCTGCACTTATGAATAAGCTTGTATGCGTTTTTCTTCAGCGCTCTTTGGAGCTCTTCCTTCTTTTCTACATACTGCGGTCACAGTCAGTTCACGTGATTATGTGGGAGGCGTGATGATGTGACACACAACTCCGCCCCCCACGGCCATCGAGCTGAAGTTCATTACAGTATATGGAGAAAAATAGGTTCCAGTTTTGACCATTACACGTAGAATTTCGAACTGAAACCTTCCCATCTTTTGTAAGTAAGCTGTAAGGAATGAGCCTGCCAAATTTCAGCCTTCTACCTACATGGGAAGTTGGAGAATTAGTGATGAGTGAGTGAGTCAGTCAGTCAGTCAGTGAGGGCTTTGCCTTTTATTAGTATAGATTGGTGAATTGTGACGTGTGCGTTTTCAAAATTTTATTAATGGTAATAAAGTATGTATAAAATTAATTATGCCACATATAGTGTAATAAAGTATATGGTATATATTGGTGTACAGTAGAAAAGGTGTGGAGTGATAGAGAGAAAGAAAGAGAGAGAGAGAGCTCAGCTGATGTCACCAGGAAGTGCTACGCTCAAAATGCTTTGAGGCTCTCACAAGCATAGGATTTCTCCTATTTCCTCACGATGTAAGGAGACTGCTTCTAAGCCAGACATTGTGGGTTTATGGTTGACCCCAGCAGTTCACCACAGTGCAAAATCTGCAAAGATGCATGGTCTAAGTCCACAACAATTGGTAACTATTCATATAAGAACACAGTCATAGAAATTGAGGGCATCCTTTAGTAATTAATATATACTCAGTTTTTGTGGTGACTAGTGATTGTTAATCTCTTACCCTAGGTTTATTGTACCTTGGCTGCATTATTATGACTTGTAAATGTCAGTATCTCATCTTAACTTCTAGTTCACCTCTGTCAGAGATTGTGCATTCTTTAAAGGGGTATTGTCCCTTGGTGTGCCAAAAAATTAGGGCTCTGTGATGACACATCTCAGCCATGATAGTAGAAGCAAGATGGTGAAGAATTTGGTTTGGAAAAGAAAAGTTATTTTTTTAATGTAAATTTAGTGATAAAGGTTACATTTAAAATATCTTTCCACTTACATGTAATATCAGAAAACCTGCAGTTATGATCGAGTAAAACATTTTGATAAGTGGAACATTGAAGGTTACAATCACAATCATCAGAGCAAAAATTACACTGAATTAGCGTAAGCCATCTTAATTCAGGATGCTCATAAGAAATATATTCATGTACTTCATGAGGTAGAAGTACATAATAAACAAAAATACTTTCACAGACTATTTGAAATATTAATGTGCAATTTAATTTAAATTTTTAAACTCGAAATATTCTTGATTGTAACAGAAATGTGTTATTCTCTGATAGAGGGCTATAAGCTGAAGTGATTTTAAAGTGTTCATAATTTATTCTTATGAACACAAAACTGTTCTCACATCTTACTGTACATCTTTAAAGGATGAGATAGTATTATTCAATTGGACCAACTTAACAAGCAAGAACCAGTATTGGCTAAAAAGAGACCTGGATAATCATTTTGACTATGATAGGAAAACTAAAAGAGTGAGAATTTTAATAAACCAAACAATTTCATTTGTAGTCATGAACAAAGTGCAGGATTCTAACTAACATATACATTACACATCAAATACAGAGGATGGAGCATTCATGCTCATGGTATTTGCATTAGTTCGCAATATGACTTGAATTGCATATGAAACCTAGACTTATATAGGTTTCGGCAAATGCAACAAAACCATACAAAACTGTAAAGGCAATTACATTTTATTATTTTTGCACTTAGTGCTTGCAATGTTATTATCTGTGAACATAGTTGAAGTTGGTCCAATTTTAGGGGTGTTGCTAGAGTCTGTGAGCATGGCCACTTTTTCTTATATGCTCTTATGTTCAATATTACGATAGTGAAGTTGGGAAATATCACTGAGTTTTGGAAATATGAACATAGTATATTTGGTGAGTTACTGTGGTGAAGGTTAGTTTGTATAGCTTGTAAGAATACAAAAAAATAACATTTACTTCTACCTGATTGGTTAAGGATGTTGTAGGATACTAAAAACTGGATAACAACACAGTTCATCTTTGAGGAAAAGTGGAGACCACCAACATATCAAGATAAACCTTACCACCATGAAATAAAGAAGATGGCTTTGCTTTACTGTGATCAGTTCTCCTCTTTGCTTACAACAACTGATCCAGCATAACTAAGTGGAAAAAAAACCCAAAAACTTTTAAATAGAAATCACTAATTATTAGCAATAAACATTTAAAAGAAATCTAGCTGAGTGAAGTTATTCTTTTTAGTTTTATAACATTTGTGGTCCATTTTTATCTAGGAGATGGGGAACAACAACAACATTTATTTATATAGTACATTTTTATACAAATGATGTAGCTCAAAGTGCTTTACATGATGAAGAAAGAGAAAAAAGACAAAATAAATAAGAAAATAAAATTAGGGAACACTAATTAACATAGAATAAAAGTAAGGTCCGATGGCCAAGGAGGACAGAAAAAACAAAAAAAAATCTGCTTGGGTTTCGAGTCCATAAGACCGCCCAGCCCCCTCAAGGCATTCTACCTAACATCAATGATCTCAATCAGTCCTTATTGTATTCAGGGTTCACATGGAAGAATTTGATGATGACGGTCATGTTGACTTCTGGGGCCTCATGTATAAATGGTGCGTATGCACAAAAATGTTGTGTACGAACGTTTCCATGTTCAAATTGCGATGTATAAAACCTAAACTTGGCGTAAAGCCACGCACATTTTCACGGTAGCCCCAACCCTGGTGTACGCAAGTTCTCCGTTCGGTTTTGTAAACTGGCGGCACCCAGCTTTAAAGCAGTGCTACTGTTCCAGCGTGGTTTCCCTTTCTTTTTTAGATCCACATCCCTGATGCGGCTTTATAAATACACTGAGAGTAGCGTTGTTACTCTCACTGCACTTTTTTCTTCTTCTTCTTTCAGCTGCTCCCGTTAGGGGTTGCCACAGCGGATCATCTTTTTCCAAATTACTCTCACTGCACCACTCTGAGTATTTATATCGCTGTATTTGAGTGGGGAATCCAAGTTCTACAGCAGATGACTGGAAAGAGAATTATCGGTATAAAGCAACAAGCACACGCTGCCTCAGCCATACTGTCTATTGAACTGGACTCATACGGCAAACGCTTCAGAGCCTTTCCTCGCGGTTCAGAAACAGTTTCATCCCAAGAACTATAAATGCACTCAATTAGTCCGTCAGTTGCTCTTTGTAAAACGCTTTGCACTTATAAGTACAGTCACCTCACTATAAACTTGTGATACAGTTATAATATTGCATAACCTGAGCCACTTTATAAAGCGCGTATTTACATATGATGACAATATCATTTTTAAGATGAAATGCAGCAAAATATGTGTATTATATTATACAGATAAAACTTTAACTTCATTTAAATAATCTATATTGTTAATAATTAAACATGTGAGGACATGGTGCCGCAGCGCTAGCGCCTCACGCTGTATTCTTGCTGGGGCTGGGAATGATAGATGGATGGAATAATTAAACATGTACTATGAAGATATTTCAATGTCCCTTAAATGTTTCGAAGAATCAGCGTTCTAAGCTTACAGATGGCTTAATGTCTATTACAGAGCTGATTGTGTGGCGATTGGTTACTTGGAGAAAGAAAAGGAAGGACAGGAATTAGAGGTTAGTATGTTTGAAAGAGACAGTACTGCTGCAATAAATTAAGGTCGCGCACAGCATAGCAAGCATCTTGCGTGAGGCATGAACAATCACTGCGGCACCGTGTTCCCATGATTAATAACATGCTTTAACTCCTATCATCATGAAAATTATATCAAGTGTACATATCAGTATTTTAATTATTCAGAGAGCTGTAATATCATGAATGTAATGGATTCTGTGTTCTGTCAGAGGAAGAAAAAGTTAGTTTAAGAAGCATGTAGTGATTCACATGCATAGAGCACATAGGAGATCAAATACAAAACAAAACATTTAACATGCTACTTTAGTTATGATGGGATTTGAGAAACTAGTAAATTAAACGATTTTAAGATGTAGTTTATGATGTTCTACTTTAATGACAAAATAAACTACATGATTAAAGTGGAAATTTCAAGATTTAAGTTGACATTTCGTTTAATATGACACTCAGACGGTGGGATATGGCTCACCTTTTCATGCCGACTTTGATATCTGACAGCTTCTTTTTTATTTCGGCTTTGTGAACTTGAGCTTTTGAGTTTCTCTGACACTCTATGTCACTCGATCAACTTCCTTTTGATGATTATACCACTGTTTAAATCAACAAATAGTAAGTTTTTCCTTGCCTCCACTTGGTATTCGCTGAAATTCTTCTATTTCCCCCTGTGCTTTTGTCATTGCCTTTTCACAGAACACTGAGCTTAATGGTTATTTATGTTGATTTGAATATTCATATTCAAAGAGGCGTAAATCTGGGAAGAGATGGAGCGGGACAGCAGGCGCAGGGATTTATGCAGCAGAAGAACGTGGAAGTTGGCATTTTCACAGATTTATGCATCTGGATTTTTTCTGCTTTTGTCCATATGCCATGTTATAGTATGAATTCTACACATGGCATTATGCATGAGGCCCCTGGCCTTTAATCTATCAATGCCATCAATGTAGGGACATCATGGTGTTTTGATCATGTGGTGGCACAAATTACCATCACAGAAAACCGTAAAAAGAACAGCATAGAACGTAGGGGTTAGAGTGGATTTTGGAGCCACCATGAATAATAATGATAATTAATTGAATATACAGAGTATCAGGATTAAACTAAAATGATGCTATGAGAAAGCCATGTTAAAGTAATGTGTTTTCAGCAGTGTTTTAAAGTGCTCCACTGTATTAGCCTGGCGAATTTCTATCGGTAATGTATTCCATATTTTAGGTGCATAACAGCAGAAGGCCGCCTCACTACTTCTTTTAAGTTTACCTCTTGGAATTATAAGCAGACACTCATTTGAAGATCTAAGGTTACAATTTGGAGTGTAAGTGAAAGGCATTCTGAAATATTGGATGGTGTGAGATTATTTAAGGCTTTGTAAACCATAAGCAGTATTTTAAACTCAATGTTAAATGACACAGGTAACCAATGTAGTGACATCAAAACTGGAGAGCTGTGTTCAGATTTTCTTTTCCTAGTTAAGATTCTAGCAGCTGCATTCTGCACTAGTTGCAATTAATTGATGTCTTTTTTGGGTAATCCTGAGAGGAGTGCGCTACAGTATTCTAGCCGACTGAAAACAAAAACTAATTTCTTAGCATCTTGCAATGTTATAAGAGGTCTAACTTTTGCTATATTCCTTAAGTGAAAAAATACTGTCCTAGTAATCTGATTAATATGTGATTTAAAATTCACGTCAGAGTCAATAAGTACCCCTAAATTCTATACCTCCATCTTGACTTTGAATCCTAATACATCAAGTTCATTTCTAATACCCTCATTATATCCATTCTTGTCAATCACTAAAATTTGTTTTTATTTAGTTGAAAATGACTACTTATCCATTCAGAAACACAAGTAATACATTGTGTCAGTGAATCAAAAGATTCGGGGTCATTAGGCGCTATTGATAAATACAATTGTGTATCATCAGCATAGCTGTTGTAGCTCACGTTATGCCCCAAGATAATCTGATCTAACAGAAGCATGTAAAACGAAAAGAGCAGCGGACCCAGGATAGAGCCTTGTGGAACACCATATAAAATATAATTTGTCTTTGAAGTATAATTACCACAACTAACAAAGATATTATACTATTTTCTACCTGCCATTTAGGATTCAAACCAATTTAAGACACTCACTAACTAAGGCAATTTCTAAGAATATTGTGATCAATGGTAACAAATGTAGCACTCAGATCTAAAAAGATGAGAACAGAAAAATGACGTCTGTCTGCATTTACCCGCAAGTCATTTACTACTTTAACGAGTGCAGTTTCTGTACTGTGATTTGTTCTAAAACCCGACTGAAACTTATCAAGAGTAGCATGTTGGTTCAGGTGATCATTTAGCAGCATAATGACTGCCTAAGCTAGGATTTTATTTAAGAATGGCAGGTTAGAAATATGTCTAAAATTTTCAAAAGCAGAGGAGTCGAGATTATTTTTCTTAAGCAGGGGTTTAACTACAGCAGTCTTAGAACAGTCTGGGAAGACCCCCATATCTAATGATGAATTTACTATGTCAAGAATACTATCAATTAGCACGCCAGATACTTCTTTGAGAAATCTTGTTGGTGTTGGCTCAAGGGCACAGGTAGATGGTCTCAGTTGAGAAATGATTTTATGTAAATCAGGTATCCTGGGGCCTCATGCATAACGCCGTGCGTAGAATTTGCACTATAACATAACATATGCACAAAAGCCAAAATATACTCATTCACAGAAAAATCCAGATGCAGGAATATGTGTGTACTCCCAACTTCCACATTCTTCCGCTACATAAATCCCAGTAAAGTAACGCATGTGCACGCAGCTGCTATCCTGCCCCAATTCCTCCCAGAATTACGCCCCTTTGAATATGCAAATCAATATAAATAGCCCTTAAGCTCAGTGTTCTGTGAAAAGACAATGGGAAAATCACGGGGGAAAATATAAGAATTTCAGCGAATACCAAGTGGAGGCAAAGGAAAACCATACTATTTGTTGATTTAAACAGTGGTATAATCAACAAAAGGAAGTTGATCGAGTGACATAGCGTGTTGGAGAAACTTGAAAGCTCAAGTTCACAAAGTCGCACAGTGCCTGAAATAAAAAAGAAGTCACATATCAAAGTCGCCCTGAAAAGGCGAGTTGTAGCCCACCGTCGGAGTGTCATATGAAAGCTTATTAGGGTACAGACAAAAAAAAAAATAGGCACACAGTGGGAAAAAAAGCATGAAATTTCCACTTTAATCATGTAGTTATTTTTGTCATTAAAGTAGAACATCATAAACTTCATATTAAAATCATTTAATTTACTAGTTTCTCAAATCCCATCGTAACTAATGTAGCGCGTTAAATGCTTTGTTTGGTATTTGATCTTCTATGTGCTCTGTGTGTGTGAATCACTACATGCTTCCGTTCTTTCTCTTTCTCCGACAGGACACAGAATCCATTACATTTGTGATATTACAGCTCTCTGAATAATTAAAATACTGAGATGTATATGTGATATCATTTTCATGATGATTGGAATGAAAACATGTAATTAAACATGGAAACACGATGGCGCAGTGATTGTTCATGTTTTACACAAGATGCTGCTGCGCCATGCGCGACCTTCGATGAAATAATTTATTGTAGCAGTACTGTCTCTTTCAAACGTACTAACCTCCAATTCCTGTCCTTCCTTTTCTTTCTCCAAATACCCAGTCGCCACACACTCAGCTCTGTAATAGACGTTAAGCCATCTGTAAGCTTACAACGATGATTCTTTAAAACTTTTAAGGAACATTGAAATGTCTTCATAGTACGTGTTTAGTTATTCGATCCGTCTATCCTTCCACTGCCGCGCCAGCCTCAGCAAATATACAGCGCGAGGAAGGAACAATACGTGAACTTGCTAGTGCTGTAGCACCGTGTCCTCACATGTTTAATTATTAACAATACAGATTAGTTAAATGAAGTTAAAGTTTTATCTGTATAATATAATCAACATATTTTGCTGCATTTTATCTTAAAAATTATATTGTCATCTTATGTAAATACGTGCTTTATAAAGTGGTGCAGGTTGTGCAATATTATAACTGTAGTGCAAGTTTACAGTGGAGTAATTGTACTTATAAGTAGAAACAGTTCTACAAGGAGCAATTAATTGAGTGCGTTTATAGTTCTTGGGATTAAGCTTTCTGAACCGCGAAGTCTGTACAGGAAATGCTTTGAAACGTTTTGCCGTGGCTGAGGCAGCGTTTGCTTGATGCTGTATACCGATAATTCTCTTTCCAATCAGCTGCTGCTGTGATTCCCCACTCAGATACAGTGATAAAAATACTCTAAGTGGTGCAGTGAGAGTAATATGGAAAAGGATGATCCGCTGTAGCAACCCTTAACGGGAGCAGCTGAAAGAAGAAAAAAAAAGGTGCAGTGAGAGTAAAAACGCCAAAGCAGTTATGGTATTTGGAATACTATGGCTATTCCCTGGACCATTATATTGTTACAGGTTAATTACAATCAGATGCATTACACTAATAAACAATATGCAGTTAGTTTCAGTGTATTTATAAAGCCGCGTCAGGAATGTGAATCTAAAAAGGGTAACCACACAGGAACAGTAGCACTGCTTTGACGCTGGGTACTGCCAGTCTGCAAAACCGAGCGGAGAACTTGCATACGACAGGGTACCATGGAAATGTGTGTGGCTTTACGCCAAGTTTAGGTTTTATACATCGTCATTTGAATGTGGAAACGTTCTTACGCAACATTTCTGTGCATACTCACCGTTTATACATGGGGCCCCTGGTGAAGGAATTTAATTTGTTTATAATGGAGTACCGGGTTTAAGAGGGATCAGTATTGTGGAGATGTACTATATTATTTCTAATATCATTAATTTTTTGTTTAAAAAATACAGCAAAAGCTTCACAAGTTTCATTGGATATTTCTAGAGGCATTCCATTGAGTAACCCTGGTTTAGCAGACAATCAATTGTTAGAGAATAAGACTCTGGGATTACTAGCATTGTTATTTATTCTAGAGAAATAACAGCACCTCTCAAGATGTACTATTTTATTGTATTCTGTTATTTTAACCTTCAATATCTCATAGTGGATAATCTGTTTAGTTTTTCCCCATTTACGCTCTGCTCTCTGGCATGTTCCCTTTAGATCAGACACTCTTTGAGTCTTCCATGGTATAATAGTGCTAGAAGATTTTTTATTGTGTTTTCAGGTGTAACTATGTCAGCAGCAGCTCTCACCTTATTATTAAAGAAAAGGCAAGAGACATGTAATTGCTTATTAACAGAATCTTGTTACTCCACTGCAAAAGAACTCATCACATTTGAGGGAGGTAGTGCCCACTGTGGGATGCAATTATGGATCATAATGCCTCTCACTCATAGAGATTTCGGTGTCTAATTTTCAAGTGAATATTCTTTTTTTTTGTCAATACATCACAGTTACTCAAGAAGTGATTTTTTTTTTTCATTAATAATTTACCACCCTCTATTAAATCTTGCTGATGTGATTCTCAAGTCATCTCTGACCATTCTCTTCATTGTGCCCTAAGAACTTGAAACTGGCAACATAATACATTTTTGTAAGAGTATGAGGACTTCATAAAATTACTGATAAATGATATATGTTTTAGAGAGTAGTTCTTCCCCAGAGGTTTTTGCATGAATACTACAGGGAACAGTGAATGCAGATATAAGATGTCAAAGTATTTTACATATTTCACATAAAATACATTGCAGACTAGAAAGTCATCAGAACTTATAACAGTGATTTTGTTCAGTTTGATAAATTTCAGTAAACTCATTGCAGAGAGGAAACGCTTCATTTCCAATTGACTGTCTAGTGCCATTTTATAAATCATTAGTGTCATTATTGTTATAAATATATATAGAAGCTAGAGGAAACAAATTTCTACAGAAAACATCAGCCAAATCATCAATTACTATCTCACCAAAGCAAAATGAAAAGCTCAAGGTACGACCTTTCAGAGACTGACCTGGAATAAAAAGGTGAAAGCACAGATGTCCCGGGACCTGGTGCTGCTGCATCGTCTCCAGCCAAGAGCGAAAATGGGAGTGAATGTGCTAGTGAGTCAGGTCATGATAGCTTGTCGATTCCAGAAGATTAATTGAAACTGAAAATGGCCTTGCCTTTCACATTGTCATCTACTCTGATCCGGGAAAATTGACTTTAACTGGGCTTGCCACCACCTGCGCAGCACGGAGAAGACTGAAATGATCTGTCCGAAATGAAGGTAATGATCGCCGCAATGACCACCACTCAAAACACAAAGGAGCTCAAGAATGAGTTAAAGACAGATTTAAAGAAAGAAATAAATGATACAAGGAAGGAGATAATGGGCAAACACAAGACAAACGACGACCAGGAAAAATGTTTAAATAATCACTTTGAGGCAGGCTTTAAAGGTATGTTAGAAAAAACTGAGGAAGAAATAGAGGAAAATGTGTCTAAGTTTGAGAAGAAACTTAAACAACTGTTTAATATCATACCCTTGGTTTATTGTATTGGGCTTGCTGTGCTTATCTAGGGCTACTGTTTAACATCATAGCCTGGGTTACTACCTCAAGACTGTTTAAGATTATATTTTATGTTTAGAGTATTTGGACTGTATTGTCAATAGATATCTCTATTTTAATCCTTATACACCGCTGCTTAGGGGCTAGTTTTATTTTGGATGTGCTCTGTCTCTAGGTATGTCAGAGGACTAGGACATTGTGAAGTGGTCCTGAAGGGAGATATGTGATTGTCAGGGGTAATTTATTTAACTCTAAAGTGATTTTGATAAATATCTATGCACTCAATGTGGATGATAGGGACTTCACCCAAAATTTATTTGCATCCATTCCCAATGTGAACACTCATAAAATTATAACAGCTGGGGACTTTAATTGTATTTTAAATCCAGACCTAGATAGGTCTCCTGCCTCAGGGGCAATGATATCTAACACTGCAAAGACATTTACACAGTTTGTAACTGACCACAACTTATCAGACCCCTGGAGATTTCTAAACCCAAACTCAAAAGCATATTACTTCTACTCACCAATGCATCACTGCTACTCAAGAATTGATTATTTCTTTGTAGATAACAATTTTTTGCCTACGATTAAATCCTGTAAGTACAACACTATTGTTATCTTGCCCCTTTGGTCTTGGAGCTAAAATCATTATGCCCCACATACTCATCTTGCAGATGGTGTCTTAACCCACTTTTATTAGCAGACGAGAACTGTACAGAATTCCAAACAAATCAATTTTTTTCAGACAAATACATCCTCATAGGTTTCTGCAGGAATACTCTGGGACACCCTGAAGGGTTCCTTAAGATTATTTCATATCTTTCCCACTGAAATAAATTGGAAACCAAGAAGGTATTAAAGCTAATCAGTGAAATTACTAGAATAGATCAAGAACATGCCAGGTGTCCAAGTGGCACTTCATAGGAAAAGACAGGCTCTGAATTCAGAACTCAATCTCTTAACAACTAAAGAAACTGAACAACTTATTTTTAAATCAAGACATCATTACTATGAACATGGGGAGAAAGCTAATAAGATCTTAGCTCAACAAATCCACAAGCAGGAAGTTTGCAATGCAATCCCAGTAATCACCAACACAGACAGAGACAAAATCATTGACCATAAAAATATAATGCACACATTTGGAGACTGCTATAAGTCTTTATATTCTACTGAGTTTAGAGATGACAAGACGCAATCTAATACATTTCTGGATGCGTTACCGATACCACAACTAGATACTCTCAGTGCAAAGGAATTGGATAAACCTCTGGCACTATTAGAATTACTAGATGCTATGAAATTACTTCAGAGTGGGAAAGCTGCAGGCCCTAATGGCTAACCTGCCGAATTTTATAAAAACTTCTCAACTAAGCTAGCTCCCCTTTTATTAGCAAAATTTACAGAAGCTAGAGACAATAAAATTCTACCTCAAACTTTTTGCCAAGCAATAATTACCATCTTTCCTAAACAAAATAAGGACTTATTGCAATGTGCATCATACAGACCAGTTTCGCTTCTGAATAAGTGCTAAGACCTAGCTAGAAGGATTGAGAAAGTGCTTCCTTCAGTAATATCACAAGAAGAAACTGCATTTATTAAAGGCAGACACAGCTTCCAGTCTTCGACGCCTGTTTAATGTAATATATTCACCCACAAATTATAAGACCCCAGAGATATTATTATGGTTGGATGCAGAAAAAGCATTTGATATGGTTGAATGGAAGTAACTTTTCACTACATTGGAGAAATTTGGATTTGGCCTGAACATTTTGTAACTCCACCATTGCCAGTCCCAAGCCCGGATGAAAAAGGAGGAGGGTTGGGTGTTGGGCTAGCAACCCTACCCCGTAAAAACCCAAGGCTATAGAAATGCCAAAAAGAGAAACAGAGACTAACTTCCTGGAAGATGAAGGATCTCTGACAACTCGGAGACGCATGACGCTAGATGGTGAAAGCCCAAAGGAAACCACCGAGCCGACTACCCTTCTTTTGACCAGGAGAACCCTTATCAGTACATGGAATATCAGGACCATGTATGAGACAGGCAAGATGGCACAGGTAGCTGCCGAGATGAAAAAGAACAACCTGGTCATGCTGGGCATCAGTGAAACCAGATGGACACAAGTCGGACAGAGTAAACTAACGACAGGAGAGCTGTTACTGTACTCTGGGCATGAAGAGAGAAATGCACCCCATACGCAGGGAGTAGGCTTCATGTTGTCCAAACAAGCACTGAGGGCACTGATTGGATAGGAGGTCCACGGCCCCAGGATCATCACAGCATCCTTCAGAACCAAACACAAAAAGATAAAACTCAACGTCATCCAGACTTACGCTCCAACCAATGACTCTGATGAAGAAGATAAGCACCAGTTCTACAACAGACTGCAGAAAATTGTAGAGACATTTCTAGCCAGAGACATCGTCATCCTTATTGGAGACTTCAACGCCAAGATTGGATCCGACAACACAGGATATGAACAAGTCATGGGGATCCACGGGCTGGGAGTGATGAACGATAATGGAGAGAGATTTATGGAACTGTGTGAGCTCAATAACCTGGTCATCGGAGGTAGCATCTTTCCTCACAAGCGGATCCACAAAAGCACCTGGGTATCACCGGACAACTTGACAGAAAACCAGATTGACCACATCTGCATTAATAAGAAGTTTAGAAGATCCCTTCAGGATGTTAGAGTTAGAAGAGGAGCAGATGTGTCTTCCGACCACCACCTAGTAGTAGCATGTATGCAGCCGAAGATAAAGAAGAACTGGAAGGAAACAACACAGTGTAGAGTGAAGGATGATGTCAGCTGTCTAAAGATCTCCAGCGTCAGGGAAGAGTTTGAATTTCAGTTGAAGAACAAGTTTAAGGTACTACAAGAACTGCACCAGGAAGAGGAAGGAAGTAGTGTACAGATCAGTTGGAAGGCAGTAAAAGAGACATTGAGAACAGCCTGTCAAGAAGTGGTCGGAATGAAGAAACATCATCACAAAGAGTGGATCACAGCTGTGAGCTTGGGAAAGATAGAAGAGAGATAACAGAAGAAAGCGGCAGTCAACAACAGCAGATCTAGGGCATCAACTGCCTAGGCCCAAGAGGAATATGCAGAAGCCCATAGAGCAGTGAAGAAGAGCATTACGAAGGACAAGAAAGACTACATAGATGGACTAGCAGCTGAAGCAGAACAGGCAGTGTACAACGGCAACAGAAACAGCTGTATGACACAACTAAGAAACTATCTGGAAAGTACAACAGGCCAGAATGACCCATCAAAGACAAGGAGGGAAAGGTCCTCATAGGACTAGAGCAGCAGATGAATAGATAGGCTGAATATTTTGAGGAGCTTTTGAATAGACCAGTACCACCAAACCCTCCAGACATCAACCCAGCCAACGAAGATCTTCCCATCAATTGCGGTAAGCCGACCAGGGAAGAGATCAGGAAGGCCATCACCCTGATGAGGAACGGGAAGGCAGCCGGACCTGACGACATACCAGCAGAAGCCCTAAAAGTAGACCTGGAAGCATCAGTTGAGATGCTGTACCCCCTTTTCGAGAAGATCTGGGAGGAGGAAGAGATACCGACTGACTGGAAGGAGGGTTACCTAGTCAAGTTTCCAAAAAAAGAAGACGTAACTGTAACAACTACAGAGGCATCACACTTCTGTCAGTGCCAGGCAAGGTCTTCAACTGGATCAAAACACATTCCCTGATAAAATCTTTTCAGTGTCAACACTGCATTAAATCGTTCGAAACATCATTTCTTCTCAACAAGCATACGAAAACACATTCCCATGACACATTTTTTCAATGTGTACATTGCAAAAGCTCTTCCAAAAACTCACATCTTCTCGCAAACGACATGCACAGTCATCACATTCAACTTTCCACTGCTTTTCAAGAAGATACCGCCATTCCCATCCCAGAACATAACATTGACATACCTACTGCACTATGTATTTCTTGCAGTGCACTTTATTGGCCATCAGAGGTCAACAAATCCGGACATTACACTAAGTGTTGTAATACCGGCAAGGTGTCTTTGCCACTGCTATCCCAACCTCCTGTTTTATTAGAAAACCTCTTGACTGGCAAGAACCCGCTGTCCCGAATTACTGTAATCATATCAGGGAATACAACTATGCTTTAGCTTTCACTTCAATGGGAGCCCACATCGCTCAACCATCTGACCACGGGCCGTATGCTTTCAGAATCCACGGTCAAATTTATCACCAAGTCTCTCCTTTATATACCAATCCTAACATGTCACCACAATATGGTCAGCTATATATCTTAGATTCTGCTGAGGCTACCACTCAACGTTTGCAATAGGAATGTAACAGCACTTGCAGTGACATTTTTTTGCTGCAACTAGACAAAATAATACGACAGGTTAACCCCTTCACTAAGTCTTACATGCAAATGCATGACATTATCACTCACAGTAACCCTTTTGCTGCTGTACGAATGGTATTCATGGAAAATCCAAATCTGGATATGAGAAGGTATAACGAACCGTCCTGTCAAACTGATGTTGCTGCTATCTTTGTAGGTGATGACGGGGAATCTCCTGCACAACGCGACATTTGCATATATCCAAGCGTATCTCTGTACTCAATATGAACTGTGACCCCATGGCTTATCCACTGCTATTCCCATACGAAGATCCAGGCTGGCACATACAATTGACCCATGTTGAGGAAAAGCGAACCACGAAAAGAACACGAGTCATGCAGCTCCAATTTTATGCTTACAGGGTTGCTATGAGATCTGCATTTAGCGTCTTACATTCCAGTGTAACTCTTCCAGCAATACGTTGTCGACGCATATGTCAGAACAGAAGGCGCACATTTACATTACCTACGCTCCCATCAGCAAGATTTGCGTGTAGAACAATATAGGGGACTGCTGGATGCTGTCACTGCGAAAGCACAACACCATAACCTCCGCCCTGGACAACTGATCATTCTTCCCTCTACATTTCAAGGCAGTCCAAGGTATATGCAACAGAACTACCAAGACACGATGGCAATTGTCCGCAAATATGGAAAGCCTGACTTATTCCTAAACTTCACCTGCAATCCTGCTCGGCCGGAAATCTCTAACGCCATTTCCCATCATGAGCAAACTGAACACAGACCTGACATCGTTGCTCACATCTTTCATATCAAACTGCGAGAATTCTTAACAGATATTCTGGAAAGGAATATTTTCAGCAATGTTCCCGCTTACATCTTCGTCATAGAGTTCCAAAAACGAGGATTGCCTCATTCCCATATGTTACTTACACTTGACTTACAATCCAAAATAAGGACCAAAGATGACATAGACAAATATGTCTGCGCTGAGCTTCAAAATCCTGAAATACAACCCTCGACTTTTCCAAATTGTCACGGTACATAGTACACGGTTCGTATGGAACTTTCAATGCCAACTCACCTTGCTTGAAAGACGGCACGTGTACCAAAAATTTCCCAAAGGACTTTAACGCCGAGACTCAAGAAAACACACAAGGATACCCCATATACCACCGAAGACAGGGGAGAACTGCCATTGTTGGCAAATACAATATCGACAACTGTTGGATAGTTCCTTACAATCCCTGGCTTTCCTAGAAATTCAATGCTCATATTAACGTTGAAGCTTGCTTATCCATTCAATGTATCAAATATCTATATAAGTATGTCTACAAAGGACACGACGCTGCATCCATTGCACTTCACAGGGAGCCAGCCGATGGTGTTTTCCAACATGACAAAATACAGACTTTCCTTGATGGTAGGTATGTTAGTGCTCCTGAGGCTATGTGGCGTTTGAACAAGTACAGTCTTTCAGAAAAATCTCACATTATTACACGATTACCAGTTCATTTGCCAGAACAACAAGTCATCTTCTTTCATGATTGTCATGAAGAGCAAGCGCTACAAAGACAAGCCAACAAAAACACTATGCTCTTAGCATGGTTTGAACTCAACAAGACAGATCCCGAAGCTGTGGAGTTACATTACACTGATGTTCCTCAACATTACACATTCCAACAATCCTCTGGAAAATGGAAAAAAAGAATCAGAGGAAGCACAAAAGTGATCGGTAGAATGCCTGATGTTGCCATTAACGACACCGAATGTTATTATCTCAGACTTCTCCTTACCCGTTCCGTAGGCGTCACAAGCTTCCACCATCTACGAACGGTCAACGGCGTCGAATGTGACACTTTCAAAGAAGCTTGCCAGCAATTAGGTCTTCTTAAAGATGACAAGATATGGCATGATACTCTTACAGATGCATCCCAGATACGAATGCCACCATTCTTGCGAGAACTTTTCATTTTTGTCTGTGTCTTTGGCGAACCCCACAAAGTTCCACACCTTTGGGACACGCATAAACTCTCCCTTTCTGAGGAGTTTCTCATAAAATATTCCACACGTACTGCTTGCATGTATGCTCTCACAGAAATTAATGAGATGCTGCGACCACATGGCCTCAACCTGCACAAATTACACCTTACCCCCACTGACATTCCTCCACTGTGTCATTCATCTCCCACCTTCGACGCTCAGGCTGAACACTCACATGCTATGGAACACTACAACAAACTCAACACAGAACAGAAACACGCTGTTGACACTGTTTTACACACTGCATACAGTGATTCCCATCCCTGACAAACATGATTCTTCTTAGATGGTCCTGCAGGAACAGGGAATACCTTTGTGTACAAAACCCTGATTCATACCATCAGAGTGAGACATTCCTACAACCATCGCATCTACAGGAATATCTGCAACATTGTTACCGGGTGGACGAACTGCACATTCCATTTTTAAAATACCGTTGAAGCTGAGTACTACTTCCACATGCAACATCAAACCTACTTCGCCACATGCTCAACATCTTCTGCAATCCAAATTGATAATATGGGACAAGGAGCCAATGACACATGCATACACATTCCAGGCAGTTGACAGGTTATTACGTGACCTCACAGGTGACACGCAGCCATTTGGAGGCAAAACAATACTATTGGGTGGAGATTTCTGACAAATACTCCCCGTTATTTTGCGTGGCTCCCGAGCACTTACTGTCGCCAGTTGCATTAACAAGCAACCTTTGTGGCGTCACATGCATGTTCTTACACTGACGACAAATATGAGAGCTCTTCCTGAAGAACAACATTTCGCAAAATGGCTCCTCGATGTTGGAGACGGGAAAAACGGAACAATTATGACATTGCTTTCACATTGTTTTCCTTTTATTTCTGATCCCGTTCAACAACTATATGGTTTCAACTGTCACTCTGGAACAACTCAGCACGCAAGCTACATTAAGCATCACCAACGAAGACTCGCTTCACCTTAATGAACAAGTGCTGAAACTTATCCCTACCAACAAAGTGACTTTCACCAGTGTTGACTCCATCGTCACAGATGATCCTGCAGATCAACTTTCATTCCCCGAAGAATTTCTTAATAGTCTTACTCCCACTGGCATGCCTCCTCCTCAACTCAAAATTAAAATTGGCTCAGTCGTTATGCTTCTCAGAAACCTCCTGCCAGCAAGAGGTCTCTGTAATAGCACTAGACTTTCTGTTACCAGCATTCACTGCAATGTACTGGAGTGTAAAACTATCACGGCTGCTACCTTACAAACTATCCAAGATTTCAATGACCCCATCAGATTCAAATTTGCCTTTTACTTTTACACGCAGACAATTTCCTGTTAGGTTGGCCTTTGCAATGACAATTTATAAGGCAGAGGGCCAAACTTTCAAAAAGATCTCTGCCAAAACCAGATTTCAGTCACGGACAATTGTATGTTGCTCTTTCCAGAGTTCCATCTTTTTATTCACTCACAGTCATATCCTCAAACACAACCCATTTGGACAACTGTGTCTTTCAGGAAGTCTTCACCCATCAATGAATAATTATGTATATTAACGTATGCTACACCGCAGGTTGGCTAGTTATTCATATTATTCATATTTATTCTCATACCTTCTTGCTATTGTAATAAGTGACCATGTTTTTTTTTTTTTTACTCGATCTTGCCCAGTCTCCACATTTTGGTGCATGGTGGTGTTTCTTGTGTACTCCAGGACATGTAGAGGAAAGAATAGTACAGAGAGGTCAGTTCCACGCTATATACAATCATCAAATTCAAACATTAACAGTTCCTTCACACCCAAGGACCATCCTTCCTACATTTATGACATGTGTACCTGTTTCAATGTATGCACTTCTCTCTGTGCTGTGGTTCCTATTACATTGAAGGGGCACCTGCCACTGACTGAATTTGCTTTCCTGGGGGAAGTGGTGATCATGAAACAGAAGCTTGTCGATGTTGCCTCCTCTTTTTCTTTTTCCATCGACTTTTCTTGTAAGAAGTGTAATTACCTACTATGATAGCCTTCTTTGTGTGTCTATCTGCTCGCATGTAAGAAGTCGTCTCCCAGTGCACTAATGTTATTGAAATTTGGCACACTTATTATTTGAGGAAATTTGTCAGAAATGTTTAGTTTTCATTAATATCTTAAATAGATCATTCTGTACAAAGTTTTTTTTTTTAATTTCAAAATCACCCATTCAAAAGCATTGGCGAAACATCCTGTGCATTTTCAATTATGGATTAGTTTACTGACTTAAATTTACTTTGAGATGAGTCACTTCAACTTGCATGCTTTGTAGATTTACCTCTTTTTCTATTCCCAATAGCTATTCTGATCCCTGATATAAGTTAGTCAAAATTCCAGAGGAAGCATACCACTCATCATGCCACTCGTACACCAGCTCAGGTGTAATGCTGCTTGATGTAAGTTAAATTTAAATATTCAAAAAGAAAAGTCTTACCTGGAAGTGAATTGAAGAGAAAATTAATTATATGTGGGTCACTCTGTAATCACACAGTAAATGTCATGTTTTAGCCAGCATTTTCCCCCTGGCCAGTGTTTACAGTTGTGTTCCATGTCTGTATTGTTTAATTTTTTTATTATTTATTTGTTTTAATGTTTCTTTTGTTTATAATGTACATTTTTCTGTTTGTATTGGGAAAGATGCCTAAATAATGTCCCTTGTGTTTTATGGTGGCTACCAAAGGGGTGGAACCACCTGTTAATCACTGCCATGAACGACCCTCCACCCTATTTAAGGGAGTGCCTCCAACAGTTCCTCGTGGGTCATTGAACTCCCTGGGATTTGAGTGTTTCATGTGTTTCTGTGCTTTGCTATTGCTTATGATTTTCTGGATTTTTGAACCCTTGCTCTGTTTCCAACCTCACCTCTGGATTTCTTATTGGGACTGTTTAATTGATAATTTTTAACATCTGCTCTGTTTTATGACCACAATTTTTGGCTATTATATTGGGACTTTGTCCGTTGCGAATCACCTTGCCTATTCAGGGTAATCCTTGTGTTCAATTGTCCTTTGTGCATTACAGAGCTTTTTAAAAATAAATCTTTTAATTTATAAAGATTTGTCTTGGCCCTTTGGGTTTTTAGTCAGGGTTTTTAATGGTATTTTCTCCTCCACTAGTGGGCAACTGTTGAAAGTATTTTGTACCTGTGCTTTCAGGACTCAGGTATTTTATGACAGTGAGCAAGAATGTACTCAGTATTTACATTATACTAAAAGCAACCTCCTTGCTGCATTATTTGAACTTTATTATTATAAAGAGTGGATGTTATCAACCTGTAGCTTAATGGTCATGTCATTTTCTAACCTGCTTAATTCAGAGCAGGGTCACAGGGTCAATTATTACTAAAACATGAAAAACGTTTTTGTTTTAACAATGTGTTTACATAGATTGTTGTAGACATGGAACCCACATGAAATGTACAGTGCATCCGGATAGTATTCACAGCGCATCACTTTTTCCACATTTTGTTATGTTGCAGCCTTATTCCAAAATGGATTAAATTTATTTTTTACCTCAGAATTCTACACACAACACCCCATAATGACAACGTGAAAAAAGTTTACTTGAGGTTTTTGCAAATTTATTAAAAATAAAAAAATTGAGAAAGCACATGTACATAAGTATTCACAGCCTTTGCCATGAAGCTCAAAATTGAGCTCAGGTGCATCCTGTTTCCCCTAATCATCCTTGAGATGTTTCTGCAGCTTAATTGGAGTCCACCTGTGGTAAATTCAGTTGATTGGACTTGATTTGGAAAGGCACACACCTGTCTATATAAGGTCCCACAGTTGACAGTTCATGTCAGAGCACAAACCAAGCATTAAGTCAAAGGAATTGTCTGTAGACCTCCAGGACAGGATTGTCTTGAGGCACAAAACTGAGGAAGGTTACAGAAATATATCTGCTGCTTTGAAGGTCCAAATGAGCACAGTGGCCTCCATCATCCGTATAGAGCTGGCTGGCCATCTAAACTGAGCAATTGGGGGAGAAGGGCCTTAGTCAGGGAGGTGACCAAGAACCCGATGGTCACTCTGTCAGAGCTCCAGAAGTCCTCTGTGGAGAGAGGAGAACCTTCCAGAAGGACAACCATCTCTGCAGCAATCCACCAATCAGGCCTGTATGGTAGAGTGGCCAGACGGAAGCCACTCCTTAGTAAAAGGCACATGGCAGCCCGCTTGGAGTTTGCCAAAAGGCACCTGAAGGACTCTCAGACCATGAGAAACAAAATTCTCTGGTCTGAGGAGACAAAGATTGAATTCTTTGGTGTGAATGCCAGGCGTCACGTTTGGAGGAAACCAGGCACCGCTCATCACCAGGCCAATACCATCCCTACAGTGAAGCATGGTGGTGGCAGCATCATGCTGTGGGGATGTTTTTCAGAGGCAGGAACTGGGAGACTAGTCAGGATAAAGGGAAAGATGACTGCAGCAATGTACAGAGACATCCTGGATGAAAACCTGCTCCAGAGCGCTCTTGACCTCAGACTGGGGCGATGGTTCATCTTTCAGCAGGACAATGACCCTAAGCACACAGCCAAGATATTAAAGAAATGGCTTCAGGACAATTCTGTGAATGTTCTTGAGTGGCCCAGCCAGAGCCCAGACTTGAATCCGATTGAACATCTCTGGAGAGATCTTAAAATGGCTGTGCACCGACACTTCACATCCAACCTGATGGAGCTTGAGAGGTGCTGCAAAGAGGAATGGGCGAAACTGGCCAAGGATAGGTGTGCCAAAAATATTTGAGGCTGTAATTGCTGCCAAAGGTGCATCGACAAAGTATTGAGCAAAGGCTGTGAATACTTATGTACATAAGTACTGATTTCTCAGTTTTTTATTTTTAATAAATTTGCAAAAACCTCAAGTAAACTTGTTTCATGTTGTCATTATGGGGTGTTGTGTGTAGAATTCTGAGGTAAAAAATGAATTTAATCCATTTTGGAATAAGGCTGTAACATAACAAAATGTGGAAAAAGTGATGTGCTGTGAATACTTTCCGGATGCACTGTATGTATTCCAAATGACGATGTATTATTTACCCTCTACAACTCCAGCACCACTCCAAGATAAATACTGAGCACTGACAACCTTCTTTGCAAGTTGAACTGTGGTGGTGGGCGGGGGGATGGGATAGCTGGCGGCTTGTAGCTTGTGTTGATTGACACAAAAAATGCTGACGGAGAGGTCCAAAGGGATTTAAGGTGGGCCGGGATTACAAGTTTTTTCATAGGCTTTGGTAATTCTAGTATTAAACAGATGTTGCATAAGGTGGTTAGCGAGGATGGAAAGAATTGGGTTAAATTACTTCCCCTCATATTATTTGCCAATTGGGAAGTCTCTCAGACCTCCACAGGGTTTTCCCCTTTTGAATTACAATATGGATGACACTCCTGGGGTATATTGGACAGCCTGAAAGAAGGTTGGGAGGAGGAGACCCTCACTTCCACCAACATATTAGAACTGCACAATTACATGATAGTTCTGAGAAAATCCAACCTATATTAAAAGAACACATGGTCAATGTCCAATCAGCACGGGCCTGCTGCTAAAACTGGGTCACAAGCCTCCGGGAATTCCACCCAAGGAAGTCATGCTCCTTGTGCTCACCTCCCACTCTAAATTATTGTCCCATTGAGCAATGCCCTTACAAGATTAAGGAAAGGAATAGGCTCGTCGAATACTTTGTTAAACAGCCCGATCATCGGCCGAGTGAAGCCATTTAAGGACAGGGACTCAGAGCCCTCCTCCGGCTAGCCCCGCTCCCAGTCAAAAAAGCCTCCTAAATCTCAGTTAACAAAGAAGCAGGCCCTTAACATTTTGGTTTGGAATGAGAAGGAGGATGCTGCATTCTGTGATTTAAAACAGGCCCTAACATCAGCACCTGTATTGAAAACTGCTTTTTCTTCTCCTTTCATTCTCCAAACCGATATTTTGGACATAAGACTTGGAGCCTTGCTGAGTCAAATTATTGCTGGTGTTGAACACCCCATTTTATTCCTGAGCCAGTTAGTTCCTGTTAGTCCGAAAAAGCAGGTATGTGGCGGTGGAACAAGAAATTCTGGAGATCAAATGGACCGCGACACAACTAAGGTATCACCTCCTAGACCATGAATTTACCTTGGTCACTGACCATGCTGCTCTGCAGTGGATGGCCATGCACAAGGAATCTAACCAGCGAGTCACAAGGTGGTTTTTTACATTTAAACAACCCACTTCCACCTGTTCCTGACCTCACTTCTGGTTCCTACAGATGACCTCACTTTCAGCCCCTACAGATGACCTCATGCTACTTCCTGACCTACTAAACCCCCTTCCTGCTCTCCTGCTATAAAACCAATCAACCCACCTATTCGCCCCTTCCAGACAGATGATCTCAGTATCAGTCATTTGAGATTACTCCTTTTTTAACAATATATACACACACCAATGAATCTTTTTTTAAGAAGTTAGACTTAATTGTAACATATTTTATGTGAAAATCAAAATAACTATGCATCAAAAAGGTGACAGAGCACTATCTAACATTCATTTCTATTACAGTACCTGCAAATGGGTGTAGTATAAAATGCTGGAAACTGGCAGGGATCCACCAATATACTCCTTTTTGGCTTACAATGGAAAAGAAAGTCTGGTTTTAAATAATTTTTGCATGCTGTGCTATGTGCTTCAGTCAAAACTAATTAACTTCATCTTACCAGCAACCTATTGGCCGACCATTTACATATATTAATGGCATATATCAAAGGAAAAAAGCTCTTATCTAATAATGATCATTATCTGTTTCAGCTATTGGCTACTCCTTTTAATTTTGGTTTCATCTCCTGGCATCACATGTAAAAACTTCAAGCCGAAAATTATGCAAACGCCAAAACAGAAAAATGTATATGGCAAAAAAATATATGATTTCTAAAACATTGCTTTTTTGTGTTTATTTTTGTTGAAGAAGATAACATTACATACAATCAAGCCACACTTAACAAAACAGAATTCAACCGTAACCCAAGAGAAAGAGAGGAGAGCCAAGAGCATGGGCAAAACTTGAATAAAGGGAAAGAAAGGAGAATGAACTTTTCCCAGATATAAATTCTATTTTAAAATTTTATTAATTAGACTTTCACATATTTTTAAAAAATTAAATAGATCCTCTATGCAGGAATTAGATTTTTTCTCATTTCAAATATTTTAGAACATCAGGTACCCACTGACTTATAAAAAAGCTGGGTTGGGATTCTTCCATTTAAGCAGAATAAAATCTATGTGCCAGTAATGTATTAGGGGCAATTTCAATCAATTTGCCCTTTTTCACTTTAAGCCCATCTGGGAGTCCATCAAACACACCTGTTAATGGGTTAGGAATGATAGTGACACCAAGGCTGTCTGATAAGCATTCACAGATTTTTGTCCAAAATGATATTAATTTGGTACACTTCCAAAACATCTGGCCCACTAAGACTGGAGCTAGAATGCAACGTTCGCAGATTGAATCTTGCACTGGATATGTTTTTGACAGTTTTAAACAAGATAAATGTCATCAATGAAAGATTTTAAGTGAATGATTGAATGCTTTGCACATATGGAGGTAGAGTATATTCTATGTATTGCTGCCTTCCACTCCTTTTCTGAGACATTAAGTGAATGATCCTTTCCCCTCTGTACCCCATGATCTTACAAAGTTTTTGATATGAAAGTAGTGGGAAAACTGTGTTTCTGGAAGTTAAATTTGAAACTTTGTTTATACAATGCAAAGACATTATCTATGTACAGTTCTCTAACTCTTCTAATCCTAGAGGGTTTACAAAGACTGAATACTGTGTAAGTTTGAGAGGGTAGAAAAAGGTGATTATCTTGTATGGGTGCAACAGATAAAAGCTTTGCTGTGTTGACGTGCTTCCTTCATTGGTTCCATATTCTGAGTGATTGATGGACAATTGGATTACTGGTATAGTGACAATAATTTGTATTTACTTTTACAAAAAAGCAGGGTGCTTATACACATTTTCATGCAACTTACCCTTTATAAATCACGATCATCTTATAAATGGTAATATGTGTCCAGCCCAGTTGTCTCACTGAAACAACCATAAATGGAGCATACTAATCAAACCTTGTACATATGTAATGAAAGGTGAGATAATGGTGTCAAGAACAAAAACTGAGGAATGAGAGATAGTCACGAAAATAACTTTTATTTGATGGCCTAAGTGCAAATGTTACCAAGTAAAAATACATTGAATAAGATCATGTTACTGTTGAGTTTGTCATGCTGTACCAGCCCATCATGTCCAAAATAAAATAATATAACAATAAAAAAAATATAATAAGCAGTGACTTCAAGGTAGAGGAGAAGAAGCAGCTTGTTCTTCACTGGTGGAGAGTGAGTGCAACAGGAGGGGAAAAAAGTACATTGGAGCTCTCTGATTTCAAACTACTAATGGCATCTGTAATCAAAGACACCTTAATATGTGGGTTTATGCTGGAACGTACAGATGTGGCAGATGAGAGAACTGCAGAAGAATCAGGTAAAACACTTCACATATACAATACAGTACATACAGTTGTCAGTAGGTGGGTAAGGACATTATCTAGCTCCATATCAATATCAGCTGGTACAAAAGCCTTCCTCCTGACACCCCCAGACACATAAGTGAATAAGGGGTTAATTTAATGAATCTGTTTGTTGGTATTTTTTTTTTTTTAATCAAATAAGTTGAAATCATTAATTTGAGTTTGATTCATTTTGGAGGGGGTTCTGTAGTTGTTGCTTTTCTGTCCTGGAAAATCACACCATTATCTTGCACTATGTGATAGTGAATCTTAAACTCAATTGTATGGTGCTGTTCGTTTTTTGGATTTTGTGTGTGTGTTTTTTGTTTTTTGCTGGAATACAAAGCCTCATTTTAAACAGTCTGACTGCAGTGGTATTTGTATTGCTCAGCATCCTCTGGTGCTTCTGGTAGTATCTAACTTAACATCTCAACACCTAAATGTCTTGTGAAAATCTATTTGTCACTCACATAGTGTGAGTGTGAAATCAAAGCTGAGCCCCCTTCTTCAGGTTCGAAACCATCAGTTCACACAAAGGGATTACACAGACTATAAGTCACTGCTTCTGTCAATGCAGACTGCTTCTGCTGGCAGATTTATTAGGATGGCAGATAGATGTTTCTTACTTGGGGTCAAATCTAGCTCCTGTGGAAGCAAGGCTGCTTTAAACTGTTCTTCTTAATGCAAACAAATTTCATATGTATGCAACATAATAGAGAGGCTGACAAAGTACCTGTTTTTTTAACATTTTATTGAATTTATTAAAATCAAAAAGCATTCCATACAAGAAAGTCAAATTGTACAAAACTAGGTTCAAGTTCAGTCAACCCCCACCCATGAGAAAGAGAGCTAGGCCAACAGAGTGAAACTTTAATAGTAGAAAAGATAAGTAAGTAAATAAACAGAATAAGAAAGGGGAAGAGAATCTGCTTCCACAATTTAAATGCTTATTCTAAAATGTTATTAATTAGATCCTGCCAGGTTTTAAAAAAGTTTTGCACAGATCCTCTAAGTGAGTATTTAATTTTTCCAATTTCAAGTAGTATATAACATCAGTTACCCAATGACTGAAAAGAGGAGAGTTAGGATTCTTCCAGTTGAGCAAGAGAAATCTCCATGTAGTGAAGTAAAGGTAATTACAGTTTATTTGTCCTTCTCCACCTCAAGCCCATCCGGAAGTACACCAAAAAACAGCTGTTAGTGGATTAAGAGAGATTGGGACATCAAGGCTGTCTGAAGATTTTGGTCCAAAATGATGTTAATTTGGTGCACACCCAATACATATGACCCAGTGAGGCTGGAACTTGATTGCAACATTTGCAGGTTGGATCTTGCCCTGAAAACATTTTGGACAATTTTAAATGAGACAGATGTGCTTGATAGATGCTTTTAAGTTGAATGATTGTATGCTTTACGCATACGGAGCTCAAGTGAATTCTGTGCACTGCTGCCTTCCACTCATTTTCTGAAATGTTGAGTGAGAGATCCTTTTCCCACTGTACTCTGGAATCTTTGAAAGGGAGGGACTTTAAGATGTTTTAATATATTATGGAGATTCTGTTCGAGTCCTCAAGACTGATCAATATTTTTTCCGGAGTAGAAGTAGGTGGAAGGTGTGGAAAGTTGGGCATGTTTTGTTTAACAAAGTTTCTGATTTGGAGGTAGTGAAAGAAATACGTTGCTGGACGGTTACATTTGGAGTGTAATTGTTCATAGGATGCAAAGATGTTGTCTATATACAGATCTCTAAGTGATTTAATCCCTAATTTTTTCCAGACATTGAAAGCTGTGTATGTTTGAGAGGGTGGAAAAAGGTGGTTCTCATGCAGAGGTGCCACAGATAAAAGCTTCTATTATCTTAAAGTACTTCCTGCATTTGTTCCAGATTCTGAGTGAATGAAGCACAATTGGGTTTTTGGTATTTTGGCGATATCTTGTATTTACTGAGGAACAAAGGAAGGAATATAGAGAAATGCTCCAGGATTTTATTTCTATTGCGGACCAAGCCTGTGTGTGCATTTATCTATTTGTGTCAATGTCCTGGTTTTTATAGCTTGTATATTTGCCGCCTAGTAATAAAATTGAAAGTTAGGTAAAGCCATGCCACCTTCTTGTTTCTGTCTTTGTAGGGTCGCCTTTTGGATACGTGGATGTTTTGAATTCCAAATAAATTAGGTTATAATTGAATCTAACTTCTTAGAAATGATTTGTTGATTTATATTGGAATACTTTGAAATAGAAATAGATGCTTAGGAAAGATATTCACCTAAAGTGAGATGAAGGGGTGGACCATCTATGTAAGTCTTGCTTAATTTTTTCTATGCAGACAGCAGAATTTTGTTGATAAATAGCTTTATGTTTACTTGTGATGTTTGCCCCTAGGTATTTAAACTGATTTGCAATGATTAAAGGGAAGGTGTCCAATCTAATATTGTGTGCTGGAGACCGGAAATCTTTTGAAATTCTGTTAGTACAATTAGGACTACAGGCACAGTATTTTGTGGTTCAGATATATACAGTATCATATCATCTGCATATAGAGAAATTTTCTTTTCAAGTCCTTCTCTGATAATTCTCTTTATCCCAAAAGCGTTTCTATAGTGAACTACCAGTGACTCAATGGCAATTGCAAAAAGCAATGGTGACAAGGGGCATCCTTGTCTAGTACCATGTTCTAGTTTGAAATAGTCTGAAATAATATTGTTAATACAAACTGAAGCTTCTGGACTGTTATACAGCTATTTAATCCATACACAAATGTTCAAGCCAAACGCACATTTTTCCAATGTGGTGAAAAGGTACTTTCATTCAACCATATCAAGTGCTGTTTCTGTATTCAACGATAATAATAATATCTCCAGGGTGTTAGACTTTGTGGGTGAATATATTAGATTAAAGAGGAGACGAAGATTGGAAGCTAAGTGTCTGCCTTTGTTAAATCCAGTTTGGTCCTGTGGTATTGTTAAAGGAAGAATTTTCTCAATCATACTGGCAAGGACTTTGGATAGTATCTTACATTGTAATAAGTCCTTATTTTGCTTAGGAAACACTGATTAATGTTTGGCGAAAAGTTTGAGGTAGAATTTTATTGTCTCTAGCTTCTGCAAATAGTGCTAATAAAAGGTGGAGCTAACTTAATTGAGATTTCTTAAATAAAATTTGGCAGGTTAACCATCAGGACCCTCTCTGAAGTGAGTTCATAGCATCTAGTAATTCTGATAGTGCTGGAAGTTTGTCCAGTTTTTATGCACTGAGAGTATTTAGTTGTGGTATCTGTAATGCATCCAAAAACGCATGAGTTTGTGTCTTGTCTTCTTTAAACTCAGTAGAATATAAGGCCTTATAGTAGTCTTTAAATGTGTGTATTACATTTTTATGGTCAATGATTTTGTCTCTGTCTGTGTTGGTAACTGCTAGGATTGAATTACAAATTTCCTGCTTGTGGATTTGTTGAGCTAAGATCTTGTTAGCTTTCTCCCCATGTTCATAGTAATAATGTTGTGATTTAAAAATAAGTTATTCTATTTCTTTTTTTGTTGAGAGGTTGAGTTCTGAATGCACAGCCTGTCTTTTCCTATGAAGTGCCTCATTCAGACAGCTGGCATGTTCTTGATCTATTCTGGTAATTTCACTGATTAGCTCTGATACCTTCTTGGTTTCTGATTTATTTTTGTGGGACAGATATGAGATAATCTGTCCTCTTAAGAAAGACTTCAGTGTTTCCCAGAGTATTCCTGCAGAAACCCCCAAGGATGTATTTGTCTCTAAAAAAATCAATTTGCTTGGATATAAATTCTGTACAGTTTTCATCTGCTAATAAAACTGGGTTAAGAAGCCATCTTTGAGATGAGTATATAGACCATAGTGATTTAAGTTCCATGATCGAAGGAGCATGGTCGGAGATAACAATAGTGTTGTACGTAAAAGAAATTGTTATCTACAAAGAAATAATCAATTCTTGCGTAGCAGTGATGCACAGGTGATTATAAGGAATGTGCTCTTGAGTTTAGTTTTAGGAATCTCCAGGGATCTGATATGTAGTGATCAGTTACAAACTGTGTAATTGTCTTTGCATGGTTAGATGTCATCCCCCCTGTGGCAGGAGACCTATCTAGGTCTGGATTTAAAACAAAATTAAAATCCCCAGCCATTATACTTTTATGAGTGTTCACATTGGGAATGGATGCAAAAATGTTTTGTTCCTATCATCCACACTTGGTGAATAGATATTTATCGAAATTACTTTACCGACAAAGTACTTCTAAATGGCCTTCAGTTGCTTTTACTCACATTGTATAAACTGAGTTTCCTGATACGAAAAATTATGCATACAAAATGTGTCATATTTCAAAGTCCAGTTGTATTGCTATTCTTTTTACATGTTTCCAACTAGCTGATCAAACAACTAATCTGGATAAAAAGGTTGCATGAAAGGGTAGGACTAATCCTGGGCATGCAAGCTGAGGTATGAAAAGGTAAGACTGGCCTTGTCTGTATTGCAGCACCTGTAACATGTCATTGTACCGAATGTCTTAATTAAATGGGAATGAATCCTATGTCTGGCTGTTGTTTGTGTATGTGCATGTCTCTATTGGGTTTTCCTGGGATAATTGATAATTATTGATTGATTATTATTGGTAATTATTAATTGATTGGGATAATTGGTAATTATGAATTGTGTTTTTTGTACATGGGAATGTATGTGATTGGGCCCTGTAACAGACTGCCATCAACTCCAGGGCTGATTCCTACCTTACCTGCTGTGAGCGCTATGTTTGATGTAATGGCATTCCAACCAGGATGGATTCTGGTTCCTTACAAGGAATAGAGGCCAAAATGGAATGTTGGAGTTGGACAGGCATCCCAACCAAGATGGGTGCTTAAACCTTTCCTGGAAAAGAGGCCTGCTCAGAAGTACAGATGGTGTCTTCTCCCTAGGAATTATAGCCTCACCCAGTATCATATGGGCATGATCCCCATATGGATACTCACAAGGCAGAATAGGAATTATAATTCTGTGGGACAGCCCTTTTGGGGTTCCTAGGTGCTACCAGGGGGAACTGCAGGGGAGCACTGTCCCTTCATTGGAGGGCTTCTGCCTGCCCCAGAAGTGCTTTCAACAAGTTATCCCAGGTTCAGCATAAAAGAACTCGGTTTTCCTACCTCAGCGGTCAAAGTCAGGAGGTTTATTGAGACTATGTGGGAGGTGTGGAAGGAAGAAAAAGTGGTTTTGGCTTTGCTACATTATTGAACACCTGTGAAGGTATTGGGTTAATTACACCATTGGATACCATAAGCTTATCCACCTGCATATCTCTGACTTTACCCCTTAACAGGCATAGCTGGACGGATGGTATTGAAAACACTGGAGTAATCAAAAAATATAATCCTCATAGTGCTACCAACCTTGTCCAAGTGAGAATAAGTCTTATGTAGCAGATGGATAATTGCATCCTTTACTTCAGTATTTGTCCAATAGGCAAACAACAGTAGAGCTGTGGTCTACTACAAAAGAACCCACATAGTCCAGGATCTGCCTATCAAAGAATTTGAATGTTCTCTTTATCTCATTCAGCTGGGAATAGGATGAATCAGGTTGTGGCCAGATCTGCCACAAGTTTACACTTAAAGTATCTTTAACATTTCAATAGAGTAGATCTGGCTTATTATTACCTTGATTGGAATAAGACACAAACTGATAGAAGTTTGTCATTGTTCCTTCCACAGTTACATGGTTGAAGTCATCAATGCAACTGTAAGGTCAGACTAAGTTATCATTAGGGTGTTGGTGATAGAATGAATCATTTCCAATGCTGAGCCCCAAATTGCAATTTAACACTAGAATTACCAGAGCCCGTAAAGCTCATAAATCTGGCCCACCTTAAATCCATTCTCACCACTCCGTCAGAGTCTTTTGTCCTGTAAATGTGTTGATTAACAGCAAGCAGCCAGGTATCCAATCCCCAGCCCACCACTGCAGTTCATTTCGCAAAGAAGTTTCTCAGTGCTCCATGTATATCTTCGGGTGAAGTGCTGGAGCTTTATAGGGTAAAATAGTACATCATCATTTGGAATACATACATTTCATGTGTGTTCCATGTCAACAACAATCTATGTAAAATGTAGTTAACACAGAAACTTTTTCATGTTTTAGTAATAATTGAAAAAATGTAGACATGAAATGTATAATGTGTGAAGCCTGAAATACAAATATGAAATATACACTTTCCCCAAAGGTACAAGTATAACAAAACAAGTGCACTTTTATTCAAGAATTTAACCGAAGAAAAAAGAAAGCAGGTTACGATAAGCGGTTGATACAACAGCTTGCGTGGTGCAATGCTAAGAACTGCTGCCTTCCAATCAAGAGGTCGCGGTTTCGATATCAGCTGCTTCCCAAATTTACCATTTTGAGTAGTGAGCTGCTCTTATTGTTAATATCATACAATAAAAGCATACATTTGATTTGTGTCTATAAATTTAGTTAAAGTTAGTGGGGTTTTTTTTCAGTTTTATTCTCTTACTCATGTTCAAGCTCCCACACACACCCTGGATCTGACCTCATTTTCAGATAAAGACGTAGTATAACAAGCAAACATATTTTGTTATACCCCCTCTTTATTTGAAAACGTCGTCAGATCTTGTGCGCGAACGAGACTGGGACTTGGAAAACTGTGGACGTGGATGTGAGTGGTGTGCATGACTGAGAATGACTGTGGATGTCAATTTGTTTTTATTCAGTTTTATTCTTGAGTGCTCCTGCTCACATTGAATTAGTATGCACCTTCTGATTCATGATGTCAAAACCGTGCTGACAAAAAAGAGAGACTCAGGTATATACAGTGGTGTGAAAAACTATTTGCCCCCTTCCTGATTTCTTATTCTCTTGCATGTTTGTCACACAAAATGTTTCTGATCATCAAACACATTTAACCATTAGTCAAATATAACACAAGTAAACACAAAATGCAGTTTTTAAATGATGGTTTTTATTATTTAGGGAGAAAAAATCCAAACCTACATGGCCCTGTGTGAAAAAGTAATTGCCCCCTTGTTAAAAAATAACCTAACTGTGGTGTATCACACCTGAGTTCAATTTTCGTAGCCACCTCCAGGCCTGATTAATGCCACACCTGTTTCAATCAAGAAATCACTTCAATAGGAGCTGCCTGACACAGAGAAGTAGACCAAAAGCACCTCAAAAGCTAGACATCATGCCAAGATCCAAAGAAATTCAGGAACAAATGAGAACAGAAGTAATTGAGATCTATCAGTCTGGTAAAGGTTATAAAGCCATTTCTAAAGCTTTGGGACTCCAGCGAACCACAGTGAGAGCCATTATCCACAAATGGCAAAAAACATGGAACAGTGGTGAACCTTCCCAGGAGTGGCGGCCGACCAAAATTACCCCAAGAGCGCAGAGACGACTCATCCAAGAGGTCACAAAAGACCCCAGGACAACGTCTAAAGAACTGCAGGCCTCACTTGCCTCAATTAAGGTCAGTGTTCACGACTCCACCATAAGAAAGAGACTGGGCAAAACAGCCTGCATGGCAGATTTCCAAGGCGCAAACCACTGTTAAGCAAAAGAACATTAGGGCTCGTCTCAATTTTGCTAAGAAACATCTCAATGATTGCCAAGACTTTTGGGAAAATATCTTGTGGACTGATGAGACAAAAGTTGAACTTTTTGGAAGGCAAATGTCCGTTACATCTGGCGTAAAAGGAACACAGCATTTCAGAAAAGAACATCATACCAACAGTAAAATATGGTGGTGGTAGTGTAATGGTCTGGGGTTGTTTTGCTGCTTCAGGACCTGGAAGGCTTGCTGTGATAGATGGAACCATGAATTCTACTGTCTACCAAAAAATCCTGAAGGAGAATGTCCGGCCATCTGTTCATCAACTCAAGCTGAAGCGATCTTGGGTGCTGCAACAGGACAATGACCCAAAACACACCAGCAAATCCACCTCTGAATGGCTGAAGAAAAACAAAATGAAGACTTTGGAGTGGCCTAGTCAAAGTCCTGACCTGAATCCAATTGAGATGCTATGGCATGACCTTAAAAAGGCGGTTCATGCTAGAAAACCCTCAAATAAAGCTGAATTACAACAATTCTACAAAGATGAGTGGGCCAAAATTCCTCCAGAGCGCTGTAAAGACTCATTGCAAGTTATCGCAAACGCTTGATTGCAATTATTGCTGCTAAGGGTGGCCCAACCAGTTATTAGGTTCAGGGGGCAATTACTTTTTCACACAGGACCATGTAGATTTGGATTTTTTTTCTCCCTAAATAATAAAAACCATCATTTAAAAACTGCATTTTGTGTTTACTTGTGTTATATTTGACTAATGGTTAAATGTGTTTGATGATCAGAAACATTTTGTGTGACAAACAAGCAAGAGAATAAGAAATCAGGAAGGGGGCAAATAGTTTTTCACACCACTGTATGACATTAGGAATAATTCATTTTATGACCTGTATTGTACATTTCGGAAAACGTTGTTGCACTAATGCAACATTATATTCATTTACATACCTTCATGCGGTTGTAGTTAGTGATGGCGTTTGGATTTTTGTTCCGCTCTTGTCCAGTGTCCTCTTTCTACTGTATGTTGGTATTTTTTTTTAACTCCAGGAGATGCAAAGGACAGAATAGTATAGAGAGTTCAGTTCCATGCTATATACAATCATCAGATTCAAATGTGTCCCACACACACCCAAGGACTGTCTTTTCGACATGTGTATAAGGTGTGAAGTCCAAATATCAATGCACCAGCAATGGCAAAAGTGCGATGTGCATTCTTGCTCTGATGTAGAAGTGTTGTCATGATCTGAGTTGATCTCTGTTATAGCGCGTCTATGTGAAAACAGCAGTGTCAAATGTGGGGGTTGGGCTCATGAACGCGGCTGAGAATAAAACAGAAAAAACAAAGCAAACCTTTACAAGTATCATAAATTACACCGGCTGTTACAGACTGGAATCAAATGTATGTTTTTATTCTAAAATAGTAAGAACATGAGCAGCTCATTTCTCCAAACAGACTCTTCTGGGATCGAACCTGTGAAGTTTTCATTACCAGTAAACAGTTGAGACCATTACACCACCGAAGCAGTCATAGCAAATGCATGTCAAAGTCAGTGGGGGATGTGATAGGCTGCTTGCTGCTTATCAACACATTTAAAGGACAAAAGACGCTGACAGAGAGGTGCAAAGGGTTTTAATGTGGGATGGATCTACAAGTTTTTTCATAGGCTCTGGTAATTCTAGTGTTAAATGTTAATATAGATAATGTAACTTATTTCCATGGGCAAATAAAGTGGTCAAATTCCAACAGTCAGAATTTCAATGTATAAATAACAAACTAGCTTTAACTGTAATATGTTCCCTTTTCACCATTCCTCATATACACAGATGACCAATCCAACTTCTATCTTTTTCCACACTGCACTGGGTGTCTGTCTGCTCGTCCAGCATTATAACAGTGTCAAGCATATCAGATTTAAGCCAGCTCTCCTTAAAACACAAAATGCCACTGTACGTGTATGCCCCATGATCTGCGATGAGAACAGGCAATTTATCTTATTTCAGCGCAATTGAACATTGCCCATTACAATGGATGGCAGACCAGTTCTGAATCCTTTTTACTTTGCTTTTAGCCTCTTGCCAGTAGGTCACCCTGTCCATTTTCAGACAATGTGTGGTACAATGAAACTGAAATGCTTAGAAACTCATGATTGCAGGGCATGTAGCTGATTACAGGAATATTTAATCCACCCTGCTTTTATTTTGTCATTGGCTCTTATGCTTCCAGGTGTTACAGGCATAGGGTAGCCTTTAGGTCCTTTTTGTGACCCCTCCCAAGTTTTTGGCCGATTTTAAATTCAGTAGAGATGAGCCGGCACCTGAGTTGTCTTTGTGTGCAGATCATCTGTAAATTTAAAATCTAATTAAAATCCATTGATCTCATTTATAGTGGCTACTATCAGTAACAAACCAGAAGCCCCCTACTGGGCCAACTTTGAAATCATCATTTAAACAAAACTAACTTACACACCTTGGGGAATGTGGGAGAAAAAACCCACAAGGCTCAGCTGAAAATGTATGCAGACACAAGAGGAATGTGCAAGCTCCACACGGACAATGATTCAAACCCAGAATGTGGGATGTATGAAACAGAAGCAGTACCCACAGCACCATTGTTGTGGTGTTTCTCATACACCTTGGACATTACCACAATGGTAGTAAAAGTCTCCACCAGCCCTATACAGAAGATACTGACCATATAACTAGGGTGATTGAGTGTGTTGCTTTCCCTTCTTTGGTTTATGTGTTTAAATTCAGAGAAATGCACTTTAAAAAGATCACTAAGTGTAACCCAATTCTTGCATTGCTTTGCCTCAGGCATCATAAATATGAACAGACATGTTCATGCTCAAGCCCATTGATGCATGACTTTGTGAGCATTTTGTATATATAGTAGGTAGATGGAAAGAAAGGCATGCTATTAGATGTATGTGTAGTATAAGGGGATTTTTTGGCAAAATTGTAGGGGGATAAACAAAAAAGTAATAATTTAAAAAAAGATCCAAAGCCTTTTTTTCTTGAAATGGTGAATGAGGGCCTTAGGTAAGAAGTTACTGTGACAAGGGCCCCAACTGGTTAGCACAAGACAAAGTTAGGTCCTGACTCCAGAGAGACAGGGAAACACACTGCCAGCAGAAACGCCCTAAAACTCACCAATATGAGAATGGAGATGCCACTAGAAAGTGGTATGCCAAATGCGCGTGCTGTGTGTCAGGGAATGAATTAGGCCAGAACACCAGCATGAGAGATGACTTGAGTGTAGACATGTATTCTTACCTCAGAACCGTACAGTAGGATGCAGACAGCTCTAATACTGCAAGAGACGATGGCTCTTTTATTTTTGTAAACAAGCAAACACCATGGATGGAACACCACAAGTTTGGTCACTAGGGAATGAGCAAACAGAACAGGTAGCCGAGTAGCTGCTCTAGAGAGCTGGTCCTATAAAAGCAAATGAAGTCTCAGGGACACCAGGTGCCACTAGAAGGAGTTTTAGCTTGGTGTCACTGTCACAAATAAAGAGTTCCCTCTGAACCCAGATGCAGAGCCTTTTTAGTCTTTTTAAGGCCATAAGAAGTACACATATTAGTAAAACCTCCCTTTCACCCCAAACAGTCACCTTCCTCTGTTATACTATTAAAGAACACTGCCATAAATGATTCTGGAGCTTGTTTGGAAGTGACTTCAGAACATGATTGAAAACTAACTTGTGCCCAGAGACATGGAGTGCAGGTGAAGTGCCAAATCTTCATATCCTGGTGAAAATATGGACAGAGGTAAGTGTGAGGAGATAAAGCTACCTTTTGGAATAGTACAGTAGTTGGCAAGTGGGTATGTAACAAGGCACCCAGAAATCCGGCTGTAGTGGGCTTAGCTGTGCACAGAATTCGGAAAAAAGATCTAAATAATTAAACAGTGCTTGGACCCAAGGAGAAAGGTTTGATACACATGGGGCTACGATGCACTTCAGTGCACTGTTTCGTGAGGTGGTGCACTGTCAATTTTGATTGCCTGCAGAGAGAGGAAGGGCACTAGAAAGGAATAGAAATGCTAACACAGAGATCTGTGTGAGTGAAGGGAGATATTGATTGGGAGGGTAATTAGCACTGTGGCGAGACATGCTGGAATGAAGAAATTCCAACGTGTTAACAATTCACGGCATTTGGGTAATGATTGTGGATTGGGTGATGATTTTCTAATGTTATTATTTAAAGTTAGGGTGAGTGTGTGTAAGGAGGAGAACAATTCAAAGAGTGCAAATCGAGAGAGCAAATAGGGAGGAGTAACTTGAGGAGAGCAGTTTGTGTTTGCATATAGGGTTTTAATGGTAGTGTTGTCAACAAACTTAATGATTGAGCTGGAGCTGTGATTGTCCATACAATCATAGGTGAACAAGGAGTAAGGAGGCTCACCACATTATTCTGGGTCTTGTATTGAGGGTCAGCATTATACTTGGTCCATACTTTGTGGAATATTTTGTTTAATGTTTAATGGCCGTACACAGACACTACAAATTATCAAAAACACACTTTTACCACCGTGAAGCATGCTTGTGGAAGTATCATGCCTTGGGAATCCTTCTCTACAGCAGAAACTGCAAGGCTTGGGTGGGTAGGGGATAAAATTAATGCAGCAAAATGCAAAGAAATCCTGGAGGAAAACCTGAGGGGAAAGAGTTTTCTCTAGCAAGATAACCCTAAACATAAAGCCAAAGCTACAAGAGAATAGCTTAAAAACACCAGCGTTGATGCCAATTGAGAATCTGTGGCCGGACTTGCAAAAACTGTTGGAGTTTGAGCAGTTTTGCAAAGAAAAATTGGGAAAAATGGCAGTGTCCAGATGTACAATGACAGAAACTCTAGGCTGTCATGGCTGCATAATTTACTTAATATTGACTTGGTGGGGTGAACACTTATGCAATATTATCTTATATATATATATATTTTTTTAATTAACAAAGATAACTTTACAGATATCCTTTTTCACTTTGACATTAAAGAGTGTCACAAACTCCACAAAGAGCCATAGCAAAGTTTGGGGCAGCCATCCATATATTATTTTCCTGGCTGCAAATTGCAAATAAATGACTGCACTGATGTGCACAAACAGGAGTCCAAAACAGTACTGAGCGAACAGAGGAAAGTTTGAGACCTTTAAAGGTCAAGATAGGAAGTGACGTCAGAGGGGCCGGGATCGGAAGCGTCTTAACAATAGGCTCGAGCCCAGACATGACATCAAGGGGGCCGGTACCGGCAAGGTCTTAGTATATAGGTTTGGACCCAGAAGTGACGTGAACAGGGCCAGGTGGAATTTCCCGTGAATGGTTTGTAGGAAAGCAAGAAAAAGAGTCAGTGCACTTTGCCACATCCTGGTCTGATTCGGAATTGCCCTTACTCAAGCCCTTTAGCTGCCTCCCATGCGCACATGTGTGACGCAATTAATTTTCTGTTGATCAATTTCAAAAAGGCCAATTGAAATTGAATTTTGTAAAAATAATTTCCATAGGGTGAACTTTTTAATGACACTGTATACAAAGTATATAAAATAGTCTCAGGCTGTATTTTTCCATGTAATAAATGGGGAAACTTGTTAAAATCTATCTATCTATCTATCTATCTATCTATCTATCTATCTATCTATCTATCTATCTATCTATCTATCTGTCTGTCTGTCTGTCTGTCTGTCTGTCTGTCTGTCTGTCTTTCCATCAATTCTTCAAAGCCATTTACAAATGTTCCCATTAGACAAGTATACACTTCCTGACTGTGCTTTGAAATTACCACTTTTAGTCGAAACCAATGTTTGACTGTATATATATTTTGCACATTATTTATTAACGATTTTGAAAGGAAGATGAATCACACCAGCCTTTTATTTTTTATAATTCGTGATTATTTTTCAACAAAACAACTGATACGTATAACCTCTTTTTTTTTCCTCTTTCCATTAGATCGCTTGCCATACATCCATTATACATGTACCATTGCTGCTGTCTGACAGAACACATTACTGTTAGCAGCCATTACTCTCTCAGGATACATCTTCTTCTGTTTGACTTGATAAAATTTAATATTTTAAGATTATGATTACAGTGGTAATCCAAATCTGTGCACAGCAGATGCTCTGTAGTGGGCCTGTATTTCACATGTCTGCTGCTGATTTTATCAAAACATTCCCCAGACAGTCTTCTCTGATTCAAGATTCTTTATTTGTCACATACATAGTTATACAAGTACAACATGTAGTGAAATATGCTCTGATCCTACCATGTTTAATAAAATTAACAAATAGATTAAATTAAATTAAAAAAATACCTAAACATGTTTACTTCTGTTATGATATGTCCCTAAACCATGTAATGTACTTGGTTGCTCTCCTCTGCACAGCTATAAGTGTTGCTATGTCTTTTTGTACCATGGTGACCAGAACTGCTCATGTGATGTGGTCCCACAAGTGCATTATTTAGTTTGAGCTTAACATCCCTCAATTTATCCATCCATCCATTATCCAACCCGCTATATCCTAACTACAGGGTCACGGGGGTCTGCTGGAGCCAGTCCCAACCAACACAGGGCGCAAGGCAGGAAACAAACCCCGGGCAGAGCACCAGCCCACCGCAGGGCACACAAACACGCAGACACCCACATACTAGGGAAAATTTTGAATCGCCAATGCACCTAACCTGCATGTCTTTGGACTGTGGGAGGAAACCGGAGCACCCGGAGGAAACCCATGCAGACATGGGGAGAACATGCAAAATACATACAGGTTGGACATGGTAAGTGAACCCAGATCTCCTAACTGTGAGGCAGTAGTGCTACCCACTGCGCCACCCCCCTCAATTTATATTCAACACTTTTTATGATATAACCTAATATTTCATTTGCTTTTTTTTACTGTAATAGCTTCTGCACATTGATTATATAGTGAAAGTGCTGTTTCTACATAAACCCCTAAATACTTTTCAGATGTCGTTTCCTTCTGGACAGTCTTCCATCTTGTATTCATAACTGATGTTCCCTTTGCTCACATGTAACACTTTGTAGTTTTGCATGTTAAACTGCATTTTCCAAGTTCTGAAGCTTGTCTTGCATTGTCGTTGCTGCCCCCTTAGTATCTGGCTTTTTTTCCAACTTTAGTGTCAATTGCATATTTCACACATTTACTAACTATACTGAAATTTTTCACATTAATTTAAATCAGAAAAAGAACCAGGACGAGCCACTTAGGAACTCAGTGATAACCTGATAACCTTACTCCATGTGGAGCATCCTCTATTATCTGTACTCTTTGTCTCCTGCTTCCAATTTTTTACACATCCTCTGATGTCTACAGCTTCTAGTTTGAGAATGCTGGGTTTGTGAAGCAGTAGCACTCTTAGTGTCACTCACCTCAAATATATGCATTAGGTTAATTGGCGGCACCAAATAGGCACAGTATGTATGAGTTAGTGTGCCTGCAGTGTACTGGCATCCATGTTTTGCTTTGAATTGTGTTCTTGTTTGATTTGTTTGCTTTCTGATTGTTTGAGGTTTCATGCTACATGACTGGAGCACAGATGTAATTTGTAAAACTGACTTAAAACAAGGGTTGTTGATGAGAGACAGACATCAGATATAGAAAAAATATATACTGTAACTATTTATTGAAAACAGTCTCACACAGTAACATATCACAGCCAGCGCTCATTAATCACTCAGCTGAAGTGAAGTTATTTACAAAAATTGTACAAAGATTAAATAAAGGACAGAAAACAAATTCTAAAAATACTGCAGATCATTTTCCCTCCTTTCTTCCTAAAAGTGCTCTAGAAAAAACTATCTTCTAAAATTAAAATTAAATAAAAATAAATCTGCTGACTTATGGCTCACGAGCTCACCACACTCGTTCCAAATGCTTTACTGTCACTCTTAGGGTGACTCAGAGGTCTCCTATCCCCTCCATGCAGCACCACCTTATATATGACATGTAAATCAGAAGGCTGCTTCAGTTCTTTAGTGCACTTTGCCCATTCAGAATCACACCTCCCCTTCATAAGAAAATCAGAGGTCTACTTGGCCCCCAGAACTGCACAACCTTCTCGAATCAGGAAAATCAAAAGACTCCCTTGCAAAGGCTAATGAACCCCTCCAGTGACTCCACCGCACCCCCTCACTCTGGCAGTTCAGAAGGATATTGCTGCACAGATGGCAAAGCATCTTTGGAAAATGGGATTTCTGCCACCAATCTCAAAAGATCTCCCATCAATACTCACCAATGGCAGTGCATGCCACCTGCATACCTTAAACAGGCAACTATTCTCATATTGTGAGATCCTGCAACATGTGCTGTAGTGGAAAATGTTCATGTAGCATATTCAGTCTTTTAGTTTTTTCAGCTATATTTCCTTTTGTCTAACTGCTTTAGGGCAGCTAATGGAATCGTCCTTATGGATGACACTGCAGTTGTGACTCGCTTAGCTGACTACTTAAAGCTGATCCTCCAGCTAGGACATTGGATATCTCTGGGTCCACAGTTCTTTAGGTTGATTTTCCAATTAGCTGTGAACCACTCAGTCTTACTGAGATTGCAAAGGTGGTGAACCAGCTGAGGGGAGGGAAGGCTGTTGGGATCTGTGGTATTCGGGGTGAACTTCTTCAGGCTGGTGGTAAGGCTGTCCTCCTGGTATTGCAAGAAATCTTTGCCTCCATTTGGGAGATGGGTGTCTTTCCACCTGACTAGAAAACAGGACTTATCCTGCCTATCTGGAAAGGGAAGTGTGATCACCTGGATTGTAGCAACTACAGGGGGATAACACTGCTCTTGGTGCCGGGTAAGGTCCTTGCTAGGGTTATCTTCAATAGGATCCATGATCACTTGCTCTCCCACCAGTGACCGGAGCAGTCTGGTTTTAAACCAAAGATGTTTACCATCGACCTCATCCTGGCACTGAGTGTCTTCATGGAGAACAAATGCGAAAATGAAAAATGAAAATGAGAATAAAGGCTGTGATAGACGGCCAGGAACCCTGCCCCACTGGGATGCCTGGAGGAAGGAGGAACCAGGAGAGCAGCACTTCTTTTCCCTGGGAGCCCGGCCGGTCCTTCCGGAACACCAGGAAGTGCTGACAGACCAGGGATGGTTTATGCCCGGAGTGCTGCCAGACATTCATCGCCAGGCACGTGGGGCCCATCTGGGACTGGATAAAAGGGGCCACTTCACTCCAATCATGGAGCCGGAGTCGGGTGGAAGAAGGATGGAGCTTGTGAGACAGGAGTGGAGGCAGCCAAAAGAACCAAAGACTTATTGAACTGTAATAATAGTAAATAGTGTGTAAATAATTTGGCATGGAACGAGGAACGCACGCTCCCGCGACACACACAGGTTTGGAAAGAAGAACAGTCCTGTGGATGGTCGTGTTAGGACCCTGGCGACACTGCACCTCCCGATGGGCAAGAAGACGACCAGGCACGGCCTGATGACAGCAGGCGCCCCAAAGAAGCCCATTGCCGACGACAGGATCGGCGGGCCTAAAGAACCAGCCAGGCCATGGAAGCTGCCTCTGGATGAGAAGTTTCCCGAGGTAGGTACCTGACCCAGGCAAGAGTTGTCCTGGGGTGTTTATCGTGTTTTTCTGGATGCCTACCTTGTAGGGGGAAACAATCCGGAGGTATTTGGCTGGCTGGAGGACATCGCTCCCGGAGCCGACGGTGGGGAGAAGTCTGAGAAGGACCAGAGCCCGCTGTTGCCGAGAAGATCCTGGTTTAATAAGGAGCGCTTGGAGTCACAACCCGTGGGGAGTGGCCTGAGGAAGCAGGCTGGAGGGCCTGGAGGTCCTGTCTTACGCAGGTAAGGGGGCAGGGGGTGTATACCGGGGCCCTGCATGGGCCCAGCCTGCCCCTTGTCAGGAGACCCAGACCGTCCTTGTGTTCCAGAGTAGAAGGAGGAGGAACCGGGGACAGAGGTCTGGACCTCCTGACAAGGGGCAGGCTGATCCCATGCACCCACCTGTTGTTGAGAGGGAAGCCCCGAGCCTGGCTGGGGACCGGGCGAAGCACAGAAACCCATCCTGTTGCCATGTCCGGAGGGCAATTTACTTGTACTTACAGCGGTCACAGGTGGAGGTGGTGTCTGTATACGCTGATAGATGACACCATGGAGTGGCGTCATGGACGCACCTCCCTGCCCTTGTTGTGTTTATCTTTTCAGGGTTGAAATGTGACCCAGGACAGGCTGGCGCCCCAACCTGTTGAAGGACAGCCCTTGTGAGATTGGGCCGCTTCAGCTGGGAGAGGGGCAGTGTGATAGACGGCCAGGAACCCTGCCCCACCGGGATGCCTGGAGGAAGGAGGAACCGGAAGAGCAGCACTTCTTTTCTTTATATTCAGCCTTTGTTGATTTTCATAAAGTGTTCAACTCAGTTGATCGAGCTGCCCTGTGGAACATCCTGAGGCTTTGCAGGATCCATTCAAGTTTGCAGCATATCATTCCGGCCTGTACACTGGTACTGTGAGTGCTTTGCAGATTGGAGGCAGAACCTCTATATTTTTACCAGTTGATTCTGGGGTTCATCAGGGGTGTATTCTTGCTCCTACTCTGTTTAATCCTTGCATAGACTGGGTGTTGGGCAAAGTCATGGGGTCCAGCAGCTGTGGGTCATCTGTTGGTGATGAAAGATTCAGAGAGACTGAGCGAAGAGTCTGAGTTTCCTGGCTTGTGAGTGTCCTGGATAAAAACCAAGATCCAGACCTTTAATGACCTATTAGGCACAGCCATCAGCAGAGTGTCTGTCTTTGGAGAAAGCGTTGACCATGTTGAGAGGTTTACTTCCTTCAGCATTGACAGTCAGTAGGTGGATTGGGAGAACATGGGGGGGTCACTGGAAAGGGGTGTATTGCGCTTCCGATATCTATGCAAAAGGACGAAGGTTTGAGTCCTGGTGCTTCCTGTCTTGCTATATGGCTAATAGACATGGACGCTAACAAGTGACCTGAGACGAAGACAGGACTCCTTCAGTAATGTGTCTCTTTGGGTACTGCTGGTTTGACTTTGTGTCGAATGAGCAGCTTCTCACAGAGTCCTGAATGAGGCACTTTACCTACATTGTGAGGAGTCGTCAGTTACGGCACTATGGCCATGTGGCACAATTCCCAGAGGGTGATCTGGCTCACAGGATCCTCATTGCTGAGGACCCAGGTGGCTGGACGAGGCCAATGGGACGGCCACGTAACACCTGGCTGCAGCAGAGAGATGGTAATTTCCAGAAGGTGGGACTGGACTGCGTGTCTGCCTGGGGGGGTTGCCAACAAGGATTCTGAGCTGTTTCATCATGTGGTAGGTAACACCTAACCTGACCTGATCTAACTGCTCTAAGAATGATGAAATCATTCAAGTATGCAGTCCCACCAGGTAGCGCCTGACCTTCGGATGAAGTATCATGTATCTCTCTATGTAACCTAATAGACAATCTAATGACCCATATATGTCATATACTGTATATATCTATATACAATGAGTCCACCAACTCCTTAAGCCTGTCCAGGTCGATTGGCTCTTTGGGCTTTTCCGACGATTGTTAGCAAGAACTTCGGGTATCTACATCTACTACCCGGGAGTCGGATGTGTCGGCAATATCCGGTTGAGGCTTTGTCAGTGTTAGCAGCGAAATCTCTGAGAGAGGTGGCTATGGACAGTCATGAATAGGATTGATCCACCTCCGTGATATCAATTTGTTGCCAGGATCGGAACATTCATCCTGCTCCATCCAATTGCCCCTAGGAGGAATTAAAGAGGAACTCTCCTGTGCTTTCCTTCTTTGCAGGGTATCTGAGCCTTCATTGATCCCCTGTGTTGTATTATTCCGGCAGTCGCCATATTTGTTTTCCCAGCCTGCCCTGGAGTAATCCACGTGATCACTCTCATCGAATAGGATCCCCACATTCATGGGGTTAGATCGGTTGGACCATCCGTCATTGCCAACATGCTCAGGTGAGATGTAGAGCAAATTAACTGCTATACTTTCCGCACTGAGAAAACAGGTGCCTGAAAAGTAATAAAAATATTTTTCCGACAATTCAAATGCTTTAACGGCACATAACTCTGAACTCAACCGTTCCTCGATAATGTTGCAGTGGCTGTCCTTCACGTTACTCCCCTGGCGATAATCTTGTTTTGGTAACAGTCAGTTTTTCATGTGTCATATTGCCACCATGTCCTCCTCACTTCCCACCAGGTATGTCCACAGACACTTGGCATCATCCATTGTCTGGGGCTTGGGCATCTTTCCATTCTTCTTTCCAGATTTTCTCCCCATTCTCAGTACAACGGCCACAGAACAAAAGGAAAAGAAAAATCAAAAGAAAACATGAAAAAATCCTGTAGGTGGTTCCACTCATCACAAAATTTTAAAATAGATTTTCTGCCAATCAGATGGCCAGAAAATCCTGCAGACTATGCAAGTGTGAAGAAACCTGGGAGTCAGCAAGCCCAAACCCCAATACAAGCACTCAAGCACAGTCCCGGGTTCAAATAAAGGTTGATTTATTACACCACACTCCTTTATAAGTTACAACAAGCACAAAACACAGGTTTTTTCTTTTTTTACTCTAATTTCTCTCACCACCACACTGCGCTCCTCCAGTCAAGTGTTGCTTGTCTACCTCCCAGCTCCAACTCTCCTGGATAAGGGAGTGCAGTTCCTTTTATTACAGAACCGGGAGTACTTCCAGTGCCAGGGTGATTGCCTTAAGTACTTCCACGTCACACGGAAGTCCATCACAGTAGGGAGTTTGTCTCCCTGCAGCGCCCTCTTGTGGTACCCCGTGACCCCAGCAGGGCTGCCCTGCTGGACAATATTTCCCAGCATGCCCTGCTGACTTCCCCTAGAAGGCTGCTGCCATCTAGCGTGCTGGGGGAATGAAAAACCCCCAGCGATATCTTTTCTTTCTAATGAGCTGTCTATCCCTCCTTTCCAGTCCTTCCAGGTGTGCTCCCTCTCCTGGCCGGGATGCCTGTCCAGCCTATGTGGCATCTACACCAGTCACACTTGCCAACCCATAATGGGAGATCCTAGGGTGTTCCCGGACCATTTGGGAAATACAGTATATACCTCCTAGCGTGTCCTGAGTATTCCCCGGGGTTTCTTTCCAGCTGGTCGTGCCCATAAAACCTGAACAGATAGCATCCAGAAGGCATCACTGTCAGACGCCCGGACCACCTCACCTTTTTTCTTCTGAGGACTGTGGCCTTATAACAATTTGTTTTCCGAAGTTATTACAGTTGCAAAACTACAACATAATTACACTATCAGTACTAATCAGTTATTTTAGGCAAATATGGCAGATCACTACCCCACCTACATTCCCGCTATTAAATTCCACCCTAAATTGTATATTTTGGTTAATCCTTTTGTCCAAACTGCTGTTTTTAATTTTTCTGGAGACTTAATGAATGTCCATGCTCATTACTGGATATATATTGACGTTTGTACTTCAAACTAAAAAAATCCATCAATTGTGGATAGAAAAAAATGTTATCCTATAGATGTGATTTAGAATCCACAGCAGAAATAAATCTAAAGAAGAAAAACACTTGGACTTGTACGTTTAGGGCTAAAAGGCTGGAGAAGGAGTTTTTATATTTGATAATCTACACAGCTTTATTTTGTATTGTAAACATTCTCTCCATGAGGGGTCTGCATAAGAAATGTCTAATGGAAGGATGTCATGAGTAGCAGTGGCAAAGAGAAGGAGATTCTTTACACTGCAAGCAATGGGAAGAGCATGGGGGGAGGTGAGGACTTGAATTGCAAGCAGTGTTTAGGTGCTCAGCTTTTTGTATTTTTATCAGTACAATGCGAAGTATCATAATTGGAAAAAATATGTTTTTTTTTTAAATCATGCAGTGCACCACAGCTGGTGTGCTTCAGATTCTGAAAATCAGACACTACCCCTCCCGTTCCCCCTAATAACTCAAACCGCACTTAGAATTTTCCATCAGTGGATGAAATTAAAATAAATAGTGGAATGTGGCACAGGGTGATAAAGGCTGTGGAGCACTGAATTAATATATTCAAAAGAACAACAGACAGCTGCTTTAAATCCTGTTGGAAGACTCACTAGTTTACTCAAGCCATGTAGCCAGAAAGCTGAATGTACAGCCTATAGTTTCTCTCTTTTATTGAACGGTACATGCTCTGTTTTTTAATATTTGCAGTGCTATAGGCCTATTAAAGAATTTGTGCTATACAGGAATAAACTAAATTGAGTATCCACTAACCTTGAATTTGATTAAGCAGATTTAAAAACAGTTGGACAGATGAAGGAAGTAAATATTTGTTTCCTTCTTTATTAAGGTTATTTAATATACATATGAGCAATTGAGTTCAAAGCACTGCAACAAAGAACGGCAAGCATCCATTATACCTGAAAGACTATGTGAGATTATTTGATTGCTTATGCACTTTCTATATTTTATTATTATTGTGTTTCTCCTAATTACATCCTTCCCATCCTTATTTTAAGTTAAATAAACACTTTTTTTGCTCATTTTGTTTTAGTAAGGGTGATGCACAGGGTGCCCTGTCACAAATTACATATTTCACAGTATAATGTATGAATTTCTAATGTAAGTGCAAACTACAGAGCACATAAAACACATGAAGTTCTGTATTTTAATCCATTCTTGTTTATCATGGCACCAGAGAGTGGAGACAGGTTGCGTGTTGGTTGAATATGCTAGAAAGAATTTTCCTGTATTCTGTACATTTCTGTACATTTAACAGTACTAATGCCATGTTGTACTGTACATTTGAATTGTCAAAGGTAACGGTCAACATGACATAGCCATATGTGCCAAGACAATGTGGTTTTTATGAAATGTATTTTCAAGCATTTGATCAAAAGAAGTAAGCCATAGTAAAAACTGAATATTGCCAGTTCTTTCACACAACTGTTGATTTGTTGTATTCTAAAACAATTTATATTGATTTTTCTTGGAGTGGTGAGGGACTGGTGCCTAATTGGTATATTAGACCTAACAATCCTAAGTAGGTTAGATAACAAATGAATGGATATCTTTTTTTTCCATTAGGAATAGTAAACACATGAGTATGGTCTGTGACCAAGGGTGAGCAATTTTTATAATTCAGTATGGGATGGGCAGTTGTGATGTTGGACCAAACTGTTTGTTCAGAGACTTCAGCAGTCTGGCAGTATAAATGGAATGAAAATAAGCTGTCAAACTGTGATACCTCTTTCATCAGATTAAAAATGTTAAAAATGTTAGATCTCAATACACAATAGAAGGATTGAAACTTGAAAGTACACCTTATGTGAAGTACCTAGGAGTATATTTGGTATATTTGTCACAAACTACAGTACATCAAGACATTACACAGAAGCCGGTAAGGAGGATAACAGAATGTTATTACAAGTCAAAGGCGGTCATGTTTAAGCTTTGTAATGCACTACAGGTTGACCATCACTAATCTGGCCACTGGTAAACTGGTTCAACCATTAATTCGGACATAATTTCCTGGTCAGTACACCAATTTACCACTACTGTTTTGGTGGTGTTGGTGTAGCATCAGCCATTGGGCAAAATCATAAACATTGGCAATTTCCTTAATTATTATTATAACTTGCTTACATTTAGCCCCAGCCATGGTTTCAAAGCATAAAGAAATTGCTTCTTGTGGCATAAAGTGCAAACATGGTACATTGAGCGTAACAGATAAAGCTGAACTTCTGAAAAAACTTGAACTTTTATTTTTTTTATGGATGTTTTCCTGTGGAAGCCTCAGCAGCTCAGTGTAATGTTTCTTATTAACAGATCAGTCTTTTCTTGGGGAAAACTCTATTAACATGTCTATTAATCATCACTGTCTTGATTGCTGATATGACGTGGCATGCTTTTTTCAGTTTGTCAAAAAATCACCAAAGGTAACACACCAAGTTGCTTAATAAATGTCAGAAATTCATGTCTCAGTAAAGCCAGGTGGCAGACTGATTAGCAAAACATAGCAGCATAGTTCATAACTACACCCTACTCCTGTGCTATTGACCAGTTCCGGGAATTTTTCTGTTCCCACTTGTATGTACAAATCTAACCACTGGTGACCTGGCAAACTCGCTAATCCAGCATTCTTGAACTTGTGGGGTGCCAGATCGACCTGCAGTGGCATTCATCTGGAGTATTGTGTGCAGTTTTCCACTCCATTTTAAAACAAAAAAGGAAATAGAAGCGGTAAAGAAAGTCCAGAGAATAACGACATGGTTGATTCCACTATGAACTATGAAGAGAGACTGAAGCAGTTGAAAGCTTTCAGTTTAGGCAAACAGAGATTAAGAAGTACCACAATGGATGTTTTTAATATTATTAAAGGAATTAGCACATCTGATCCAGGCTGTTATTTTTAAAATAAGTTCAACAAGAACACAGGGAGACAGTTGGAAACCTGTTCAGGATAAATTTCTTCACACAGAGAACCATAGACAGATTAAATAAATTATGAAGCAGTGTTTTAGACAGCTGCGGTGGGCTGGCACCCTGCCCGGGGTTTGTTTCTTGCCTTGTGCCCTGTGTTGGCTGGGATTGGCTCCAGCAGACCCCCATGACCCTGTAGTTAGGATGTAGCGGGTTGGATAAAAAATGGATGGATGTTTTAGATAGTTGGACTTTAGGGACTTTCAAAACTTTAGTTGATGTTATTTTGAAGATAGCTATTGGGGAAACAGACCGATATTTACAGTATAGAGACACCAGATATCTCATATTTCTGTGACTGCCCTAGTATTGGTTTCCTACGTTTTCCTCAGAATTATTTTATATGTTCCATATTTTAACATAACCTTCTCAAACGTGGTTACTCCAGTTCAAAGCATATCCAGACAAACACTTGGGCTTGAGGTTCCTAAACAGAGAACCAGTAAGTTGGTGGGCCCACTCATTCACATTCCCGCACAAGCTATTTTTGAATTGCCAACTCACTTAATCTGGATGTCTTTGTGTAGGCAGAAAAGAAAACCTTTGTAGACACTGGAAAAATGTGCAAATTCCACACAAAGAGAATCCAGGCAAAGGATTCCAATGCAGGATCTGCGACAAAGCATCACTGTTAGTAATTTACTCTACCATGCTATCCTTTCATATTTTAAACATTGCTAATTTGTTATTGCAGTAACTTATGTGGACATATTGAACATTTTTGTATACAGTACAGTACTAATAACAAAGCCCCTATATGAGCAGGGTAGACCCTTCTTCAAGCTACAGTATGCAAATTTGTTAAATGTCTGAGCTGTGAAAACACTAATGAAAGATACGAGGGGTGTTCAATAATTTATCTGAAAGAAAGTAGTAAGCATATTGAAACATGTCAGGGAATGTTGTGACATGTCTCAAGGATACTCATGCACAGCTGTGGCTCAGTATGAGTCTAACATTCCAAGAGACAGGACGTCAGGAGAGTCCTTGTGCAAATCAAGTAAGCTTCTTCACAACAATGCACCAGTTCATATGTCACGTCACTTGCAGGCTGCTATCTGAGAATGTGGATTCCAGCAGCTGACCATCCACTCTACAGTCCTGACCTGGCTCCCTCTGATTATTTCCTATTTCGCATTTTGAAGAAATCTCTCAGTGGACAGCAATTTTCAAGTGATGAAGACGTCAAAGCAGTTGTGACGTCCTGGTTTGAAGGTCAAACAGAAGATTTTTTTTCAAAAGGGTTAAAATCATTGCAGGAAAAGTATGGAGCTGTCAGGGGACTACTGTTTATTGAAAAATTAAACAAAAAGTAATTTTTAAACTTTTTTTTTTCCTGCTGAGGTAGATAAATTATTAAATTTTATGGATGTGCATTGCATTACTGATATTATAGAAGACAATTCAAAAATGTAAAAAAAAATGTAATTAGACGTATGAATGAAGACTGTTTTCTCAATCACTTAGGCCATATGAGGAGTGCTCCTTTAGGGGCTGTTGTTCCTTCTGGCATCGGTTGTCTACATACTCAGTCAGGAAAGTGACAGGTGGGATGTTTGATTGGGGTCTTACTCCTGTCACATCATATTGCAGGTGTCTTAAGGTGAGCTCAGTGAGGTCAGAAACTTTCCATGGAGGAAAAGAACAAAAGCTCTCTTGATCTTGAGTTTCAATATAAGATCATGAAAATATTGAAAGCAGCAATTCAGAATCCTTCTGCCTTTTTAGATGTTAAGCAGGAGATGTGTTATGCCCTGTGCTGTTTCCCTTTTTTCAGGACATTGATAGTCATGTACCAAGGATTGACTAGTGCAATGAGGACACAAATGACAGGAATGATGCAAATGTGCTCTGTGCAGTCAATTTGCAAACAGTCTGAAGTATCTTTATTGTGGTGAAAAGTCTTCAATAAAAAAAATTCTTCTATAAATAAATAATTCATCAAAACAAGTGCTCTTGTGGGAGATAAAATCAATAAATAAACAGATTCAAAAGAATATGTTAAAAACAGAAATAACATTTGCAGAGTTAAAATTGGTGATCTGTTTCTCTCTCTCTGAGCCTCAGTGTACCTCTGTCTCCCATCTCCTCTATCCACCACCTCAGGTCTGCTCAGCAGAGACAAGATTAGGGAAAGTGTTGTCATTCATCATCATCTCAGCCACCTCAGCGGTTAACCCCCAGGACACCTAATGACTGAGTCTGTCATCCCATCATCCCTGGAGTCCACGAGATGAGAAACCTATTGGCTACTCCTGCTGCTGGAGTGCAATACACTCCTGGAGTGCTGTTTCCCTTGCTGCCTAAAGGCCAACCCAACCACTTTTCCTCCTTTCCACTGCACTGGCTCAAATTCCCGATTTTTCTCTTTGATAACTGTAAACTTTCTTCCTTGATTTTCTCCCCATTCCTTTCATTTTGTTTTTAGTCTACCTGACTCAGATTTTTTGTCATACTTTATAGGTTTAGTTTCTTCCCTTAATGACCTGTAGAGTATCAATGATAAATTTCTGCACTGATTGAGCTTGCATGTGAACCAGCAATGAGCCAATTTTCACATTGAGCACCCCGCAGCCACACGGCTTTCAACAAGCACGCACCCATACCCACAAATTTTAAGCCACACTGTTTTTATAATTACATGTCACCATGGTTGCCTGACACTGTCTACCACAAAATGGAAAAAATGTTCCCTTAGGAGTGATTGGCCTGTTAAGGATGAGTGTACACAGACAGGTCAGGTTGGGGAACAATGCACTGGTAAAGCACAACAAAATAGCTCAAGATTCTAGTTGGCAACTCCCCAGGCAGACACACAGTCCAGTTCCACCCTTTGGAAATGACCATCTATCTGCTGCAGCCAGGTTTTACATGGGTGTCACCTTGGCTTGGTCCAGCCTCTCGGGTCCTCGTGCCACATGGCCATAGTGCCGTAACTGACGCTCACAATGCAGGTAATGTGCCTTATTCAGGACTCCATGAGAAACAGCTCATTCAACACAAAATCAAACCAGTGGTAGCCACGAATTCTCAGAAGAGACTCAGTACTGAAGGAGTCCAGTTTTCATCTCAGGTCACTTGTTAGCATCCATGTCTCATAATCATATAGCAAAACAGGAAACACTAGGACTTTAAAGACTTTGACCTTTGTTCTTTTGCAAAGGTATTAAAAGCACCACACAAACCTTTCCAGAGACCTCAAGACCCCCATGCTCTCCCAATCTGTGTACTGACTTCATATGAAGAGTCACCAGAGACAAGGTAAGTAAACCTCTCAGTGAGGTTGACACTCTCTCTGTAGACAGACACACTGCTAATGGCTGTGTCCAAAAAATCATTAAAGGCTTTAGTCTTGGTTTTTATCCAGGACACTAGCAAGTCCAAACATTCAGACTCTTCACTCAATCTGTCAAGAGCCCTGATCAGAGCCTCCATTGACACCGTGAAGATCACAGCATCATCAGCAAAGTTAGGATCAGTGAATCTTTCTTCATCAACAGATGCCCAACAGCCATGGGACCCCATGACCCTGCCCAACACCCAGTCTATGCAAGCATTAAACAAAGTAGGAGTCCCTACTCTGATAAACTCCAGAATCAACTGGGAAAAATGCAGAGGTTCTGCCTCCACTCTGCACAGCCTTCACAGTACCAGTGTACAGGCTGGCCATGATATCCAGAAACTTTGAGGGGAACCCTCAAAGTCCCAGGATGTCCCACGGGGCATAAAGGCTTCAAAGAAACTCAGAGCCACACCCTCCACAAATTACCATCTATCTGCCACAGCCAGGTGGACCTGGTTCAGTCACTTGGGTCCTCAACAATGAGGATTCTGTAAGCCAGATCACCCTTGGGGATTCATGCCACATGGTCGTAGTGCCGTAACTGACGTTCCCTCACAATGTAGGTAAAGTGCCTCATTCAGGACTCCATGAGCAGCCACTCATTCGACACAAAGTCAAACCAGCAGTAACCAAAGAGACACAGTACTGAAGGAGTCCAGTCTTCGTCTCAGGTCACTTGTTAGCGTCCATGTCTAATAGCCATATAGAAAGACAGGAAGCACCAGGACTCGGACCTTCTTCCTTTTGCATAGATATCGGGAGCGCAATAGACCCTTTCCAGCAACATCATGACACCCACGCTCTCCCAATCCACCTACTGACTGTCAATGCTGAGGTAAGTAAACCTCTCGACATGGTCAACACTTTCTCCAAAGACAGACACACTGCTGATGGCTGTGCCTATTAGGTCATTAAAGGTCTGGATCTTGGTTTTTATCAGGACCTTCGCATGTCCAGACACTCAGACTCCTCTCTCAGTCTCTTGAGAGCCCCGATCAGAGTATCTATTGACTCCGTGTAGATCACAGCATCGTCACCAAAGTCCAGATCAGTGAATTTTTCATCACCAACAGATGACCCACAGCTGCTGGACCCCATGACTTTGCCCAACACCCAGTCTATGCAAGGATTAAACAAAGTAGGAGCAAGAATACATCCCTCATTAACCCCAGAATCAATTGGAAAAAAGGTAGAGCTTCTGCCTTCACTCTGCACAGAACTCACAGTACCAGTGTACAAGCTGGCTATGATATACTGCACCCTTGAAGGGATCCTGCGAAGCTTCAGGATGTTCCACAGGACAGCTCGAACAACTGAGTCGAACACTTTACAAGAATTCAACAAAGGCTGCATAGAAACTCTGCCAATATTCATGTTTGCTCTTGATGAGAACCCTCAGTGCCAGGATTCGGTCTATGGTAGAGCTCTTAGGCATAAAACCAGACTGCTCCGGTTGCTGATAGTTGAGCAAGTGAACATTTATCCTATTGAGGAAGTCTCTAGCAAGGAACTTTCCATTTTGCAGTAGCATTGTTTTTTGAATGGCTCTTCTTATCATTCTGAAGCAGAATTCACCAATGGCTGGATTGTTCACCCACTGGTATTCTGGGATTAGACTTTTGTGATTTGAGAATGAAAATGTTGAGATGGATGAGTGGAGTTACAAAAAAAAGGACAGAGTTAGAAATGAGACAATCAGATGTACAGCAAAAGTGGGAGAGACATCTAACAAAGTAGAGGGAAATAGGCTAAAGTGGTATGGACTTTGATGAGGACAGACAAATAATATGTGGGCAAAAGAGTGAAAGGAATGGAAGTACAAGGAGGCCATAGTGGAGGCGGACGGATAAAGTAAAAAAGATCTGAATGAAAAGGTCATGACTGGTTAGGAGGTGCATTACTGAGCTGAATGGAGAAAATTGATCAAGTACATCAACCAAACATAGAAGTTGGAAAAGATGAAGAGGAAAAAGAAGACTGTTGTGATATGTGATAATATTTTGTTGTAATAGCAATCTTGTGTCCTCTTATTGGGTCCCTGGAGTATCAACAGAAAAGTTACCCTTTTGACATTGTTTTAAATGTATACTTTTCAACTGGTAAATGTGATACTGCATTTTAATATTGTTTTCCTGTAAATTGTATTATGTCTTTGCATATTATTAATAGCATTAAAAAAATAAAGTTTACTGATTGTTTAATTAATATTTTGCAAGCCAGAGCCATTGGTGGAAAGGAAATGTGTAGAGCACTGTTACACAATGACAAGCACAATGACCAGCATGACAATGACAAAACAACAGTTGATTAAACTGACTTTAAGTTACTGAACATTGAATTCTGATTCATCTTAGTGCAACCAATAGCTCTACTACTGATGTAAGGATGTGTAATTAAAAGCCAGATTACAGAATCTATTCGAAACTTTGAAGAAAGTCAAATCATTTGCCACCTTTTTGTACCACAAGCTCATCATGCCTGTTCTGATTCCCTTGCCTCTGACTTATAGCTCAAATATGCACTTCTAAAAATCCAAAATCCATTTTTCATGAAACATTTGGAATCTGATTACTTCAGTCAATGTCATTAACTTATGTAAATTCTTTGTTTTTCAGTTTTCATGGATATTTTATTTCAATTAGAATGCCAAGGCTCTTTACTAAGATTCACATGCAATCGAATAAGGCTTTACATTTCCCTCATAAAGAAACAGCTATTGATTCTGTGCTTTTTAGAAGTCTCCTGTGATTTCATCAGCAGAAGTCTGTATTTGACATGCTACATTCCACATCTGGAAAGATGACTCTATATTTCTGCACCCTGATTCCATTTCTGTTTTTCTGCACCTTGACTACTGCCGGAGGCAGTTTTCTTATGCCAAAAGTAAGCAAAGCTTTCCTGGTAAGAATTATTAATGAGTAACATCATAGAGCTTATTTCACATTCTGCAAATGGCAGAATCACAGTGTAGATGGTCTAAAGCCTTATTCAAGTTCACAAAACAAATGCAGACTAAAATAAATGGAAATCCTCAAAGGCCTGAACAAGGAAAAAGAACTGAGCTTCTTGTCAACAACAATTAAAGAATTAGCAACCTACATTGACCTGCATGTGGAGATTCAGGGTTGTTATGCTTTTGCTAATGGAACACACCCTGATTACATTTCTTAAAAATAACCCCACAATCAAAATACTTCTCTGACTTCAATGAAACTTGGAAGAGGAACAGTAAGGCACTATTATGATAAACAGTTATTTCAGCATTTCTTCCCATAATCATCTTTGCAATTTGTATTTTGAAATTAACTCAGCCAGAGAAACTAATCCGGTCCATCCTATTAGAATTTCTCTCTTAAGTTACAATATCTCCCTCTAAAGGTTATGCCACCCCAAGGTAGTTAGGAGATCACCACATGCTATTTTTAACTTGTCAAATGATTTGGTAAAAAGTTTATTACAGTTTTTCTCGATTGGTTTGGCTCATTTCTTGAAACAGAAATTACATTCTTAAAACTATAAGATCATTTGGCCAAACAGTCTTACAGTTCTGCGCAACATTACAGCTCACTAGCAAAAGGTCATATCTTTCCCAAAACTGTTCATACATGCTTCAAAATAGATTCCTTTCCCATATAAAGAGTCAGTACCATCAAAATGTCAAAGATCTTTCTCAATTGCGTTGGCTCATTTGCATTCACTTAGTGCGTTTTTCCAAAATAACCTGGATGGTTTAGCACAACACCATGGATCACCTGCAAAAGCTCGTATCTCTCCCAAAATAGTTTACCCATGTGTCAAAACTAAATTCCTTTCCCATTTAAATAGTTAGTGCCCCCAAAATGCATCGTCCCTTTGGCATCGTGTAAGCACTGCAAGTCAAAATGCCTAGATGTTTTGTCACTATGGCAGAGGTCTAGCCAACAGAATACAATTATGTATAAAACTGAAAAAAAAAGGATTTTACAGTAAGAGCAGCCTCCAAAGTTTGACATCAGACACACTGCACTCCTACTTCCAAGGAAATTGTAATCATTTTTATTGACACACATAAAGTAACTTCCATACATTAGAGTACATAAAAATGTATACAGTATTCTGTACATGTACGAAATATAAACACAAACAAAAACAAGAAAAATTATATCTAGCCTACAGTAGGGCTTACAGTAAATAAAGTTTCACAACTAAGGTAACTTTCACTGGTTGTTGTCGTCACCGTCCCTCTCCTGGCCACCATCCTCATCCTCCTGGCCATCCACGCTGCTCTCTGTTTGGCCATAGATTCTCATCCACATCGCAGCGGATATTTTCCCTTGCGATGCAGCGAGGAAGAAACGGCGAATGTCTCAACCATCCCCTACACTGATCCCCTGTAATGTCCTCACATGCAGCATCCATTGCATGGAGCAGGGATCTCTGGTCTTGAGCCTGATGTTCATAGACTTTCCACCTCCAAGCGGAAAAAAATTCCTCAATGGGATTAAGGAAAGGAGAGTATGGTGGTAGTAGCTCCATGAGCATCCTTGGATGGGTGGTGAACCAGGCCCTGATGAGCGGCCCACGGTGGAAATTTACATTGTCCCACACGATCACATAGTGTGGTAGGTGAGGCCCTTCGAGACCTCTCTCATTTTCTGGGACCAGATGTGTATAAAGACGGTCCAAGAAAATGAGGAGCTTTTGAGTGTTATATGGGCCTAAACTGGGGATGTGTGTGGCCACACCATTCTCAGATATGGCAGGACACATTGTTAAATTGCCCCCTCGCTGGCCTGGGACATCCACCGTGGCCCGCTGACCAATGATGTTACGGCCACGTCTGCGGCCCTTGGCCAGGTTGAAACCAGCCTCATCGACAAATACAAGGATGTGAGATGTTTCATTCCCTTCCAATGCCATTATTCTCTACAATAGAGTAAAAAAAATCAAATCAGTCATATAGAGGAGTCATACACAACAGAAATAGAAAATTACATGGGATTGTTCTGTGTTCTCCTCCACAAGTTCAATATAGCCTGCTACTGGCCACTACTCCAGTGGTTCCAAACCTGGGGTACAGGCCTATGCAGAGGCACTGCAGGGAGTATTTGACACAAAGAGGGAGAAACACTGTTGCAGTTTTTAGGCAAAATGCTGTAGTCAGATAAAGCTGGATTCTAAAGGTAAAGAGGATACTGAAAACCAAACAAATTGGGAACCACTGCTTACTGTAATGTTACTATAATAGACAACCAATAACTGACTTACATGCACATACTGGTACCGCAGCTCTTTCACTCTGTCAGAATTCCTCTCAAATGGTACCCTGTAAATCTGCTTCATGGTCATCTGATGCTTCTTCAATACCCGGTCTATTGTGGAGATGCTGATAGAGTTGACATTTTGGAATATGGCATTGTCTTGAAGGATTCTGCCATTCTGTTGTGAACATTTGCAAGGTGGTTTGGAGATCTGTCCATGTTATTTTGAGAATGTCATCTCGGTTTCAAGAAATGAGCCAAACCAATCGAGAAAAACTGTAATAGCTTCTAAGACTCAATCTCTATGCACTAACCAAAGTCCTTAATCAAAATGGACCTTTGCTTCATCAGATGATTTCAGTTTTCACCAACACCCTTTAGTCAAATCTGGAGACTACCAGGCTGACAATGTACAGAAAGGTTCCACAATTGTTGGTGTTCACTAATGGCATCTCATTTTGCTTCATGACAAGCATGGATCATCAATTGACCGCATATCCCTGCATCATAGATAGATAGATAGATAGATAGATAGATAGATAGATAGATAGATAGATAGATAGATAGATGTACTATATCATACACAGATAGATAGATAGATAGATAGATAGATAGATAGATAGATAGATAGATAGATAGATAGATAGATAGATAGATAGATAGATAGATAGATAGATAGATAGATAGATAGATAGATAGATAGATGGATGTGGAAGGTGAGGAAAACTGCGCAGGCTCTGTTTAGCAAAGTTTCTAGCTTGAAAATAGTGGAGGAATTGTGTTGATTAGAAGTTGTATTTGAAGTGAAATTATTCATATGATGCAAATACATTATCTATGTACAACAGATAAAAGCTTTTCTGTCTTGAAGTGCTTCCTACATTGGTTCCATATTATAAGACAATGAAGGGTAATTTGATTTTTAGTGTAATGACGTAAGTTTGTATTAGCTGGAGCAAAGAGCAGGGAATATAAAGAAGTACTGCAAGATGTTATTTCTATTGTAGACCAGGCTTATGTATATTCATCATTTTTGTGTCAATGTCCAGGTCTTTATAGCTTGTATATTTATCAGCCACTAATAAAACTGAAAGTTGGGTAGTGCCATGCTCCTTTCTGCTTTAGGTCGTTGTAGAGTCGCTCTTTGGATGTGTGGATGTTTCAAATCCCAAATAAATGAAGTTAAAACTGAGTCTATTTTCTTAAAAAATTATTTGTTAATGTACAGTATATGGAGATGCTTTGAAATAGTAAGTGCAGCTTGGGAAAGGTGGTCATCTTAGCAATATTTATTCTCCCTGCTAATATAAGGTGAAGGGTAGACCATCTAGTCATGTCTTGTTTAATTTTTTCCAGACAGACAGCAAAATTTTGTTGAAAAAGAGCTTTATTCTTACTTATATTTACCCCTAGATATTTAAACTGATCTGCTAAGATAAATGGGAAAGTGACAAGTCTGATATTACATGCTAGAGAATTCACTGGCAAAAATACCATTTTATTCAAATTGATTTAAAGTCCAGATATCTTTTGAAAATCTGCTAATGCTTTTAGGACTGCTGGCAGAGAATTTTGTGGGTTCGATATATACAGTACCATATGATCTGCATATAGTGATATTTTCTGTTCCAATCCTTTTCTGAATCCTCTTTATCTCTGATGCTTCTAGAAAGTATACAGCCAACGGTTCAATAGTGATTGCAAAGAGCAAAGCTTTTAAGGGCCATCCTTGTCGAGTACCACATTCTAGTCTGAAGTTAACTGAAATAATGTTGTTAATACAAAATGAGGCTTCTGGACTAGTATAAAGTAGTTTGATCCATACACATATGTTTGGGCCGAACCCAAATTTGTGTCATGGGGTGAATAGATAGTCAGAATCAACCATATCAAATTCTTTTTCTGCATCTAAAGATAATAAGATCTCTGGGATGTTAGATATAATAGGTGAATATATTATATTTAACAAACGTCAAAGGTTGGAAGCTATGTGCCTGCCTTTAATAAATCCTGTTGGTCGTGTGATATTATGGAAGAACAATTTTTCAATCCTTCTGGCTAGAACTTTGGAGAGTATGTTAACATTGTTATTCAGAAGAGACATTGGTCTGTATGATGCACAATGTAGTAGGTCCTTGTTCTTAGGAAAGACGATAATTATTGCATGGTAAAAAGTTTGAGTTAGAAATTTTTTTGTGTTTAGCTTCTATAAACGTCGCTAATAATAGTGGAGCTAAATTATTTGAGATTTTTTTTTTATAAAATTCCACTGAGTAGCCATCAGGGTAGTAATAATGTTGTGATTTAAAGATAATCTATTCTGTTTCTTTAGTAGTTGAGAGGTTAAACTCTGATTGCAAAACCTGTCTTTTCCTATAGAGTGGCTCATCTGGAGATGTGGCGCATTCTTGATCTATTCTGGTAATTTAACTCGGATGTCTTTTTGGTTTCCAGTTTATTTTTGTGAAAGAGATATGAAATAATCTATCCTTTTAAAAATGCCTTCAGATTTTCCCAGAGTATACCTGCTAAAACAACTGAGGATGCATTTGCCTCAAAAAAATAATCAATTTGCTTGGATATGAATTATGTACAATTCTCATCAGTTAATGATGGGGTTAAGATGCCAACTACAGGATGTGTGTAGGATGCAACATTTTAAGCTCCATGATCAGATATAACGAAAGAATTGTAAATACAAGATTTGTTAGTGTGCAAAAATTTATTGTCTATGAGGAAATAATTAATTCTTGAGTAACAATGATGTACGGGTGAGAAGAAGGAGTATGCTCTTAGGTTAGGATTTAAGAACCTCGATGGGTCAAGTAAGTTATGATCTGTTACAAACTGTGTAATTATCTTTGCAGTATTAGATGTTATTGCCACACTATTTGAGGATCTATCCAGGCCTGGATTTAAAACACAATTAAAGTCTCCAGCTATTATAATTTTGTGAGTGTTCACATTAGGGATAGATGCAAATATTGTGACACGTGAGTCACTGTCTTGCACCCCAAAACACAAGGCTGGGTCTCACTGCTTTAGCAAAACCAGCTTTATTTAACTTGAAACAGAAACAGCAGGGTTATTTATTGCAGGTCAGTGGCCAAGTTATACCGTTCCCTGCATTTATAATGTCCCTTGCATCACCCATCAGCAACAGGAGCATATAGTGCAATCTTGATTGACTTGTAGTTGTTTCCACGGTGCTGTGCTGCTGTGCTGTGAACCTGTGGTTCACAGACATGACATTCATGCTTCAGTGTGCCATCCCATTTTTCTGGGGTTCCTGAAACAGTTCAGAAACCTCACAATACATTTTAGAAGAAAGTTGTATCATCTGCGTTAGGTGCATAGATATTAATCTACGTAAATCATTTTAGCATTAGATAAATTGCCCATCACCATGGCATATAACCCTTTAGAATCAGATATTGTATCTGACACTACAAATGGGATAGTTCTGTGTATTAGGATTTCCAGGCCCCTGAGTTTCTTTGTATAGCTAGAGTGAAAAATGTGGCTAGACCTCTTTCTTTGCAACCATAACTGATTCTTGCTTAATAAGTGAGTCTCCTCTAAAAATAGCATCTTGGCATTTACACTTGTTAAGTGCGAGAGTACTTCGTTTATGTTTATTTCTTGATTGAGACCCTAGATATTTCAGCTCATGAAGTTCATTATTTGGTCATGGAATATTTCTTCTGAATATTTGTTGACATTTTGTAGCCTTAAGTTAAGTGTATTGTTATGTTGTCACTAACTGTTATTGAGATATAAGGGATAAAATAGAAATAGTATTGCTCTCTTTCTTGCCACCCCCTAGCAATCCTGCCATTGCACCTCTGCAAGTGAGGCAGGCCACACTTCGTGAAGTCCCGGTCGTCTGACATGAGATATCTTGTGAAGGTACAGTCCAAATACAATAAACTAATGATATAATCTTAAACAGTTCACATATAATAGACCAAGAGTATGATGTTAAAGTAAAAGACAAAAAAAGTGTAAAAGAACGCTGTAAAAGGCTGGTTACTTAAACAGAATTTAACAAAATTTGCATATAATTACTTAATGTATCAATGTAATAATTACAGCTTAATTAAAAAATAGAAGAGAAGGGGTGCCCAAAAAAGAAGTAAAATATAAAATAAAGTAAACAAAATGAAATATATAGGTGTGGCAAATGTCGCTTTTGAAATGGTCCAAAATGTAAGCTTCAAGTAGAATCTCCTTTGCCTTGCCAGAACATGGTGTGACTCATGATCATGTGTTTCAAAAGAAAATCGGGATCAGTGATCTCAGCTCTTTATCTGTTTCGTCCAGAGAACTAAAAATGTTAATGTGATCTTCAATAACCACTTTCAGTTTGGCAGAGTACAAGAGGCTGTATCTAATTTCAGTTCTACATAGCTACATTTAATGCTGCACAATGCGGTGCATTTAGCAGCTGTACCAGGTGAGAAATCTGTGAAAATATGAATGAGGGTATTTTCAAAAATAATATCTTCTGTCTGAGAGGGGACATGAGATGTTGTTTGGCCCGTAGTTTCTTGAAACTGACAATTAGGCTTTATGGTTTGGAGGCATTCGATCTAGCAGTAGGCTGCAGAGATCTCCATGTCCAATTTAAAGTCCTTTCCAGTTATTTTAGAGAATCGTTCAGCTATGAATTTCTCTAGGTTTGGAATTTTCTGTTTTTCAGGAAGTCCTTCAATTCTGATGTTATTCCTTCTAAAACTATCTTCCAGTGTTGGCAGTTTGCACTTTGCATTCTGATTTTGCAGCTGTTGCTTTTTCATCTGTGGTGGAAGCCAATTGTTCAGCTATTTCAATACAGGTCGTGAACGTTTGCTTAACATCTTCAAGCTGAACAGCAAGTACTTTAATTTTACTCTCTAACTTACTTGTATCTTCCTGTATTTTTTCATCAATTTTTCTTAGCATTTCTGTAAAGGTTATAGTAAACTTAGTACTTAAACGTTGCTCCAAGTCTTCTATATTCTGAAACAGTTTCTCATTTTTCTTGTTTAGGACGTTTATTTCATTCTTTTTTTATTCTTTATTTTATTGTTTATTTCTCTATTGTTTTTATTTTTTTGCATCTTGCCTTATATCATTTATCATCCCCCCAAGCGTAGCGATCATTACCTTCAGCTCGGAGAGTGTTTCGATCTTCTCCTATCTCTGTAGGCAGAGTTGCGAGTTCAGTAGGAGAAGATGTCGCAGACTCATGGGAGGGAATTAGCTGACATTGACAGTTGAGATGAAAAGGCCGTGCTCGGCTCCAATGATCCTCCTGGAGTTGACACACCTTCAAGATGACACACCTTCACGGTTGATCAGTGACTTTTACTGAAGATGCATTGGCACCAGGCTCACTTATAAACAAATTTTGTGTTTGAAAATGGTGCCTGTAAAAGTAGAAAATAAGAAAACAAATAACAGCATACAGTCCATTTTTTATATGGACTGAGCACCTGGACAGACAAAGCAGCCACCATTTGTGTGGGTCTGTCAGCTCAAATCCAAAGAGGACTGTTTCATTTATGTTAGGTAGAATGCCCAGAGGGGACTGGGCGGTCTCATGGTCTGGAATCCCTACAGATTTTATTTTTTCTCCAGCCGTCTGGAGTTTTTTGTTTTTTCTGTCCCCCCTGGCCATTGAACCTTACTCTTATTCGATGTTAATTAATGTTGATTTATTTTGTTTTATAATTGTGTCTTTCATTTTTTTATTCTTTAATATGTAAAGCACTTTGAGCTACTGTTTGTATGAAAATGTGCTATATAAATAAATGTTGTTGTTGTTGTAGCTGAAAGAAAAAAACATATTTAAGCTAATCTATGTTCCAGATATGCAATCCAAAAGAAGGCAATACCTGATAGTCAAGGAACCAGAAAAACACATCCAAACAAATCCAAAAAGAGCAATTTCATAACAGAGTTCAAAAACAGTCAAGTAGTCAGAAAGATAAGATCCTTACAAGAAACATTTGAAATACAAAAACAAAGATTAAAAAAAAAAATCAGGAAAAAAATGTGCAAAATTGTTAAATAAAGGGGAACTCCAAATGGTCAGTTGCAAAATTACATAACACAATACTTGATCAAAAGATGATCTGAGGTTCTCCAAATTTTGTTGCCCTTCCCTTACATCATGTAAGAGCTGCACAACTACATAGCACCAAGAACAAATGGAAGAAGCCAAGGCTAACAATATACATGATGGTGGGTTTCGGGCTTTGGCCCCAGTCATCTACCAGCAGTCTTGCGCTACCCTCTAGTCTGCGATGATCTCTTAAAGGTCATCCCAAATATTCTCACTCGATACCTTCACAGATACAGCACCTTCACTGCCCTCCAAGTGGTCTTCTTGTTCTTAGGCTGCTATAGTCTTGAGAAATTCTGTCTTCACTCTTCTTAGGAGGTTCTTCTGGCAAACTATTATCCATATACAGTATGTGTGTCTGTGTGTAATCATGTGTATTTAGGTTGTATACATAGATTTGATCACCGTGGCATTGGTTAGGGAAGCTGTCAATGGTTTTGAACCTGGAGTTGTCACTACCACCTCATCAATAATTTATTTTAAAATTTGAATATGAGTGGAGCCTTTAATGCATCTTCACATCTGTCTTGCAGGCAGGAAAAGGTGTCTTCTTCTGTATAGTATAGCATTTTAAGCAAGGCCAACCAATCTACAGAATACGGGACATATTGATAGCATTGCTTATTTCTTTGTAATCAAGATAAAAGCTTTTCAGTGGCATCCTGGCTGTCTTATTCATAACCTGACGAGTCACAAGATATTACATGAACTCTGGGATAGTTTCCAGTATGCTTCACATCCGGAATCTTCAGTCAGTAGGTTAATTGTCCTATTATCCATGAATAAATCAGAACACCAATGAAAAGCAATATCCAGAATTGCAGAGCTTCACTTTCCCTGGCCTGCCAATGGAAAATATTCATAAGGGAGCAGGGTCAGTGCATCATCTGATATTGTTAAGCTCAGGTCTGAGAAGCACAGCAGGATCTCCTAACAAGCCACGCTCAGTCTAACAGAGCTGCAACCAAATCCATTATTTACTAACCTGTGTGGAAAATATGTTTTTGATGTTTAGATATAGATACTACACATTTCAAGCTCTAGCAATGTAAATTTCAATTTCCACAGCAAAACAGAGTATTATGAACTTTAGAAAAAACTAAACCTGTTTGAGCTCTTCCAAAGATACAGTTTTGGAAATGCAATGAAAGGTAACAACATAGGGAAAGTTTTGTAAACCATAGTATGTTGATTTCTACTCCTCTTCTGTTAAGTTAGGTTTTAAAGATCCCCAAATTACTATCATCTGTTATGCTACTGGGTGGCTTAAACACATTATTTACCCATTCAAATAAACAGAAATAATCAACTTTCTGGGTATCTGTAATTGCTATGACAATAACGCACACTATACAGCTGGAAAACGGATAACACTTATGAATAATCTGGAAAAATGATGTTGAATAACGTAAAAATCTGTAAATATTTAGACAAGCTTGAATTTTATGGAAACACTGCATGTGCTTTTAATTTAAAATAGAATAAGATGCAAAAACAGGGGTGTTTTTCTTTTTGAAATACAGTCTTATTTAATTCAAAGAAAATGTCAAGGGAAGCTGCATCAACCTGCATTTTATAAAGACAGAGTGTGTCCCATAACTAAGCCTGCCCTTTTAATTAGTCTGTTTATTAGGTGGGCCTCTCTTGAAGTAGTGTTACTTCACAGCGCAGCACACACAGTTTAGAAAATCACACTGGCCATCACAGAGTTGTAGAAGTTGAGTCACTACCCACGTTAAAGGAATGCAGTCTCCTAAGGTGAAAGAGGCTGCTCTGCTCTTTATTACGTTGAACATAGTTTCTCTGTGTTACAAGAGATCAGACCAATCTGTCATTGATGTAGGTGATGTAGACCCCCCAAGCACCACCTACATATAAACTCTCTGAATAGTTACTGGGAAGAAGTGCCATGACTTGCTGTTACATTTATAGTCTGAGGTGTACAAGGTGAAGTAAAATGAAGATAAGACTGCTCCTTGTGGTGCTCCACTGTTGCTCACAGTGGTTAAGGTTCCCAAACTGCAGTCTGCCTGGCAGATAGTCAAGCAAAGGCTCATCTATTTGTAAATCCCTGAGCTTAACCCTTAACATAGACGGCTAGATAGTACTGTAGCTACCGGAGAAATAAAAAAAACACAGTCCTCACAGTGCTTCCAGATTTGTCCATGTTATAATCTGGAAAAAGGAATGTGTCCAGCTTTGCAACAAGAAAAGAAGATACAGATCTTACCTGCCTTTAGATTATCAAGGGAAATGTAAGACTGATGGTGAATAAAATGGATGAGCTCTCAACACTGATCATGAGCAAAAGGGAATACAAACTCAGCATTCTCAGGTGTTTCACTAAGACATGGCTTAGAGCTGAAACTCCACTGATGCATTGGATGGATTTAAAATCATGTAGGCAGACAGAAGTAGGAGTGAAAGCGGCAAGACGAAATGAGGTGGACATGCCGTTTTTATAAATGAAAAATGGTACAACCCCTGGCACATTAGAATTAAAGCACAGGTGTGAGACCTGAATATAGACCTGCTCATGGTGGGCTTATGACCTTATTATATGCCAAGCGTGTTTTCATATACGATTGTGCTGGCAGCTTACATCCCCTGCTTGGCAGAGACAGCAATTGTAATAAATTAATAAGCAAACACTCTACTGGCCATCCCAGTGCTTTTATCATAGTTTCTAGGGACTTTATCCATGTTTCACTTTCCTCCACCCTTATTAATTTTAACCAATTTGTGGACTGCGCAACAAGAGAAAACAGAACACTGGACATGTTATTTGTCAATGTTAAAAGGGGAATATAACTCCGTTGCTTTGCTACCTTTAGGCCGATCAGACCAGAGTTTGGTACAGCTTATACCTGCATATAAACCCATTGTCAGGGGGTTGCCAGCCACCAACAGGATTGTGCACATATGGACAACTAAGGCAGACTAGGTTGGGGAGGATGCCTTTGAAAACACTGACTGGGATATGCTTTGTGAGTCACATGGCCAGGACTTCGAGAAATTTGGGCACTATATCACAGACTACATTAAGTTTTGTGTGGGCAACACAGTCCCCATAAAAGACTATGTACTGTTTTCCTAACATCAAGCCATAGATTACAAAAGAACTGAAAACCCACCTGAATTAGTGGTCTGGAGTTTAGAATGAAATCAAGTGGGTGCAGGCAGAACTAAAGAAGTATCTCTGTAAGGGAAAAGACCACTACAGGGACAAACTTAAGTACAAGTTACAACAAAACAACATGAAGGAAATGTGGAAAGGGATGCAGACTATCACTGTTAAAAATGCAGAGGAAGGGAACAAGAACAGATAATAAGATAACTAGTAAATTAAACCAATCTTCAACAAGTTTGACTCATTCTTGTCAGTCCAGCCCTCATGCAGCACTGTTAGCCTCTGTGTGCAAATTAAGGAGGTTCCAGAATCCCAATTGCCTTCTGCAACCTGCAGAACCTGCAATGACATTATATCTGTGGTCTCCAGCTCCCTTCCACTGGATTTTGTGTCTCTGCTGATCAAGTGAGGAGAGAGCTGAGAAAACTCTACATAAACAATGAAGTAGGGCCAGAAGGAATCAGCCTCAGGGTGCTGCCTCATTGACTTGATCAAAAGCTCAAGTCTTTGAATCTTCATGCTCCCACAGTAACCTCATTCATAAACTACCTCACCAACAAACCATTTGTGAAGCTAAGTAGAAGAGCATGGAAGTAGTACAGAACAAAAGGTACCTGGGAGTTCACATAAACAAAAACTAGACTGGTCTGACAACACAAAGGAGCTAAGCAGGTAGAGCCAGAGCAGACTGTACTTGCTATGGAGACTCAGGTATTTTGAAGTGTGCAGCAAGCTTCTGGAAATGTTTTATCATTCAATAGTAGCCAGTGTGGTGTTCTACGCTGCAGTCTTCTGCAAAAAAAGCAACCTGAGCACAAAAGAAGCACATTGGCCTGACAAAAACTCACGAAAGCCTGTTCTATAACAGGTTGAATCCTACACACAATGGAAGCTGTTGTGAAAGAGAGAATGATGGCAAAATTGGATTGCCTCATGAAAAATCCCATTCATTCCCTGTTGTTGGAGCATTTTAGCCACTGGCTCGTTCCAACACAACATGCTAAGACGTGCCTCTGTGAGTCTTTTCTGCCCACTGGTATCAGGCAATTCAGTGCTTCCACCTGATTAATTTATTTATTTGTTTGTTTGTTTATTTATCTATTCTTGCAGAAGGTTCTCCATCTGTGGAAAACATCCTATGACAGTGGCTGTAAGTGGTCTTTTACAAGAGGACTCATGTAGTTCAGGACCAGCATCTGAATAATCTTCATGATGTGGGACGTAATTGCCATTTGTCTGTCATAGGTGAAGAGGCACTGGACTTCTTTGGGACAGTGCAGTATGCAGGATGTTTTCTACAGCAGCAGCAGCACTCTCTGGAGCCTTAGAGGTAGACTGAACAGGTGACAGAGGATACCATAAAGTTGGTCAGCACAGGCCTTAAGTAGTAGCAGAGTAACTCCATCTAGTCCTAGAGCTTTCTACTTTGTTTTTTTCTGTTACATTGTATTTACAAATTCACCAAATTTTTTCAGGCTTCTTATCAGATTTTCATAGAGTTTCTTATTTCTTGTTGATATGTACAGTATATTTTACAACAATATGGTGTGTAATAACAAAATTGAGCAATTCAATCTTCTGACAAACCAAGATTTAGAAAGTTTACTTGCACAAAATTTAGCAATATATTTGACAGTGTGACCTATAAGAGATATTTCATTTCACACAAACCACTTTGCACATTACAGGAAAATGTGATAAATTATTTTTTACCTATACGTGCTGCATACATTCTTTTGTAAATTCAATTGCTATTAAGAGATGGGTTATTTTTTTATTTTACACCTACATCTCGATTAACTCTTTGAAATATCACTGTTTGATACAGAGCTTATCAGCCTAGTCCATCCATGGAAGTCATGCATCAGCAGTACTAATGCAAAGTCTCAGAAACAAATCCTAGGCTTGTGGCTTTTGCAGCATTCTGAATTATTTAATCAGTAGCTTGCATTGTTGACCCTGAAGTGATTACTCCTCTCAGGAAAAAAATACATTTAAAAAGCACATTTTAATCACCAGCAAATTAGCCAAGCAAGGAACCTGTATATTTACAGAATGGGGTTCCGATGTCCCCGGAGCATGGGGTGGACCGCTTGCCCGGGACCATGGACGAATGCGGGTGGAAGTGGGGAGATCAGTTGTGTGCACTTACGAACCCTCTGGTTATCGGTCATACGGGAGTAGTACTTGTGAACGGATTCCAAGTCACAGCCCTCTCTGACTCTGGCAGCAACATTTCAATTGTTGATTGCCGTTATGTATTACCATGACAATGGACGAAAATATAGACCAGTATCAGATGCATACATGGGGAAACCCGTAGCTATAAAACCGCCTATTATTTCATTAGTTACGGGGATCTCTAAAAAAGTTCCTTTGGCCGTCCTTCCTCTTCCACCTTTCCCTGTGATTCTAGGGTGGGACTGGTCTAATAATAAATGCGGTATACTTTTAACTACTCCCAATACTCCCGTAGGCCTAGTTATAGAAGGGAATAACCCACCTCAGACTGTTTTCATACCGTGTAATCAGCTGGTGGAGAGAATTATGGAAGTCCAAGAGGAGGACAGGGAGACTCCTGGGCTATCGCAGATAGATACAGTACGTCATCATCCTGGGCCACAATGAGCCAGGAGGATTCTTCGCCCCTTGAGGTCAGACCGGACCCCCCTCTGAGATACATTTTCAGTTTAGAGAAATGCCAGCTACTTTTAAATGGGAGCAGTGGAATGATGACTCCCCGAAATTCACAAAAAATGCAGTTGTGCTTGTCAATGGCCAACACACTCATCAGATCATGCCATAGGGTCCTCACTTTGTGATAGAAAACAATCTGTTATGTCGAACAGCTGAAAATGAGGGCGGGGAGAGGAGATTGTTGCTAATCCCATGGACCTACCGGCATCAAGTTTGTGACTTAGCACATGCCCACCTCCTAGGAGGCCATTTGGGCACTGAAAAAACTTTGCAGCGAATCAAGCTCAGATTTTATTGACTGGGAATTAATGAGGAGGTTTTTGTGTCTCTTGTCCAGAGTGTCAATTACAGCAAATTCCTAGGAAGGACCACCCTCCTCTCATTCCCCTTCCCTTGATTGATGTCCCCTTTGAGCGTACTGGGGTTGATATTTTAAGATCCCTGGAGCCCTCAGCCCAAGGACATAAATATATATTAGTCCTCGTAGATTATGTTACACGATATCCAGAGGTAGTTCCTTGGTTCTCTGCTACTTCTAAAATTATCGCATGGGAACTGGTAGTGGTCTTTGCACGTGTAGGCATCCATAAAGAAGTCTTCACAGACCAAGGGATGCCCTTTACCTCGGAGAAGTTCAGGGAAACTGCCAAGTTGCTTAAAATAAAGCACTTAAAGATCACGGTGTATCATCCTCAAACCAACGGTTTCATTCAGAGTTTTAATCAGACTCTCAAGCAAATGCTTTGTAAGGTGGTCAGCGAGGACAGGAGGAACTGGGACCAGCTCCTCCCCCTTGTGCTCTTTGCATATCGAGAAGTCCCACAAGCCTCTACGGGGTTATCACCATTTGAATTATTATACGGATGGCAACCCCAAGAAATATTGAATATTTTAAAAGAAGGGTGGAAAGGAGAGGCTCTTCCCTCTACCAATATACTAGAGTATATCACACAGTTACACAATCGATTTGGGAGAATTCGACATATATTAAAAAGTCACATCTGTTATTCTGACTGGAATAAAGTAGGTTTTCTTGAAACCTTTAAACTCAGCGTCTTCTCTCAGGTGCAAGAGTGTGACTTACGCATCACAGTATATTTCCATAAATCACTTTATATATATAACAAGAAATGTAAGTACCCACTATATTTTGAAAAGTATGCAGGCCCCCCTCCAAATTACTGAGTTCAAGTAGTTTGTACTGTACCCATTGTTAACAGTTTGGCGGAGGAAGTGTAATGGTTTGGGCTAAATCATACTGTTTCAGTGAAGGGTACTGTTAAGATATTTTAGACAATTGTGCACTCCCAACTTTATGGTAACAATTTGGGGAAGGACCTTGTCTGTTCTAGCGTGACTGTTCCCCTGTGCACAACACAAGGCCAATAAATAACATGAATAAAATCCCAAGTGACCTGTAGACAGCCCTGATCTCAACCTTACTGAACACCTTTGGAATGAAATGGAGCACAGACTGAAATCCAGATTTTATCATCCAACTTCACAAACGCTCTTTTACAGAATGGGCCCTAATTCCAAAAAGACATAAATAAAAATATTGTGGAAAGCCTTCAGTTAAGATTGGAGGCTGTTATAACTGATTTGGTGGGGGGTGTGGTGGTGGTTGGGGGGGGACTTACATTTTAAGGTCCATGGTTTTGGAAAGGGATGTCCAACAAGTTCATATAGGTGTGATCTTCAAGTAATAATAATAATTTATGTAGAACCTTTCATACACTCAAGGAAACTTTACAATTCAATAAACACAAGACAATAGAAATTACATACAAGAAAATGAATAGCACTCATTAAAGGGATGTATTTTTAACAGGAGTTTGAAATTAATAATAGATTTTTCCTCGCAAAGTCTGAGAGGAAGAGCGTTCCAAATTTTAGGGGCTATCACACTGAAAGCTCTGCCACCCATAGTTACTAACCTGTGATTAGGTACAGTGAGTAAGTTAGCGTCCGATGATCTTAATGCACGAGCAGGAGTGTAAGGAAGCAGCAACTCAGACAGATAATGAGAGGCTAAACCATGAAGGGCTTTAAAGGTGAGAAGAATAATTTTATATTTAATTCTTGAAGAAACTGGTAACCAGTGCAAATCATAGAGGATAGAAGTGATGTGAGCAGATTATTTAGTGTGTGTAAGTAAACAAGCAGCAGAATTCTGAACATATTGCAATCTATTGATATACAGTACTTAGTCGGTAGACCATAAAACAATGTATTGCACAATAGTCCAGACGGGTAGTGATGGAAGCATGAATGAGTGTTTCAGTATCCTTCACACTGAGGTAAAAATGCAGATGAGAAATGTTACGGAGATGAAAAAAGCTGTCTGTACTATTGAGCAAATGTGTGATTGAAACGTAAGAAGCTGATCAAATTACAGGCTGATGCTGAGGGTTCAACTAGGATCCCATCAACATCAATTTTTAGCCCACAAAGGGTAGAGAGGACATATTTTGTACCAACTAAAAAGATTTCTGTTTTATCAGGATTGAGTTGTAAAAATGATCTGTTATCCAATGATTGATTTCCCGAATGCAGTCAGTCAGTGCAGCAGGTGATGATGTTGTAGTTGCATCAACACTTACATAAAGTTGTGTGTCATCGGCATAGCAGTGGACGCTTAAACCATACCAATGAATAATCTCACCTAATGGGAGCATATAGATGTTAAAGAGAACAGAAAGAGTTTTCATAACAGTTTTAATCGCGCCCCCCCCCTAACATTTTTTTGAAATGTAGATGCATATTTTATTATACCTACTTAACTTTTATCGACATTTATCTAACTCTATATTTATTGTTCTAGTATCAGAATGTAGTTTAAGTTAATTTGTTTTGGTTTCAACAAATGTTTTTTTTATATTTTTGATTCTTTTTTTCTTTTTGTCACATCTTCGCGCCCCCCTTTTTGTTACTTTGCGGCCCCCTAGGGGGGCCCGCCCCACAGGTTGAGAACCACTGCCTTGAGGGATACCTTGTGTGAGTGAAGTAGTGGCAGATTTCTGTTCCCTAATAAGGATGTAATACTGGCGATCACTGAGGTAAGATGTGAACCAAGAAAGAGCAGCACCAGAGATACTAATAGCTGAAAGTCAGGACAGTAAAATATCATGGTTATCTGTATCAAACACTGCGCTAAAGTCAAGGTGAACTAGAATAGCGGCCATCCCAGAGTCTGCAATTATAATCAAGTCAAGTATTCACAGACAGCATTTTTTTTTCGCCTGTTGTATTTATCAATCCATCAGTTTTGAACATTTTTCTTATGGCTAATTGGTTTGTGCATAGCTTAAGTCTATCGATACAGCACTGGGCTCAAAGAAAAAATCTACTCTGGAATGGGTATCAGTCCATCTTAGACACATTCCCTTAACTGGTGCAAGTTTGGGATGTAGGAGGAAAAGTGGAGTAACCAAAGAAAATTCCACTTGGACATAAAGAGAATGCATGGAAAAATCCTTGTGTTTGGGGAAATTGTGAGCACATGACTGGATGAATTAACATGCGAACTATGTGACATGAGGAACATGAAATGCTTTCATAGATGTTTTTGATATTGTTTACTGTTGTCCTGCATTGGTCACCATAAATGTTTATTCCATCAGAAATTTTGTTATCTCCATTCTGCATGAAATCATGAGATTACAATTTTTCTTTGCTGTCACTACAAACTATATGGGATACGTAACATATTAAAAACATTGTTTTTGAGTAGATTATTCCTTTAAACAACATTTGAATCTGTTTTATCCACTTTAGAGCTGCAGGGGTCCAATGCCAACCCAGCAGCATCAGACACAAAGCATGAAGCAATGCAGTCTATATTTGCTAATATAAGAGCACTTTATAGTTATGCCACTGGGGCTTATATGAAAACCGGAATATACTCAAAGTCCAAATGGACAACTAAAGACAGATGGTACCTTGCCTGGAATTTCAATGAATATATTTGAACATGGAGCAACCAATGCCACCAACATGTAGACATTTTTAAAAAATACATACAAGCCAATGCCACTACATACTGTATATGGCACCTCACTGGAAACTGCCGAAAGTAATATGTGCATGGAGATGAAGGAGAGCATTCAAACTTTATATACTGTACATGTATCTTAGAACAATATGCAATTCAAACCCAAAGCTAAACTGCATAAAATTAATAACCGTCTAATAAAAGTCTACCTAACCTACAGTACCCAGAACCCTCACATGCAATATTTTGTATTACTTTTAATTTCAAGCATCGTATAAGTAAGGTTTTCTCTATATAGATAAACCTAAAGTGAATCAACAGACATGCAGTCTTCTTGCGCAGCCAGAAGTAATTTCTTTAAACTAGGGAAGTGGTAATTTCTGGCAAGGCTTACTAAAGAATAATTATTGTCAAAGTTAAATACTGTTGGTACAATTTATATTAAAAATAAAGAAGTAGGGTGAATTTTGGGCATGTGCCAATATGAGGTGAGCGCCTTTGATCACAAGGGTGAAACAGTGTATAACAGATTAAATATCAGAAAGCTTCATGGTGAGGGAGTTCAGCCAGCTGGATGAGACCCAGGCTCTGAGTGGGAGCAGCTTGGCAAAGATAGGAAAGAGAGAGTGACCTGGAGAAAAAAGGGTAATAAATGTCTGATGAAGAAAACAAATGGTCAGGGGTGAAGAAGATATTGTGCTAGATATCAGGAAAACAATAAGAAGAGAAAAATGCTAGGAGGAGAACATATAAGTGTACCTTAGATAGTGTAAAACAGTGGCAGACATTTTAATAAATACAATATTTCTAGCCAAATGCATAACTTATAGCCTAACCCAAAATGTTACAGCATATCATTTCAAATGTGTTGATGTGTTGTATTATAAGACATATATTTTCTCTGTGCATTGCATTAAGGAAATGCTCAGCCATAACCTAGTCTTAAACCTGGGGCTGTGCATATTGACAGACATACTATCAGGTATGCATACTGCAATAAAAGTGTTCTTTGTGTGTCTCCCTCATACTAATGATATGGAAGCATAAAATACGCCGAAGATTCTCACTTTGAAAGAAGGCTCTAGGAGTCGAAGGATAGGCAAACAGAGTAATTAGACTTATTGCAATAAAACAATAATGCAGACTCAACCCAATTAGGCCAAACAGAGTTGAGCCCCGAAAGAGCCAAAAATCACAGTTTATATAAGCATTTCTTATGATCTGACCTCGCTCGTAACAATGCATTTGCTTTCTATTCTGACTCATTACTCCAGTTGGCTTCTCACGGGCCTTTCTTGGCTACCAATACTTCCTGTATCTCGTCATTCAGTATCATTTTTTGCTTCCATTATTTTGTAACTGGCCTTTAAACTACAGGTGTTCCCCCTATTCCCCCTTCCTTGTCTTTGGACAGTTTCTGAACATCTGTATTATTGCAGAATTTCCCTCTACTTAACCTTTACCTGTTTTCTTCAAGGGTCAGTGTACTCGTCAAGTTCGTCATCGGGTTGGTCTACTGTTGCACTTTAAGATGAACACACACATACATAGCTATACGCATACACACTGACCCTAACCACAACAGTGCCCCATAAATGACACACAAACGCTGATTAACCCTTAGCACTTTAAACCACACAAGTGATTTAGGAATAACACAGCCTGTCACTCAGCACTTCAAAAGACTAACTTATTATCAGCACGAACAACATACGATGTTTTAATGATATCTCAGACCTAAATATTACTTTTTGTCTGCAAGAATACATTTAAACATACAAACCGGATTCCAAAAACGTTGGGACACTAAACAAATTGTGAATAAAAACTGAATGCAATGATGTGGAAATGGCAAATGTCAATATTTTATTTGTAATAGAATGTAGATGACAGATCAAACGTTTAATCCAAGTAAATGTATCATTTTAAAGGAAAAATATGTTGATTCAAAATTTCACGGTGTCAACAAATCCCAAAAAGTTGGCACAAGTAGCAATAAGAGGCTGGAAAAAGTTAATTTGAGCATAACGAAGAGCTGGAAGACCAATAAACACTAATTAGGTCAATTGGCAACATGATTGGGTATAAAAAGAGCTTCTCAGAGTGGCAGTGTCTCTAAGAAGCCAGGATGGGTAGAGGATCACCAATTCCCACAATGTTGTGCAGAAAGATAGTGGAGCAATATCAGAAAGGTGTTACCCAGTGAAAAATTGCAAAGACTTTGCATCTATCATCATCAACTGTGCATAACATCATCCGAAGATTCAGAGAATCTGGAACAATCTCTGTGCATAAGGGTCAAGGCCGTAAAACCATACTGGATGCCCGTGATCTCCGGCCCTTAAACGACACTGCACTACAAACAGGAATGCTACTGTAAAGAAATCACAGAATGGGCTCAGGAATACTTCCAGAAACCATTGTCAGTGAACACAATCCACCGTGCCATCCGCCGTTGCCAGCTGAAACTCTACAGTGCAAAGAAGAAGCCATTTCTAAGCAAGATCCACAAGCTCAGGCGTTTCACTGGGCCAGGGATCATTTAAAATGGAGTGTGGCAAAATGGAAGACTGTTCTGTGGTCAGACGAGTCACGATTCGAGTTCTTTTGGAAATCTGGGACGCCATGTCATCCGGACCAAAGAGGACAAGGACAACCCAAGTTGTTATCAACGCTCAGTTCAGAAGCCTGCATCTCTGATGGTATGGGGTTGCATGAGTGCGTGTGGCATGGGCAGCTTGCATGTCTGGAAAGGCACCATCAATGCAGAAAAATATATTCAGGTTCTAGAACAACATATGCTCCCATCCAGACGTCATCTCTTTCAGGGAAGACCCTGCATTTTTCAACAAGATAATGCCAGACCACATTCTGCATCAATCACAACATCATGGCTGCGTAGGAGAAGGATCCGGGTACTGAAATGGCCAGTCTGCAGTCCAGATCTTTCACCTATAGAGAACATTTGGTGCATCATAAAGAGGAAGGTGCGACAAAGAAGGCCCAAGACGATTGAACAGTTAGAGGCCTGTATTAGACAAGAATGGGAGAGCATTCCTATTTCTAAACTTGAGAAACTGGTCTCCTCGGTCCCCAGACGTCTGTTGAGTGTTGTAAGAAGAAGGGAGATGCCACACAGTGGTGAAAATGGCCTTGTCCCAACTTTTTGGGATTTGTTGACACCATGAAATTCTGAATCAACATATTTTTCCCTTAAAATGATACATTTTCTCAGTTTAAACTTTTGTTCTGTGATTTATGTTCTATTCTGAATAAAATATTAGAAGTTGGCACCTCCATATCATTGCATTCAGTTTTTATTCACAATTTGTATAGTGTCCCAACTTTTTTGGAATCCGGTTTGTACAAAGGCCCAGCACTCTTGACTATAGGCCATTTATCAGCCAAGAATATCTTACTTTACGTACTGTTCTCTACTATTGAGTGGAGCTCTCACTTGCAGCCTTAATAAACCTCGCAGTACAGAGGTAATGGCAAATCTCTGGCTGCACCAGGTGCTCAAAGAAATCTAACTCATTACTTCAATCACTCTAGACATTAAGACAAAGCATAGAAAGTTAAAAGCAGCATGGTATTTATTACAGAAATAATAATAATATTTATTATAAAGTTTCATGCCATGGTATCACAACACATGATTGTTGCATGCAACTGATTGGCTGGCTGTCAATAGGATAGATGAATTTTGCGCAAACTCTTTAATCTATCTTTTCCCAGGCTGTAAACCAAATTGTCGTCCCAGATTTCAATCCATAAAATAATCAATAACCTGAGGCATCGGCTCAGTCTTCCTTTCCCAGGCTGTAGCACTATGCTGTAAACAACTGTTATAAAAGTGAGGTGTAAGGGAAGAGGATATGCCTTTTTATTATAATGCCTATACAAGTGTCTTACATCTGAATTCATCTTGTTGGGACTGAGCAAAATATAATAATACAAATATAGAAAATAATTTGTAGATTTTATACACCATAACAATGCTATTGTCTTCCTTCTCTGTCTTTCTGAGTTACCCAATATAGGTGGTTTCGCTCTGAGCTTAACTAAAAAAGAAACATGGAAAATGCCTTTATTTAACTATTTGCTTGACATATCTAATTCACACTAAGTTTAATGCTTATAGAAGCTCATAATTAGTTTTATGTCTATTTATGCTAATACATGACTTTTTATTTTCCATAATGACAGTAAAATAATACAAACTACAAAGAAAAAAAGACTGAATATAACATCATACATTGAGTGCAGCATACTATACCTTCCAGAGGTTGTTGTCTTGGCACCACAATATTAGAGGGCAAACTTCTTCTTTGTATGCTGCCCTATCATTGTTGTATCATTGTTGATGATGAGGCCAGTGACTGATGTATTATCAGCAAATTTAATGGTGGAGTTAGAACTGTGTGGAGAGAGGCCTACCGAATTAACAAGCTATTTAAAAGGACAGGCTCAGTTATGGGACACACTCTCTGGACGTGGTAGCAAGGGGAGAATTTAAACAAAACTGAGTACCATTATAAACAGTGCTACACATCCTCTCTCTGACACACTAATGCTGAGTATTTTCAGCCAACAAGTTATTCAGAAGTATGTCTAAAAATGCATTTCTATCTATCTATCTATCTATCTATCTATCTATCTATCTATCTATCTATCTATCTATCTATCTATCTATCTATCTATCTATCTATCTATCTATCTATCTAGTCATATGGGAACAAAGAGTACCAGATAGAATGGGCCAGCACAGTCTCTATTATAGAATGCCCAAGAGAGCCTGGACAGCTAGTTGGCCGAGATCTTCATGACTGTGACTTTGTTTCACTTTGTCTTTGACTTTCTCTCTTGCAGCTGACCGTGGACACCCAGATGTTAATTTTCTTTAGGGACTCTGCTAATTGGAGTTTTTGTTTTTATCTCTTCCATTGTCAATTAACCATACTTCAATAATTAATTAATAGACAGATACTGTGAGTTTAAATGTATATTAATCTGTTTAAAACTACTTTATTTCCCTGTATGTTTAAACAAATATGCATCTTTGGGTGCTTTTTCATTTTGTATTTAGTTATTTGTAAATGTATACTTTCAATTTACTTGAGAACTTTACACAAAAATAAACTGAACTGAACACTGAAAAACTGAGTAAAGTGGAGGCTTAAAAACTACCGTGTATTCAGGATCACAATGGAGGAAGTAATGCTGCCCAAAAGTCTAAAATCCATTTGCACAGGGTAACACCAAATTCAGAATCAACAGTGCTAAAGTCTAAGCTGTACACTATAAACAGGATGGTATGATGTATGCATTAGATTAACTGGTAATGCTACATCGGAGTGGTATGGTGGAATGATCCCCAATCCAGGGTTAGTTTATGTCTTGCATCTGATGTATTCATGACCTTGCATTGTTTCAATAATGGAAAGATGGATATTAGATCATGACAAGCTGGGTATCTCTTGATGGAAACTGACTTGAGTACCCAACGATCAGATTGAAGCTAAGATATACTGGAGAAAACCAGTTGACACTTCAGTGTCAGGCTTTACTTTACTTACCGTAAAATTGGACTGCTCTGGCTTTCTGAAGCTTGATGTCTGTACTTCAAGAGAGCACCCCACCTGTTTGATGTCTTAAAATGACCTTGTCAATTATTACTTAAAAAGGTTACTTTAACAAAGGAGCATGTAGAAAGAAGCCATGCCTAAGAAGCAGCTGAAAAAAACACACCACACTTTGTGAAAACCGTGAAGACTGCAAATTGGTTTTATGATCTCAGAGGGACGCTTTTAGTCACAGGTGAACTTTTTCTAAATGCATTACAGTCTTGCTGACTCTCAGAGGTGTTTTTTCTAGAAAGATCCACTGTTTTTAACACAAGAGAGACAAAACATGGTTTGGGACCCAATTCTACTTATTTTTTACATTTCTCAGTGACACACTGTTACCCCAAAAATTGTAAGACCACTGTCATTTACAGATGTCAATTTACAGATTTTGATGACTTCTCTGTCTGTGTAGTGTTTCCATGTTCTTCCCTTACTTTCATAATAAAAAGCTTGGTGTGAGGTTGCTTGTAAAAGTACCTGGCTGTGTGCATTTACCACTAGTAATAATCTGCTATTATATTCAGAATGCTTATTGATGCTGCAAGAGCCTACATGTGGAAAAATTAGGTGTATTAAAAAGAAAAATGGAAGTGGCCTTTTCTGAAATGCATTGTTACAAATAGTTTTTTAAAGAACTTTTTCATCAGCTCAATTTGATCAGTAGTATATCTGGTAAAGATTGTCTAATGATTGTCCTGTCACCAAGCAGTGGCATTTAAATAGCAATGATTCATATTCAGGTGGCACGGAAGTACAGTGGTAGCAGTCTGCTATGGAAAAAGTATGTCTGCATGTTGATTCTACTTGTGGGTTTCCTCCCTGTGCTCCAGTTTCCTTCTGCAATCCAAAGACATGCACATTAGGTGGGCTGGCAAGGTTAGATTGGCCTGTGTTTGTGTGTGTTCACATTATAATGGGCTGACACCCTGTCTAGGGATTGTTCCTGTCTATGCACTTTATGCATGCTGGGATAGGCTCCAGCTTCCCCATGACTCTTTTCAGGTTAAACCAGGTTGAAAAAATGGATGGATGATACACTTCTAATGGCTGTTAGGTGTATTTGCTCCCAGTGAATGTTTGCACCTTTCATTGTTTTTTTTTTATTATAATAATGCATAAATTCAGTCTCAAACTAGGACTTTAGTCAAACCTATGGACTGCTTTGGAAGAAGCACCCAACTCGAACGTTCAATGAAAGCCATAAATCAGAGAGTGCAGCGGTAGAGGGGGAGAAGACAAAGTACCGGCATTCGAGAAAATACATTGCCTGTAGGATGCCATTAGATGAACCCAGGTTCATCAGTATAAAAGGGAAAATTTTAATGAATGATTGGAGGAGCAAGGGTGAACTCGGGAGAGTGCCTGGTGGACCAGTGGGTGTAGTTTTGGCTGATCTTCAACTTCAACTTCAACTTTATTGTCATATGTACTCAGTACAATGAAAATCTTATTCTGTGAGTCCTCCAGCAATAAACAAGAATACACAACAATAAACAAAAGCACCTCAGGTGCAAGAAAATGTAAATAAACAAGCAGAAGTAAGAGTATATGTGCAAATAAATTAATGATTGAGTGTAAGGCCTGCAGGTATATGGTCTCCAGAAGGCCTTTCATCCTCCAGATATTAATGGGCCTGCAGAGTGGAGGGTAGGAGCAGTGATTGATTTTATTTACAAGCCTGATGGCATAATGGAGAAAATTGTCTTTTAGCCTTGTTGTTCTAGTTGCTGTGCTCTTATTGCATCTTCCTAATGGTGGAAGTCTGAACAGTTCATGTTAATGGTGAGTTGTGTCCTTAATAATATTATGGGCCTTCCTGAGAACTCTGATGTTATAGATGAACTCTAGTCCTATTCCAAAGATACTTTGTGCTGATTTTACCCCCCACTACAGAGCCTTGCGGTCATATACTGTTCTGTTTCTAAACCAAACTTTGATGGAGTAGGTGAGGATACTGTCAATCATGTATGTGTTGAAGTTGCTGAGGATAGTGTTTCACATGCCAAGCTTCCTCGGCCTTTTCAGAAAATACAAACCCTGTCAGGATTTCCCCTTGTCCTCTGATGTTGTAGGTCCAAGTGAGATCCTCAGAGATGTTAATGCCAAGAAAATTAAATAGGTCCACTCTCTCCACCTCAGTCTCTCCAATGTACAGTGGTGGATGCAGACCTCACTTCCTCCGTGTGTCAATAATCATCTCTTTCATTTTGCTGGTGTTAAGAAACAGATAACTGTCCTGATACCACTCCACAAGACCAGACAACTTCATCCTGTACACTGACTCAGCTCCCCCAGAAATCAGTTCAATGATGGTGGTATTGTCCACAAATTTAATAGTGCTGGCATTATGCTAGGAAGAGACACAGTCATGAATAAAGAGAAAGTAAAGCATAGGACTCAAAACACATCCTTGTGGGGTTCCTGTATTTATGGTTATTGTTATAGAAATGTTGTTCCCCGGCCTGACTGACTGGGGTCTTTATGTTAAAAAGTCCAAACACAGATGGAGAGAATAGGTGGCACATCCTGGAGTGGAGAGCTTAGTATTGAAAGCCAAACTTTAATCAATAATCAGCAACTAGACATAGCAGGCCTTGTTCTCTAGGTGTGTAAAAAACTGTATGCAATGCTGTGTTAACTGCGTTCTCTGTCGACCTGTTTGGTTTGCAAGCAAACTGTAGGGAGTCCATTGTGTCAGGTATGAATGTCTGAATGATGCTCATAATGATTCTTTCGAAGCATTTCATCACTATAGGAGTCAATGCAAAGGCTAGAAGTCATTCAGTCAGTCAGACAGACTTTTCTGAGCAGTGGAATAATGACGGTTGATTTGTAGCAGCTGGAGTTTATAGCTTGCACAAGAGAGAGGTTGTCAGCCAGAACATCAGCAAGGTTTGAATTGAAAGCTTTGTGTACATGTCCAGCGACATTATGAGGGCTGTCTTCCAGGGGGTTATCCTCCTCAGAGACTTTTCCACATCTACAGATGATATTGTGAATGGAGGAGCTAAACTGTCACCATTCCCCTTCCTGCTCATTCACTCGGTGTTGTGAGACTTGAAGCGGGCATATAATTCATTGAGATCCAAATCGTAACCTTAAATCTTCAAATGAGTGTCTACTTACAATTCCAAGAGCTAAACTTAAAAGAAGTGGTGAGGTGGACTTCTGCTGTTATGCACCTAAAATCTGGAATAGCTTGCCAATAGGAATTCACCAGGCTAATACAGTAGAGCACTTTAAAACACTGCTGAAATCACATTACTTTAACATGGCTTTCTCATAGCTTCATCTTAGTTTAATCCTGATGCTCTGTATATTCAATTAATTATCATTATTATTCAGGGTGGCTCCAACCTCTACTTTGTCTTCTGTTCTTTTTCCAGTTTTCTGTGGTTTCGATCTGCACCACCGTGATGTCCCTACATTGATGGATTAAAAGGCCAGAAGTCTACATGACTGTCATCATCAAATTCTTCCATGTGAACCCTGAATACAATGAGGATTGATTGAGGTCATTTATGTTAGGTAGAATGCCTAGAGTGGGCTGGGCGATCTCGTGGCCTCTGAACCCCTGCAGATTTTATTTTTTTTTTCTCTCCAGTCGTCAAGAGTTTTTTTTTGTTTGTTTTTTATGTCCTCCCTGGCCATCGAACCTTACTTTTATTCTATGTTAATTAGTGTTCCCTAATTTTAATTCTTATTAATTTTGTCTTTTTTCTCTTTCTTCATCATGTAAAGCACTTTGAGCTACATTGTTTGTATGAAAATGTGCTATATAAATAAATGTTGCTGTTGTTGTTGTTGAAATCATCCAGAGTGAAATGGCTTTCATTGGTTAAATCTCTTCTTCAGTCTCTATAGCCTGAGAATTTCTCCCAATCCCTGCCACATACTTCGAGTGTCATTGGTAGTGCAGAGACCTTCCGGTTTAAGTCTATATTTCTTCTTGGCTACTCTAATAGCTCTGTGTAGATCATATCTGGATTATTTGTACACACTCTCATTGCCTGAGGCATATGCCTTATAGTAAGTATGAAACTTTGAAGTTTACTTCTGAATTAATCCATGGCTTATTGTTTGGATATGACCACATGTGTTTGAGGGGCACAATAAAATCAGTGCAAGTGCTTATGTAGCTGGAAACTACTAAACTATATTCCTCTAGGTTAACAGTGTCATCCTCATTCATTGCAGCTGTCATAAAAACAATCCACTGAGTACAAGGAAAGCAGTCCTGAAGCTCCTGCTTAGATTCTTCTGTCCACACTTTAACTGTTTTTCTTACAGTGATAACTTGTTTGAGGAGCTGTCTGTATGCCGGATAGAGGATTTGGGGGGCGGCCGGCAGCTCAACCCAGCCAGGACACCCAAAGGATGGAAGGATCGGGGAAGGCAAATACTTTTGGACGCTGTATCCCCAAAGCGCTAGATTGTAGCTTCCCTGGGATATAGCGGTGCCCCGGATTCCCATAGGGCATCCTAGGACTTTGAGTTCAGTTGCTCAGCCCTGTTGGGTGCCGTGGGTGCCACTGTAAAGGGACAGGAGGAGTGGTGCCTCATCTATAGCCCAGAAATACTCCCAGGTCACAAGGATGGAAGCTCCAAAGTACTTCCAGGCTGAAGAAAAGACCAGTTCTCCATCTGACCTGGAATTGCTAGCAAGTTATGTGGGCGGAAGGACAGCAGCACTTCCGTGTCAAAGACCATAAAAAGGACTACCAGAGACCCAGCAAGTGAGCTGGAGTCAGGAGGAGTGTGTCAGAGCTTGCTGGGAGGTGTGGAGGAGAGAATTATTGTTATTATTATTAAGAATATTGTGTTCATTTAATTGCTTGTTTAGTGTGGCTGGTGTGCTTTGAAGGACCATTATTTAAAAGAAGAAATTATTAAAATACTTCTTGGTGCTTTTACCCTGTGTCCTGTATGTCTGTCTGTTGGGTTTAAGGGGCAACAGCGACCCCTAGCATCGACTCATTTACTAGGAATGCAGAGATATGATCGGACTGTCCAAAATGAGGGCAAGGTAGAGCCCCCTTCACATTACTATACACGTGATCTAGTGTGTTTTTCTCACATCAAGGAAAAGTAATGTGTTTTTAGTATCTGTCTGTAAATTACAGTGGTTAAAGTCACCAGCCACTATATTCACTACATTAGGGTGTTTGATTCTTTTGACGCGTTTATAACCTCATACAATGTTGCCAGTGCTGCAGTGCGGTTTGCATATGGAGGAATGTAAACAGACAGAATGAACACAGTAGTAAACTACAACAGTGTAAGAGCCAATCTTAGTAAGTTAATGTATGATGTTAAATTCATATGGTGCTTGCTTGGTACATATAGGACAATAGTTTCTTATAGCTATCTAGAATGTAGTGTAGCCTTTTACCTCATATAAGTTAACATGAGATAAAACTTTCTTGCTATATCTGTAGAGCAGAATGTTAATTATGTCAGGAAATAGTTTTACTGATAGCATGGACTGGTAGGTATGTTTGCAAAGAGGAGATGGTATACAGTTTTCTGACCGGGTCTAATGTGTTTAACGTGTCTAATGTGCCTCAAGTACACCTGTATGACCAAATTTAGGGAAATGATACAAGATTTATAAGCCTTAAACAGAACTTTCTAAAAGAAGAACTTTTCTTTTCTTTGTTATATCAATTTTTTCTGTATTTTTGTGTGAACTGCTTTGCCTTGAATTTTTACTAAAACTTTTAAAACAAAAATATTTTGTCTGTGGAATTATTTGATCACACGCTACACTGGTGCTTGAAACATGCTATGAAACAAACTAAAACAGCAGAACTTTGGTAGCTTTGGATAAACACAGCTGCACGCGGTAAATGAAAGGGTCTGCATTTCAGCATTAGGTACTCTCCATCACTTGAACTGTGTTTACTGACAGTCTGAACATCTGAGCACCATCGGTTGTTAATATAAATACAAGTTCCCCCATCTTTGAGTTTGCCGGATGCCGCTGTGCAGTCCCTGCGATGAATGGAGTGAGTGTACAGCCACACAGCTGTTTCTGGGATATTGCTTGATAACCAGGTTTCAGTGAAAATCAGTGTGCAGCATTCTTTCACTTCTTGCTGGGACGTTATCCTCATTCTGAGTTCATTCATGTTATTTTCAAGAGGCGAAATGTTAGCAAGCAGTAAGCTGGGATGAGGTGGTCTGCTATTTCTAGCCTTTAACTTAGCATGTAAACCACCTCTCTTGCCTCACCACCACTTGGGTTGATCCTTCCTCCGGCTGCGTTCTTCACTTGGCTCCACTGCAAATGAGCCTCACCCACAAAAGTTTTGGAGGAGGAAGTAGTCCAGATCTGGCAAGTTAAGAATAATATCGTGCGGTTGTTGTTTACCAATGTATAACAACACCTCCCTGTCATGCATGATCAGTGCAGATGAGGTATGCATGTGTTGAAACTTAACAAACTGACAAATAAAGATGGTTGCATGAGGAGTACACATAGACGTCAGCTACGATAAGTGCCATCTTGGTATGGCTTGGTGTGGTATTTGCCATCTAAAGTTGGATTGGACTAAAAGTTGATGTGAGGCAGATCGTGGATATCGGTTTATCAGACCATTTTCTCTTACTATCTAATATAGAAATACTGAAAATTAATGAGAAGCATATTGTTAAAAAAAGCGTCCTTGATTCATATGCAGCTTCAAAGTTAACAAACATTTTAAACAACCAGTGTGTTTGTGATGCTTACTACAATAGTACTAATAATGTATATAGTAAGGTGGAAATTTACCCTTTACCCTAAGGGTAAGTGCATTCATCATTCGTTACCGGGTTGGTCTACTGTAGCACCTTAAGATTAACACACACATACATAGATATACGTATACACACTGAAACTCAACAGTGCCCTATGAATGACACACACACAGCTGGTTAATCTCTAGCACTTTAAACAACACAAGTGCCTTATGAATAACACATCTTGTCACTCTCTCAGCACTTCAAGAGACTTACTTATTATTGGCACAAACAACATACAAACTTTTAAAGATATCTCATACCTAAATATTACTTTTGGTCCCCAAGAAAATGCTCAGACATACAAAGGCTCAGCATCCTTGACTATAGGCCATTTATCAGCCAAGATTGCTTTACTTTACATACTGTTCCCTACTATGGGGTGGAGCTCTCACCCTCAGCCCTTAATAAACCTCGCAGCACAGAGGTAATGGCAAACCTCCAGCTGCACCAGGTGCTCAAAGAAATCTACCTTATTGCTTCAATCACTCTAGGCATTAAGACAAAACATAGAAAGTTAAAAGCAGCATGGCATGTATTACAGGAATAATAATACCAGTGGAACAAAGAATAATAGAAAATATAATTGATAGTAAAGTCTGGATATATATATATATAGTCTTTAGAAAAGCTTATGAAAAAGTAAAGATGACAAGGATGAATGTTGCAGGCAGCTAGTGATCTAGTAGTCATAGTTGTTCATTAAATGCTTTTCCAATGATCAGATGGAAATGGCCGCACATTGTCGGTGCTCGTTGCTTTGTTCTCTTCTTCTGAAATCTTCATCCCTAATGTCATTCTTCAGACGAGGCATATTTATTATAAAATTTCATGCTGAGGGTTTCACAACACATGATACCCCTGATTGGCTGGCTGTCAATACGATGGATGAATTTTGCTCAGATTCTTTAATCTTAAGTACGTCTGTTTTTCCCAAACAATAAAACTTTTGATGGTGCTACTGGCATGTCTCCCTTTCCCAGGTTGTAAACCAATTTAGAAACTTGTTATCCCAGATGCCCAGGTTATAAACTAATCAATAGCCTTAGGTACCAGAATATCTTCCTTTCTTTGTTGGTAAAGCTGTTTTAAAAGTGAGGTGCAACTGGGAGGAGGATGTGATTTGATGTGTCCTGAATTTAGTTCATCTGTTGCTGTCTTGAGAAAAATATAATGAAAATACAGAACAAAGTTTACAGATTTTATACCCCACAGCAATACTAAAGTGAGAGCTGCCGCTGACAGAGTCTCTCCTGAAAAGACAGTTAAAAAGTCTTCCAGCACTGTTACATCATGGAAGACCCAAAGAATCTCTGATTTAAAGAAAACATGTCGGAGAGCTGAGCATAAATGGAGAAAAACTAAACTGATTATCCACTATGAGAGACTGAAGGCTAAAATAACAAAATACAACAACATAGTCCATCTTAAGAGGAGAAGATATTTCTCTAAAATTATAAATAACAATGCTAGTCATCCCAGAGTTTTATTCTCTGCAATTGACCATTTGCTAAACCCAGATCACTCAATGGAATGCCTCTGAAAAACTTTCAGTGAAACCTTTGAGGCTTTTACTATATTTTTTTAATAATAAAATGAATAATATTATAAATAATATAGCACATCCCCCAATATTGATCCTCTTAAATCTCGATATTCCATTTTAAGCAAATTAAATTCTTTCACCAGGATAGATTTGCCCGATTTATATAAAATACTTTCTCAACTGAGACCCTCCACCTGCATCCTTGACCCAATACCAACAAGTTTTTTCAAAGTACCTGATGTGCTAACTGAATTCATCATTAGATATGGGAGTCTTCCCAGGCTGCCTTAAGACTGCTGTTGTTAAATCCCTGCTCAAGAAAAATAATCTTGGCTCCTTTTTTTGAAAATTTTATACTTATTTCTAACCTTCCCTTCCTTAAGTAAAACCCTAGAAAAGGCAGTCATTATGCAGCTCTCTGATCTGAATGCCTCATTTGATACCATTGATCACAATATTCTTAAAAATCACCTAGTCAGTGAGTGGGCCTCTCTGGCAGTGTCTTAAATTGGTTTGAATCTTACTTGACAGGTAGAAAATTCTTTATTAGTTTGGTAATTATACTTCAAAGACCCATGATATTCTATACAGGTTCCACAAGGATCTATCCTGGGTCCGCTGCTCTTTTCGATCTATATACTTCCATTAGGTCAGATTATCTCAAGGCATAATGTGAGCTACCACAGTTATGCTGATGACACACAACTGTATTTATCAATAGCGCCTGATGACCCTGACTCTCTTGTCTCACTGACACAATGTCTTACTTGTGTTTCTGAGTGGATGCTGTGAGAAATAACTCCACAAAATCCAATATTAAGTGTTGGGGAATTGCCGTGTATAATCCCTTTGAGATTTTATGGTCAAGATGATAATGAATTATCAGACATTTGACAAATACAGATGAAAAGTGAATGGCTTCTATGCAGAGTACAAAATGGCTACAGGAAATGAGTAATCAGAACTGATGTCATCAGTGGAGACCGAAAGTGATGTCATCGGGAAGGGACTGGAAGTGATGTCATTTCGAGGAGCCGGAAGTGATGTTGTTGATGAGGAAGTGGATAATGAATCGTCTTCTGGATTATTGTCTGTGGATGGTAGGATTGATTCATTTTTCTTCTTTAGTTCTGGTCAGAAAGAGAGGCATTACTACCATACAATAACCCTCCATCTGTTACGTATTTGCTCACCTTTGGGCTTGTTTCTGAAGCACGTATGTGTGACAATGAGTAGTAATTTTCTCAAACTAAATAAGGAGAAATCATATATAATGAGGGTATTAGGCTTAAAAGTTAAGACATAGGTAAAGAATTTAGGGGTAATTATTGACTGTGACCTAAATTTTAAATCACATCTTAATCAGATTACTAGGGCAGCATTTTTTCACTTAAGAAATATAGCAAAAATCAGACCACTTATAACTTTGATAGATGCTGAAAAATTAGTTCACACTTTTGCTTTTAGTCAAACTTTAGCAAGAAAAACTTTAAACTTTAACAAACTGCTAAACACCAATTATTTTAATATGGCTTTCTAATGGCTTCATTTTAATTATAATTTTTTTTCATGGCTCCAAAATCCATATTAACCCCTATTTTCTCTGCTGTTCTTTTTTTTTTTTTTTTGTTTTCTGTGGTGGCGATCTTTGCCATCACCACTTGATCAAAGCACCTTGTAGTCCCTACATTGATGAATAGAAGGCCAGAGGTCCACAAGACCATCATCGTCTAATTCTTCCACGTGAAGCCCGGAAACAATGATAACTGATTTAGATCATTTTATGTTAGGTAGAATTCCTAGTGGGGGCTGGGTGGTTTAATTGCATTGGAACCCCTGCAGATTTTTTTTCCTCTTCGTCCTTTTGGAGTTAATTTTTATCCCTAGCCATTGGACTCTTTGTTAATTAGCATTGCCTAATTTTTATATTTTTCTTTCTTATTTCTTCATCTTCTGAAGCACTGTAAGCTACATCATTTGTATGAAAACGTGCTATATAAATAAATGTTGTTGTTGTTAAAAGTATGGCTTGGCAAATCCATCCCTAGCATGAGTGTTAAGAGATTAACAATCAAACAACAGACATTTCAAGGACTATTTTCATTGTATATTATCACTTTTATATATCTATTATTTGTGTGTTAGTGGTTTGTTTGTTTAGAGTTTTTATAAAGAGAGAAGGAGGGTGCCCTGCATTTTTTGTGTGTTGTGTGTATAATTTTTATTTTACAATAACATCTTTATTCTTTGCTTGTATTCATCCCTGTTGGTGTGTTCTGTACTTGCATTGTGTGGCTAGTAGGAAAGAAGTGTTGGTCACTCACACTCTAATACATTTATTATTTTCCTTTTCAGCTACCAGGGATCATCATCACATATTTTAATCGTTCCATCTCGGGCAGTCAAAAGGTCTCAATGTGTGGTACAGATTACTGGTGGGTGGTACAAGGAGCAGTTGACTGTTTTCCATCAACTCTATTTCATTTCACACACATTGCATAGACAGACATGTCGACCAAGAGCCTTGAGCAGTAGTTTGCAGACTCCAGGTTGACACCAGAGTGAGGTGAATTACCTGGACATCAGGTTACAGTCAGAGCACATGAGGAGGTGGATGAGGCAGTGAGCCTGTTAGGCACATTATATATTACTACCCCAAAGCAAAAGCCATGAGCTGGGACATATGGACACATCACTGAATTTGCACCGCCATGGACGGATGGTATGGTAGCACAGGAAGAAGCTCTGCATGGATTCATGGAAGCGTGGTGGCTGATTTACGTGAATAGGTGCATGCTCGTCTGAGAAGTCTGGAACAGAAGCTGATAGACTGTTTGCAGAAGTGCAAAGAACAGTGGGAGGAGTACATTCAGGATGCAATGAGACAAATTATTGCTGCGTACTTTCAAACTCCATGCTGAGTGACGGTATTGGTTGAAGCATGGCCATCCATCACATCAACCCTGAAGCTGCAGTATCAGATTGTATTTTGTGTTTTCTGTACTTGTGTTATGTGGCTAGCAGGTCACTTAAACTGCAGTTCATTTATCATTATCCGCTTTGGTTGTCTCGTCAATGCATATTATAATTGCGCAATCTCAGGTGGTCAAAGGGTCTTCAGGTGTGGTACACACTCCCATGTGTGTTAAGGCATTTGAATTCAAATACATTGTAGCCTTTGGGTGATGGTAAGATTCACACTGTCTGAAAATGGTGATTTGTTTATTTTATTATGGGGACAACAGGAACACACTCACACACAGAAATGTATAAAAAGGCTCAAATGAACCAACAATAAAGAATACTAAAATAAAGAAAAACAGTTGTGGTGTATGGCGGCCGTTTTCCGCCAATACCCCAAAGCCAGGTGGAGCCCTCCTTGCAGTATGGAGGTCCCCGAAGACCAGCAGGGCATCATGGACATTGCAGTTTTATACGCATCCCTGCTGGATGCCGTGGGGGCCACTAGGAGATGCTGCAGGAGGAACAACGGGTATTTTTCTACGCACGGAAGCACACATGGACAAAGGGAATGACGTGCTTCCGGGTAAAGAAAAGGACATTTTACCTGACCCGAAGTGATTGAGAGTCACATGGACTGGGATTGGGAACACTTCCGGGTCAGGATATATAAAAGGACTGTGGGAGCTCCCAGATGGTGAGCTGAGTTGCATGGAACTGCATGGCAATGGCATTTTGAACATGCCTCCCAACATCAACATGTATCCAGTGTATATCAGCATGTGGTATGTATCCAATGGCAAGGAACACCTCCTGATTTCTTTTACAGTACAAATTCTACCACACTAAAAGCTCTAGCATGTGCCTGACATGCTAAAAATACGGCATCTTTCTGCATCATTTTAGATTGATGGTGCATTTCTCACATTTTCCATTAGTTTGTTTGATTTTTATATCACAACATCTGGAAAAGACTGAGAGGAGAGAGGCATTTCAGAATTATACAAAACACCTCCAGTCTTTACAGAGATGCATTACTACCATTGTTTAACACTAGAATTACCAGAGCCTATGAAGAAACTTGTAAATCCATCCCACCTTAAATCGCTTCTTAAAATCGATCACACCTCACGGTGGGGTATGGAATAGCCGGCTGCTTGCAGCCTGATTTTTATCAGCACATATAGATGACAAAAGACGCTGGTGGAGAGGTGTGAACGATTTTAAGAAGCGATTTAAGGTGGGACGGATTTATGAGTTTTTTCGTAGGCTCTGGTAATTCTAGTGTTAAATCATACTAATACAATATATGCATATTGGGACCTATTATCTATGAATCTTCTTTCAGTCATAGCAAGTGCTGATAATTTAAGACTATTACACAAATAGCGTAAAATATTTATTAACCTTATATGATTGACTGTTAAAATTGCTTGAAAGTTGAAACATCAGTATTAAAACAGAATGTATAATATGTGAACACTTGTGCCAGAGGGAACCAATTGTAACTCTGAAATTACCAAAATCTGTTCCAGTCCATAGCTCCATGGCAATATGTTTTGCTGAATCTTACCAGTGCACCTACAGCCATGCCTAGAAGAAGTTGTGTTGGAACTTCAAAGCATTGACATCAAAAGGAACAAAAGATGTTAGCCCAGAAAACATGCATCAGATTTCTCTGCTAGGGATTATTAGTTCTAACACTATCTGGAAAAGTTAAGCAAGCTTTTATTGGTTAACTAAAAGATTACAATATGCAAGCTTTCAAGGCAGCCCAGGCTCATTCTTCAGGCAAGAAAGCTTGCATATTGTAATCTTTTCAGTTAGCCAATAAAAGGCGTACAACACCTTACTACTACAGGAAAAACTGAGAATTTATGTTTAATGGGGACTCCACATCAAGGGATACCAGTCTTTAACCAGAGGAAGTTAGTTGGGTACAAATGGATATAAATTGACAACTCCTTCTTAAATGAATATAAAAAGAGGGACCCAAAAATATCCAGAATGAGTCAATAGCCCTGGAGTAGTGTAGTATTGTGAAGTATTAAATATACCACTAGGTATTATGTAGGCGGAGTGGTTGCTCTGAGGCTAGGGATCTGCACTGGCAATTGAAAGGTTGCCGTTTCGAATCCCGAAAATACCAAAAGTGACTCTGCTCTGTTGAGCCCTTAACCTGTAATTGCTCCATCCTGGGTATGACGTTAATCTGCATCCAGCACTGCAAGTAGGCCCTCCAACCTTCAGGGAAAAACTTGTTGTTGGTGGCAGAATTGGCACTCCAGCCACCATAAAAAAAAACCTCACACTGTTCCACTCCATCTGAACTAGTGTGGTGCTGAGGTGTCAACCGTTGCATGGCTGCACTCAGGTCCTAATCTGGATCCTGAGTTGGTTTGTCATGTTGTGGGTGCGGCAATGCACTGTATCAGCGTGTGCTCCTAACCTCCTCCTCCTCCTAAGTATTATGTGCCTACAAATTTTATTAATCATTCTACTGAGTGGCACCGTGCTGAGTTGATCAAGTGCATATTTCTGCTATTTATTCTATAATTGTACAAGTGACTTCAACATTTTTTTTTCTTCAAGCCACCATTGCAGATTTTCAAGAGACAACGGTGATCACCATTTTTGACATTGACGGACTTGTTCATAAGGAGTTTGTTCCCCATGAATAGACTATTGTTTAAGTGACTTTACATTGAACTGCTAAGACGTCTACAGGAAAGCATCAGGAAAAATACGTCAAAAGCAGTTGCGCACCCAAAATTGCGTTTTGCACCACAATAACACCACAGGTTTCTGACAGAAAACAATATGATTGTTGCTTCCCACCAGCATATTCAACAGCACTCACTCCTTATTACATCTTTTTAGTTTCCGAAATAAAAATGCACCATAAAGTGAAGAAGATTTGCTACCATTGAGGAAATCCAGGAAAAATGTAGGAGGTTCTATGCAAGGCAACAAAAGATGAGCATAGGAATGGTGAGAGGCACTGCGTCAAGCGTATTATATCTCAAGGAGAGTACTTTGAAGGGAACTAAAATGGAATTGCTCTGTAATAGTTTTGTAATACAGTTTTTTTTTTTGTGTGAGGACTAATCATAACAATATTGAGACTTTGAAACTCAACTTCTCAAAAAAATTAACAGAACATTTTGAAAACACAACAGATCTCAATGGGAAAAAGTCATGCTAGCTATCTCTAAGGATATGGACTGTGTAATGTGTTAGAGAACAAAAGGGTGCCACATTGTTTGATGGAAATGAAAATGATCAACCTACAGCAGACTAAATTCAAAGTGAAAGAATGAGGTGTCAGGCTAGTCCATTTTGCTGAAATTTAATTGCAGCAACTCAAAATCGTACTCAGTAGTTTGTATGGCCCCCACGTGTTTGTATGCATGCCTGACAACATCGAAGGGGACAAGCTCCTAATGAGATGATGGATGGTGTCTCTTCCCAGATCTGGACCAGGGCATCACTGAGCTCACTGAGGTGCAAACTGGCGACGTCGGATGGACTGAAACATAATGTCCCAGAGGTGTTCTATTGGATTTAGGTCAGGTGAGCGTGGGGGCCAGTCAATGTTATCAATTCCTTCATCCTCCAGGAACTGCCTGCATACTCTCGACACATGAGGTCGGGCATTGTTGTGCACCAGCAGGAACCCAGGACCAACTGCACTGGCACAGGGTTTGACAATGGGTACAAGGATTTCATCTCGATACCTAATTGCAGTCAAGGTGCCGTTGCCTTGCCTGTAGAGGTCTGTGCGACCTCTACATGGATATGCCTCCCCAGACCATCACTGACCCACCACCAAACCAGTCATGCTGAACGATGTTACAGGCAGCATAATGTTCTCCATGGCTTCTCCAGATCCTTTCCCCTCTGTCACATCTGCTCAGGGCGAACCTGCTCTCATCTGTGAAAAGCACAGGGTGCCAGTGGTGGACCTGCCAATTCTGGTATTCTATGGCAAATGCCAATCGAACTCCACGGTGCCGGGCAGTAAGGAAAGGGCCCACTAGAGGACGTTAAGCCCTCAGGCCACCCTCATGAAGTCTATTTCTGATTGTTTGGTCAGAGACATTCACACCAGTGGCCTGCTGGAGGCCATTTTGTAGGGCTCTGGCAGTGCACATCCTGTTCCTCCTTGCCCAAAGGAGCAGATAACGGTCCTGCTGATGGGTAGCCAAATGCAAAACTAGTGAAAAAACAGTCATAGATGAGGAGGGAAAATGTCAGTGGCCTCAACCTGTTAAACCATTCCTGTTTTGGGGGTCATCTCATTGTTGCCCCTCTAGTGCACCTGTTGTTAACTTCATTAACACCAAAGCAGCTGAAATTGATTAATAATCCCCTCTGCTACTTAACTGACCAGATCAATATACCAGAAGTCTCACTGGTTTGATGCTATACTCGGATTAAAAAGTGTTCATTTATTATTTTTGAGCAGTATATAATAACTGAACATAAACTGTTAAAAGGTGTTACGTATTCAAAAGGAAGATTAATTGTGTTTTCAAACCTCTTTGAAGTTGCAAATGTTGACTTGAGTATTTTAAGGTGCCAGGTGCCGAAGGACAGATGTTCACACAAAATACATTTCTGATGTCTAGCATCTTCTAAGAATGTACAGTCTTCTACATTAAATTGTTCCACAATATTGCCTGCAATATTAAAAACTGAACTACTTTAAAATTTGCTGACATTAAAAAAACTTAAGCATCTTGGATGAGATTCTTTACCATCAGGCTGTGGCTTCTACTTTCTCATCACTGCTAGAAGTATTTCATTCCCAATTCAATTTATTTTCGTTAAGTGCCCAATCATTTATAATATCATCCTTGTATATTAATTGCAAATACACATTGAAGAATATCACGAAAATGACATGAAACTAAAATACAAAACCTAACATCCATACATTCAGCAACTAAGTTATTAAAATAGCAGCATTCATTAGTTTTAAACTGTGTGACAGAGGTTTGGAATTGCCAACCAGTAATCAGATATTTTAAACAGGTAGGGACCATAATGATCAGACAAATGGTCTTGAAAAGAATGTGCCAAAAATCAAACCTGGGAATTGGCAAAGTGAGAAAACCAGCATTCTTTACTGAAAAATGATGTGAAGGACCTCAACAGCAAGCCTAACATACATTGACCATATAAAGAGTCCTTCTGCCATGATTTAAAAGCTAAGACTGACAGTGCCTCTTTAATATTGACAGGTTAGTCACTGCAGAGTTTGTAGTGTTTTTTTGTCTAGTCAAATTTTATCAAGCCCTGTATTCTCAGATCATAATACTACAGTAATCCCTTGCTATATCACGCTTCGACTTTCGCGGCTTCACTCTATCGCGGATTTTATATGTAAGCATAAGTAAATATATAACACGGATTTTTCACTGCTTCGCGGGTTCTGCGGACAATGTGTCTTTTTACTTCCTGTACATGCTTCCTCAGTTGGTTTGGCCAGTTGATTTCATACAAGGGACGCTATTGGCGGATGACAGAGAAGCTAACCAATCAGAGCATGCAGTTAAGTTCCTGTGTGCTGAATGCAGTGTTAACCAGGAAGTCTCGTCTCGCTCATTCAGCATCAACGTGTTTCACTGTGTAAAGAGTTAACTTTTGTGCTCTTTTGTGTTTATCTTTGTGCATAGTCAAGCCCTTCATTATGGCTCCAAAACGATCTACTTGAAAAGGTAAACGTTTTGCATTTGTTGAAGGAAGGGAAAATCTACACCGCTGTAGGACGCCATTACAGCATCAATGAAGCTATGATTCTTTTTATTTACAGCTGCAGTGTCCTTTTAACCAGTATGCAAAACGAGTTGTAAGTGGATGTAATAAGGCAGTAGTCCGGATGGAATCTGCTTTAGGGATTTGGATTGAAGACTGCCAGAAGAAGAACGGCAGTGCTACACAATCGCCTGAAGTGGCTCCTTTAAGGGCTGTAATGCTCTCCTTTGTTATGCAGTAAAATTAAACTCATTGTTATCGGAAAAGTCATCGTGTCATTGTTGGTGGGTAACCATAATTAATTTTCTACTTACAGTACTTAGTACATGTACTACATTTAGTGTCACTGTACACACATTTACTGTATACTATTTTTCTTGCATTGTACATATTTATTGCTGGTGGCCTGTCTGTCGTAATGGCTGTAACATATGTGATATCGGAGACACTCAATATCTTTAAAATAATATTTAGATTTTACTGTATATAAACAGTGTGTTTATATACATAATTTCAATGAATCTTACCTAATTTCTAAGAGAATACAAAGGGATTATGCCGTATAACTCTGCGGGGAATATTTATAAACAGTGTGGTAGAGTTTCTAAGGGTTTAAAATATATAAAAATATCCATACAAACATATGGTTTCTACTTCGTGGATTTTCACCGCGATCGAGGAGGGATTACTGTATATGCTGTACATGTCCTATAGTATAGGCATTACTACATTTCATAAGGTAAGGGCACTAGGTCACTTTTGATTTTGTATTTCAAAAGGTGAAAGCCAGTGAAATATCTAAGAATTGGAGTGTGTTGGCTATCCATTCTAACTATGGGCCTTGCTTCTATATATTGAATTAAACGTGGAATAGTAAGTGAATTATTTAAAAAGCCTGACAATTAAGGGTTATAATACAGAATTTTGCTTGGAACAGATGAATAAAATAGGCTTTCAAGATTCACACATGCATACACACACTAATGAGACATGTTAACAAAAGTGAAAGTATACGTAAGATAACACTGGCTTCTTCAAAGGAAATGTGGTGCACTGCTTTATAGAAACTGGCTGGCAGGTTATGATGAAAACAGTAAAATAATTGCTTATTTAAGTCCATGATCCAAAGAATAGACATGCAACAATCAAAATGCCATAAAAATAAACAATCGAGAACAAGGAAGGTATCAAAAAGGGCACAAAACAATACAATACAAAGCAATTACAGAAGACAAAATATAAACAAACATTATAAAATTCACAAAAATCACCTAAACATAATAGCAGATTGACTAAAGACACTTAAGCACAATGACTGAATGAGGATTCTCTGGCAAACTCTTTCTTTTACTCTCCTTGAACCTTACGTCACATGACTGTCACTTTATTTATGTTGCACAGCAAATGATACTGATTGGAGGGATCAGTTTCTAATGACAGACAAAAGGAGAGGCTAAGGATGGAGCCTCAGTATACTGTAACATCTACAAAATAAGAAACCTGCTCTGGTCATAACATGATGATCCAGTAATCACTAACATTTCTAAAAAAGTAAGTACCTTGAGAAAAATGGAATATAAAAATATTAAGAGATTATTAGATAGATAGATAGATAGATAGATAGATAGATAGATAGATAGATAGATAGATACTTTATTATCTATCTATCTATCTATCTATCTATTATTATGTAATGTTATGTAAAATTATTTAATGTAATATAATATTGTGCTTAGGCCATTTTACTCTTTTTATACTAGGCAGAAAAAATATTATATCAGCTTTTATCACCTATCATGAATTATCCTAGTTTCAAACCTATTAAATTCCTGCATTCATTACATTATATGTGCTAGAAATGGAGCATGCTTCTAAAACACAGTTATACTTGGTAGTCTGCATTTGAATATTAGAATGTTTTATTAACACATGAACTTTTTAGGCAAACTTGGAGATTTTTTATTATCAGTTATCATTACATGTTTTGCTTTTAACTCAAAGGTATTCCTAGATGGTTGAAACATTTTAAGATCTGAAAGAAAAATTAACAGCAGAGGAATTTTTTTGTTACTCTATTAGCCTCGCCATCATTAATAGAGAACAGGAATGTCTAACATTAAATGTGTGCCTTAGAAGCAATACTAAAGCAGTAGCAGTAAGAGTCCACTACTACCATGTCAGCATAATTCTTAGTGCCTTCAAAATCAGTCAGTGTAAGATTACCCTTCAAAACATCCCAAGTACATTAGTTCAAATAATTAAACATTGATCTAAAACATGCCACAAGCTTTAATGTAAGTGTCTAATTATTAAAACTCAACAAAGTCTATTCAAATTATTTTAATCTACCTGATTCTGGAGCTCTAGTTTAACTGAGTGGTTTTGGGTGAAAGTGAGGAACCAGCCTTGTCATGTCCATCTATCATTGGCCAGTCACACACATGCCCATGCACACTCAGCACTGAGTCAATTTCGAATTGAGTATCAACCCTTATAACTTTGTATTGTTAGAGGAAACCAAAATGATACAAATGAGAAAACCACCAAGGACACAGCTGGAATATGTAAAACTTCATATGTAGGATACCCAGGATGGGGTTTCAGTCCAGGACTGAGGAGCTGCAAGACAATCCTGCTAATCACTGAACCACTGAGCCACGCATTCCAAGTGCCAGTGCAGTAAACTGCCAGGGGTTTCTGTGCATCAGTAAGGTTATAGGAAGCCCCAGAAGAAACTACTTTTGAAGGATGGAAGAGATGCCTAGTTGATATGTATTGTATATTGTATTGCTATTAAGATCATCAGTGACTCTTGGCTATTTAACTGTGTGGGATGCAGAGATATAGGGTTGCCTGAACTCCCAAGGGATATTCCTGATCCTATATAAACAGCAGACCCAGATATAGCCTTGGAAGGAATCCAGGTGTGATTTAATGGCTAATCCCAGTCTGAGGCTCTTTTAAATAGGAGTTAGCAGGTGCTTAAATCAAAAAACTTAATTCAAAAGATGGTAGTATGTCCACTGCACTGAGAGAAGAAGAGAGAGCGAGAAACAATCTGAAAAATCAGGGGAATTATTTGGTGTTTGTGACATACTATTATCACAGCTTAGTATACTTATAGATGTATGCAATACTCGGGGCTTGAGTGTTATGTAAGAATAAGCTGAAGGTAGTACCGTTCACAGCGATGGCTGGCTTTGTGGAGAATTTTTATTGATTGTTTCTAGTGGGGGTGTTCATCTCCCTTATTTCCAAGCAAAGATAATCACAACATAAAATAAAATAAATTTAAAATGATCTAACACAATTTTTAATAATTGAGTAAAGACTCAACTTATCTCTTGTAGAAATTATGTCAACTGTAACACTTATGCATTCCATGCATTCTTCCTTTAAAATGTTTTGCGAAATGTGAAATCTTTGAACTCTTATGAGACTCTGTTTGTAGTAGAGTAGTAGCTCCCACTTGAATAAATAACCTTGCTGTTCCTGCTTCAAGTTGAATAAAGCTAATTTTCCAGAAATCTTTAGACCCAGCCTTGTCCTTTGGGTGCAAGGCAGCGACTCACATGTCACAGAAATTACAAAGAGAATTGTCTGTATCGCAACATCAGCAAAACCAAGAAGCTGGGGTAAGTCTTACAAAACCTGCATTATGTACAAAAAGAGGCTCAAAATGTACAGCTCTCCAAGGAAAAGTAGCGATTTATCAAAGAAAACTTGATGGAGAAGCTTGTGTATATTTACAGCAACTCTGACCCATCTGTACACAGCATTTAGAGAAAGTGTGAAATGACGACACCCTTGATCAAGTAAGGAAATGCAGTCAAACCAGCTAAATGATGACTCACATGTATAATAATTCATATTACCATAAAATGTGCAATGATACGACAAACATACTGAAACTCAGAAGTTATAAATATGATGTATAGACTCTGTTTTAGTTCCCTTTTAAGGCCAATGATACATATTTGCACCAAAGAACTTTTTTGTTTCTTTCGTCATTTTATGATTCACTCTCTGAATACTGAAACCTCTAAATCTGTTTTAAGACCAGGAATGATGTTTGGAGCTGAGAAATGGCCAGTAAAGAAAGTGTAGGAGAGGATGTTATATGTAGCAATAATGTGAATCTTGAAATGAATGTGTGGAGTTACAAAAAAGGAAAGAATAAAAAATGAGACAATTAGAGGTACAAGGAAAGTGGGTAAGGTATCAAAGATGGAACAGGAAAGTAAATTGAAGTGGTATGGGCATGTGATGATGAGAGACAATGAATATGTGGGCAAAAGAGTGATGGGAATGGAAATGAGAGAAAGAAAATGAGAGGGTCCAAAATGGAGGTGGATGGATAAAGTTAAAGTTCTGAAAGAAAAGGTCTTAAACTGGAAAGAAGGGCAGGACTGAGCAGTTTGGAGAAGTGGGAAAAGATGAAGAGAAAGAAGAAAAAATATTAATAGCTCTAAATTACATGCCCTACAGCCTATTCATAACCTAATGCTTTAACACAATGTGGCCTGTTTGCCACCCACTGCTTAAAGACTGCGCAAATGGTGATATACAAAGGAAGAAAAATTTTAGGGGCCAGTCATATTTTTTGTCAATGATGAAGACTGGCTTATGAGTCAATTTAGACTTTCAAGAGCCATTCATTTCAAACTACTTGCTGAATTGGCCCAAGCATTAGAAAGACAAACTACATGAAATCTGGCTATACCTTTCCTTATCCAGGTTTTAACAACACTAAAACAAAACAGAGGGAACTGTGCAAAAGGTCAGGAATATCTCAGGTAAGCTTCAACTCTATCATGCCCATTGTGCTGGAAGCCGTAAAAAACTGATAAGGCACTTCTTTCATGTTCCATTCTTTTTGGCAGTACTTGCCAACATAAAACGGACATTTGTAGCAGTGTCCAGTTTTCCTAATGTAATTATGGAAATTGACAGCACTGATGTTGCACTTGGTGACAACAATGATGATTTTGTTAAGAACTTATATAAGAAGTAAGATGTTTGAGTAAGAAGTTACATTCCATTAATACACAAGTCATCTGTGATGCCAAAATGAGACTAATAAATGCCACCACTGGGTAGTCAATTTAAACTCGAGATTCATTTACTTTGAGGCAAAGTAGCACTGATCATGTGACTTGCTGATGGTGCTGCATGGTATTTATTGGTTTGTTGGTAAAGTAACTGGTTGAACCCTGAGTATTTCATATGGCCTGCACTATTCATTGTAACAGCAATCATGTCATTACATGTGGCTACTTCCTCAGACACTCCAGAGCACACTGCTTCAGGGCAGTGTGGAGTAATCTATAGAACCCCTCAAATGCAATTCGTGGTGGCTGGTTGTATGAAATGAGTGGCTGCTTTACAAGCTAGGTAAGGTCTGCAACATCATGATTGTATATTGTAAAGTTCATTAGCATAGTCCACGTAATATTGCTCCAGGGTGGCAACAGACAGGGACTGAGGCAGGTGATTGTGATTTATAATTTGCATAGAAATGTGCATACACATGGTTTTATAAATCAGAGCTTTTTTTGGTATACACATTTTCCAGTTTTTTAGATTTATAAATATTTTCACGCTTGAATCCAGGCAAAGTTTTATAAATGAGACCCCAGGTTATTGACTTTCACCACACCAAAGACTCTCATTGTCTGGTTATTATTCAGAGAATGATGAGGATGTGGAACACTGGTGCAAGTACTTGGGGGTCCACATCAATGACATACCAGACTGGTCTCATAACACAGAGGAACTATATAAAAAAGGGCAGAGCAGACTCTTTTTCTTAGAAGACTGCACTCCTTTAATGTGGGTAGTGACATCTTTTACATGTTCTTTAACTTTGTGATGGCCAGTGTGATTTTCTACACTGGTGTGCTGGGCTAGTAATACCACTTCAAGAAAGGCTCACTGAGCTAACAGGCTAATCAAAAGTGCAGGCTCAGATGAGAACTTTCAGCCAACATATCTTTTAGCAGAAGTACATCTAGGAATGCTGCCGGGGCTCCTTGATACCAACAGCTACAGAATATGTCTTTAAATGTTCTCAGTGTGACTGCTCTTTTTTTGTTATCCAAGTCAGAAGTTGTCTTCTTTTTTGTAATTCTTGTGTGTATTTGGGTTGGAGGATTTTGCTGTTTCCTACAATTTTTTTTCAATTTCTGTAAAAAGATACATTTCCCTCATGGTTTGGGACAAATAATGATCTATCTATCTATCTATCTATCTATCTATCTATCTATCTATCTATCTATCTATCTATCTATCTATCATTGTAAATATGTTATACAGTAGATGAATATTGTTAGGCATTCTGTACAGAGTTTGGTCAATGGTGCTGCTTAAATAGGTAAGTATATTTATTTCTATGTTATTTTAATTTAGATGACTCTTTCAAATAAAAAGAATCAGGTTCAAAAATTAAAGTTAACATCATATTTTCCATACAATTTATGACTTCCCAATAGAAGCTCAAAGGTATCTGCAAGCTCTATTGGCCACATCAAGACAAGAAAAAACCTTGGATGGGATAGTGTGACATTGCTGTCCACACTCCAGCACTCAACAGTGCTTGGTTGGGTCAGTCCAGTTAATAGTTTACAATCAACTGAAAGCGTTGGCTTTGAAATTTGGAGGAAAGTGAAGTTTACAGAAAACATGCAGCAACATGGAGACCATTCTGGCTCTACACAGACAGCAAGCAGACCAGAAACAAAAACCTGATTCTTAAAGCTGTGAGATGGCAGTGCTAAGCAGTACATCATTTAGCCATTCTCAGGTTTAAATGAAGTAAATAAATAAATAGGTGTTGTGTGTGAAAAATATTTTTCTTATAATAAAAGGTGACTAGCTGAAGATGATCATGTTGGATGAATGGTAAAAAACATTTTAATATTCAGAGAGGATCTGGTTTCATGCAAATGCTACTGTATTTCTGGATGTGTCATTATGATTCATTTGTCAGTTTTCATCAACATACTGCAGACTTGTTCAGTGAAAGGGAAGTGTAAAGAAAAAAATAATATTGTTATTTGTAGTCAAAACAGTACTGTACATGCCTGAACAAGTGAAGTAATATTTGAATCCAAACATTAAATGAACCTAACAATGCTAAATTGTCACAGAAAAAGGCTTTTTCTTATATATTATGTTAAAAATACATTTTAAATCATAGAAATTATTTTAATGTAATGCTTGCCTAAGCAACATCTGGTTCTTCAACGTTCCCCATGCATACCTGTGTAATTTTCATCAATTGTTTATCTTTGAGACAGACAACTGCTGTCTTTGACTGACCAAAAACTAATGTAGCAAACTGTTAACATTTAATACTATTCTGGAGCCTTTGACAAACAAAAAGGCAACTTTGAAAACCACAAAGTACCGAATAAAAAATGCTATTTAGGTATAAATTGTTAGCCTATTGCTTAATATCTGCTTGTGTGGGTGGATAGGCATTTACTCGAACATCAGAACAATTTTCATGAGAATGGGCCATTCCCTAATGGTTCCTAGTCAACTCCAGCTGTCCTCACTAAGAGGCGGCTCATCACACATTTGAAGCAGGCGCACATTTAAATCATCTTTAAGTGGATATCCCCTCCCACTGACTTTGCTAGTCTTTTCTAAATAATCAATATCCACCTACTTTATTCTCATCCTATCTCTTGGATTTTTGTCAGATTTCTGTCATTGCTCTATTAACATAATTACTGTATGTACAGTGCCAGTGCAAGAATGTATGGACTGGCATCCTGACTGGGGTCTGGAATAATGGATGGAGTACAAGAATGGAGACACAACCTGGTTGAGATGGTGCTCAGTTTCTATCCCAGTTGTGATGATCAAATAATGGATGGACAAGGGTGTTCATCTCCAAGCAAGAAAGGTGGTAATTCTCCCCCACTGGAGCCCAGTATGGACATCTGCTGGGTTGTCTGGGCATTTATAGTATGGAAGGGCAACCCTGTTTGGGTCCTTGGATGCCAAAAGGAGGATGGTGTAGAATGGATCTCCCTATTTTGTGGAGCTTCTGGCCTGCAATATACTACATAAAAGGAGCTGCTCTGCTTCATCCAGAACAGTCATAGTCATGAGACAGAAGGTGAAAACACCCATGGAGGAGTGGAAGGAAACAGAGACGGAGGAGGAGAATTAGCTTTATTAACAATAAATAAATACATTGTTGAATATGTCTCTGGATAATAAAAATGTTTAATTTTTTTCCCTAAACTGAGTTCGGTGGAGTTGCATATGATGTTTGGGGCTCAGTAGCGCCCCCATGTGGTCACAACAGTTGCATCTAACTCCAGCTCTTTTGTTTAATTCCTGAAACTTTGAACATTCAACCATTTTAATTTTAAACCTATTTTAATTTGCCTAATTAATGACTTATCTTGCATTTTTCAAATCATACTGCAGGATGTCCTTTATGTGCTGCCCGTGCTTTTACCTGCTATGTGTCTTTATCTGTTGTGACTAAACTTTGCCTTTCTCCTACTACCTCCTACTAGATGACAGTTTATCCTAACAGTGAACTGCTGTTTTGCTTCCTTTTAAGCCCAATGCCTTTAGTTGCACTGTTCTTAAATACTAGTCCTCTTTGGTTTGAATATAGGGTTCATGCTATGATGGAGAGTAACTTATTTCTGTCTGGTGGTTTTATAGGTATTTTGCCCATGTTTTACTTCTCTAAAAATCATCATAGTCATTGTTTCTATCCTTGTTTGCCACCTCCTTGATGATGCCACATCATGTTTCACACCTAAGAACCCTTCCTCGCTGCAGTTTGCTGCTGATGTACAAGACATGAACAATTTAAGAGCCAGGGTGTCAGCACAGACTCTGTGTGTACTTTATTTCAAAAGAAAGAAATTACTACCTACAAAAAAACAATTAAAAGAAAAGGCTTTTGTATAAGAGAGACAGATTTACGAATGTGCATTCAAGACTATGATAAGTGGTTTACCCCTCTAATGGATGTTCACTTGATCATTTGACCCTCAGTTGTCCAACATCAACAACAACAACAACATTTATTTATATAGCACATTTTCATACAAAAAGTAGCTCAAAGTGCTTTACATACTGACAAAAATAAAAGACAAAATAAGAAATTAAAATAAGACCACATTAGTTAACATAGAAAAGGAGTAAGGTCCGATGGCCAGGGTGGACAGAAAAAAAACTCCAGACGGCTGGAGAAAAAAAAAATCTGCAGGGGTTCCAGGCCATGGGACCGCCCTGTCCCCTCTGGGCATTCTACCTAACATAAATGAAATAGTCCTCTTTGTAGTTAGGGTTCTCACAATACATACAGACTTCTGGCTTTTAATCTATCCATCATTGTTGGAACATCACGTTGCTTTAAATAGATGGTGGTGGCGCAAGCGGAAAAGGAAACAGAAGAGAGAGTAGGGGTTAGTACAGATTTTAGAGCCACCATGAATAGTTATTATAATGAGTTGGATCTACAGAGTATCAGGATTTTAATTACAGTGAAGTTATGAGAAGGCCATGTTAAAGTAATGTGTTTTTAGCAGTTTTTTAAAGTGCTCCACCGTATCAGCCTGGCAAATTCCTATTGATAGATAGATAGATAGATAGATAGATAGATAGATAGATAGATAGATAGATAGATAGATAGATAGATAGATAGATAGATAGATAGATAGATAGATAGATAGATAGATAGATGCTTTATTAATCCCAAGGGGAAATTCACATAATCCAGCAGCAGTATACTGATACAAGGAAACAATATTAAATTAAATAGTAATAAAAATGAAAAGAATTAAAATAAAATTAATGTTCGCATTTACTCCCCCGGGTGGAATTGAAGAGTCGCATAGTGTGGGGGAGGAACGGTCTCCTCATGCTGTCAGTGGAACAGGACAGTGACAAAAGTCTGTCATTGAAGCTACTCCTCTGCCTGGAGATGATCCTGTTAAGTGGATGCAGTGGATTCTTCATGATTGACAGGCGTTTGCTTAGTGTCCGTCGCTCTGCCACAGATGTTAAACTGTCCAACTTTAATCCTACAATGGAGCCTGCCTTCTTAACAAGTTTGTCCAGGCGTGAGGCGTCTTTCATCTTTATGCTGCCACCCCAGCACACCACCGCGTAGAAGAGGGCACTCGCCACAACCGTCTGGTAGAACATCTGCAGCATCTTACTGCAGATGTTGAAGGATGCCAACCTTCTCAGAAAGTATAGTCTGCTCTGAGCTTTCTTACATAGAGCATCAGTATTGGCAGTCCAGTCCAATTTGTCATCCAGCTGCACTCCCAGATATTTATAGGTCTGCACCCTCTGCACACAGTCACCTCTGATGATCACATGGTCCATGAGGGGCCTGGGCCTCCTAAAATCCACCACCAGCTCCTTGATCTTGCTGGTGTTAAGGTGTAAGTGGTTTGAGTCGCACCATTTAACAAAGTCCTTGATTAGTTTCCTATACTCCTCCTCCTGCCCACTCCTGATGCAGCCCACAATAGCAGTGTCATCAGCGAACTTTTGCACGTGGCAGGACTCCGAGTCATATTGGAAGTCTGATGTATATAGATTGAACAGGACCGAGAAAGTACAGTCCTCGGTGCCCCTGTATTGCTGCACACAATGTCAGACCTGCAGTTCCCAAGACGCACATATTGAGGTCTGTCTGTAAGATAGTCCACAATCCATGCCACAAATTCCAGTAATTGCCCCCTGAACCTAATTATTATTACTATTAATTAGTAATTATAATTACTATTCCAGATTTTAGGTACATAACAGCTGAAGTCCGCCACACCACATTTAAGTTTTGTTCTTGGAATTCTAAGGAGATACTTATTTGAGGATCTGAGGTTACGATTTGGAATATAAGGTGTCAGACATTCCGATATACAGTGGTGTGAAAAACTATTTGCCCCCTTCCTGATTTCTTATTCTTTTGCATGTTTGTCACACAAAATGTTTATGATCATCAAACACATTTAACCATTAGTCAAATATAACACAAGTAAACACAAAATGCAGTTTTTAAATGATGGTTTTAATTATTTAGGGAGAAACAAAATCCAAACCTACATGGCCCTGTGTGAGAAAGTAATTGCCCTCTTGTTAAAAAATAACCTAACTGTTGTGTATCACACCTGAGTTCAATTTCCGTAGCCACCCCCAGGCCTGATTACTGCCACATCTGTTTCAATTAAGAAATCACTTAAATAGGAGCTGCCTGACACAGAGAAGTAGACCAAAAGCACCTCAAAAGCTAGACATCATGCCAAGATCCAAAGAAATTCAGGAACAAATGAGAACAGAAGTAATTGAGATCTATCAGTCTGGTAAAGGTTATAAAGCCATTTCTAAAGCTTTGGGACTCCAGCGAACCACAGTGAGAGCCATTATCCACAAATGGCAAAAACATGGAACAGTGGTGAACCTTCCCAGGAGTGGCCGGCCGACCAAAATTACCCCAAGAGCGCAGAGACGACTCATCCGAGAGGTCACAAAAGACCCCAGGACAACGTCTAAAGAACTGCAGGCCTCACTTGCCTCAGTTAAGGTCAGTGTTCACGACTCCACCATAAGAAAGAGACTGGGCAAAAACGGCCTGCATGGCAGATTTCCAAGACGCAAACCACTGTTAAGCAAAAAGAACATTAGGGCTCATCTCAATTTTGCTAAAAAACATCTCAATGATTGCCAAGACTTTTGGGAACATACCTTGTGAACTGATGAGACAAAAGTTGAACTTTTTGGAAGGCAAATGTCCCGTTACATCTGGCGTTAAAGGAACACAGAATTTCAGAAAAAGAACATCATACCAACAGTAAAATATGGTGGTGGTAGTGTGATGGTCTGGGGTTGTTTTGCTGCTTCAGGACCTGGAAGGCTTGCTGTGATAGATGGAACCATGAATTCTACTGTCTACCAAAAAATCCTGAAGGAGAATGTCCGCCATCTTTTGTCAACTCAAGCTGAAGCGATCTTGGGTGCTGCAACAGGACAATGACCCAAAACACACCAGCAAATCCACCTCTGAATGGCTGAAGAAAAACAAAATGAAGACTTTGGAGTGGCCTAGTCAAAGTCCTGACCTGAATCCAATTGAGATGCTATGGCATGACCTTAAAAAGGCAGTTCATGCTAGAAAACCCTCAAATAAAGCTGAATTACAACAATTCTGCAAAGATGAGTGGGCCAAAATTCCTCTAGAGCGCTGTAAAAGACTCATTGCAAGTTTTCGCAAACGCTTGATTGCAGTTAATGCTGCTAAGGGTGGCCCAACCAGTTATTAGGTTCAGGGGGCAATTACTTTTTCACACAGGGCCATGTAGGTTTGGATTTTGTTTCTCCCTAAATAATAAAAACCATCATTTAAAAACTGCATTATGTGTTTACTTGTGTTATATTTGACTAATGGTTAAATGTTTTTGATGATCAGAAACATTTTGTGTGACAAACATGCAAAAGAATAAGAAATCAGGAAGGGGGCAAATAGTTTTTCACACCACTGTATAATACAATACAATACAGTTTATTTTTATATAGCCCAAAATCACACAGGAAGTGCCGCAATGGGCTTTAACAGGCCCTGCCTCTTGACAGCCCCCCAGCCTTGACTCTCTGAGAAGACAAGGAAAACTCCCAAAAACCTTGTAGGAAAAATGGAAGAAACCTTGGCAAAGGCAGTTCAAAGAGAGACCCCTTTCCAGGTAGGTTGGGCGTGCAGTGGGTGTCAAAAGAAGGGGTCAATACAATACAATACACAGAACAGAACAAATCCTTACTACAGCATAATAATAAAAATTTTAGAAATACGGAGCAGAATTTAACAGCAGATGATATCACATAATAAGATATTTTTAGAGTCCTGGAGACCTCATCCATCAAGCTGCCTCCCCATTTGGCCATTCCACGGCTGAAACTTTGCTTGGCTAGCCAATCTGATGAAAGGACCCCTTTTCCCCATGATTCCTGTGATCCTCCATCAGGGATGACTTTACCATAGGCAGGCAAACAACTTGGCAGGTTGGTCGTGGCACTGATTGCCACATTTGAGTACCAAGAACAGAAACAGAATAGGTGAGGGTTAGTAACAAATTATAACAATCATGTTACTTATGTTTTAGTGCTAATGACTAACAACAGAGATGCAGTCTGTACAGTTAATCAGCAGCTCTAGTCAGAATATGCTAAACTGAAGTAGTGAGTCTTTAGCCGAGATTTAAAGGCTGAGATTAAAGGGGCATCTCTTATGGAAGCAGGAAGACCATTCCACAGTTTAGGGGCCCTGTAACTAAAAGCTCGACCTCCCACTGTTATTTTATTAATCCTTGGAATCCTAAGCAGACCGGCATCTTGAGATCTTAATGTGCGCTCAGGTTTGTAAGTCATGATAAGTTCAGACAAGTAAGCCGGACCTTGGCCATTTAATGCTTTATATGTTAAAAGGAGGATTTTGAAATCTGCCCTAAACTTAACTGGGAGCCAGTGTAAGGATTTAAGAACTGGAGTTATGTGTTCATATTTTCTTGTTCTTGTAATAATTCTTGCAAAAGCATTTTGGATTAACTGGAGGCTGTATAAAGAACAGTTTGAACATTCAGTGAACACCACTTTGCAGTAGTCAATCCTACTAGAGATAAATGCATGAATTAATTTCTCAGAATCCTGTTTATTTAGAAAGCCTTTAATTTCCTAACATTTTAAGATGGAAGAAACATGTTTTGGACAACTTTGTAATATGTGCTTTAAATGACATGCTAGAATCAAAGATAACTCCTAGATTGCAGGCTGATTCAGTAAAATTAATTGGGATTCCAACTGAGTTAAATGATGACAAAATATTGCTGTGATCAGCGTCATTCCCTCCAACAATTAACATCTCTGTTTTATCTGTATTTAAAGACAAGTAGTTCTCATTCATCCACTCCTTTAATTCACTAACACAACTAATTAAAGACAACATCGGAGAAACTTCATTTGATTTAAATGAAAGGTATAACTGGGTGTCATCTGCATACGAGTGAAAATTAACATTATGTTTCCTAATGAGAGATCCCAGTGGAAGCATGTAAAGTGAAAACAGTAAAGGTCCCAGTACTGAGCCCTGGGGACACCATATTGAACTTCTGTGTATAATGATGGAGTACTGTCAGCACATTTCTGTACATATTGGAATCGATTTGATAAATAAGAACTAAACCAAGCGAGCACTGGGCCTGTAAGCCCAACATCGTTTTCTAGCCTGTGCAGTAAAATAGAATGGTCATTGGTGTCAAATGCTGCACTTAAGTCCAACAACATAATTACAGTGGAATTTCCTTCATCAGAGCATATCAGAATGTCATTTACAACCCATGTTAGTCCAGTTTCTGTACTATGACCAGTGCGAAAACCAGACTGGAATTTCTCAAATAAATTGTAATGCGTAAGGTGTGACTGAAGCTGACTGGCGACTACTTTTTCTAGTATTTTAGAGAGAAATGGTAAATTTGAAATAGGCCTATAATTATTTAGTATGTGTGGGTCTAGGTCTGACTTTTTAAGTAAAGGTTTAATGACTGACACTTTTAGTGCATCAGGTATGGTGCCATGCAGTAATGAACTATTGATAATGGTTAGAATAGGCGCTGCAAGAACATCCATGGCACTTTTTACTAGTTTTGTTGGCACTGGATCTAGGGAACAAGTAGTGGGCTTCATTTTAGTAATTAAAGTATATAAGATATAAGATGGGCGGCACGGTGGCGCAGTGGTAGCGCTGCTGCCTCGCAGTTAGGAGACCTGGGTTCGCTTCCTGGGTCCTCCCTGCATGGAGTTTGCATGTTCTCCCTGTGTCTGCGTGGGTTTCCTCCCACTATCCAAAGACATGCAGGTTAGGTGGATTGGTGATTCTAAATTGGCCCTAGTGTGTGCTGGGTGTGTTTGTGTGTGTCCTGTGGTGGGTTGGCACCCTGCCCAGGATTGGTTCCTGCCTTGTGCCCTGTGTTGGCTGGGATTGGCTCCAGCAGACCCCCGTGACCCTGTATTCAGATTCAGCTGGTTAGAAAATGGATGGATGAAGATATAAGATGGGGCGAGATTATTTACAGCTTTATAAACCATAAGCAGAATTTTAAAGTCAATCCTGAATGACACAGGTAACCAGTATAGCGACATCAAAACTGGAGAAATGTGCTTGGATTTTCTTTTCCTAGTTAGGATTCTAGCAGCTACATTTTGCACTAGTTGCAAATGATTTATGTCTTTTTTGGGTATTCCTGAGAGGAGTGCGTTACAGTAATCTAGTTGACTGAAAACAAACGCTTGAACTAATTTCTCAGCATCTTTCAGTGATATAAGAGGTCTAACTTTAGCTATGTTTCTTAAGTGAAAAAATGCTGTCCTAGTGACCTGATTAATATGCAATGTAAAATTCAGATTACAGTCAACAATTACCCCTAAGCTTTTTACCTCCGTTTTGACTTTTTATCCTAATGTATCCAGTTTATTTCTAATAGCCTCATTATATCCATTATTGCCAATCACTAAGATTTCAGTTTTCTCTTTATTTAACTTGAGAAAGTTACTATTCATCCATTCTGAGATACAAGTCAGACATTGTGAGTGAATCAAGAGAATCGGGGTCATCAGGTGCTATTGATAAATACAGCTGTGTGTCATCAGCATAGCTGTGGTAGTTGATGTTGTGCCCTGAGATAATCTGACCTAACGGAAGCATGTAGATTGAGAATAACAGCGGACCCAGGATAGAGCCTTGTGGAACAACATATAGAATATCATGTGTCTTTGAAGTATAATTACCACTACTAACAAAGAATTTTCTCCCTGCCAGGTAGGATTCAAACAAATTTAAGACACTGCCAGAGAGGCCCACCCATTGAGGCGATTTCTAAGAATATTGTGATCAATGGTATCAAATTCAGCACTCAGATCTAAGAGGATGAGAACAGATAAATGGTCTCTGTCTGCATTCACCCGCAAGTCATTTACTGCTTTAACAAGTGCAGTTTCTGTGCTGTGATTTGTTCTTAAACCTGACTAAAATTTATCAAGAATATCATGTTTATTTAGGTGGTCATTTAACTGCATAATGACTGCCTTCTCCAGAATTTTACTTAAGAAAGGCAGGTTAGAGATGGGTCTAAAATTTTCAAGAGCCGAGGAGTCAAGATTATGTTTCTTAAGTAGGGGTTTAACTACAGCAGTCTTAAGACAGTCTGGGACTGTCCAAAGACTATGATTTCTGTTTAACACCTCGTTGGTTACAAGGAGGACACTTTCATCTCTGTCAGCACTGTGTGATGGATGATCAATTTCTACATCAGGTGAGTTTCATTTAAGTTTTTGTCCTTCACAGTGTTTTTGACTGTGTCAATTTAATTACAGTGTTTTCAGAAAGTATTCAGAACCCTTTACTTTCTGCACATTTCATTGTGTTGTATAATAACACATCTTCCCTCGATCCATCCCGATATGATTGACCTCTTCACACTTTTCTCCTTTCTTCATGGATAATAACCCGTTGGAGTGTCGGTCTGGACTTGTGTGAATACACATCTGTCCCAAATGTATTGTTTATATTTATGTGTACAGATATGGGCTTTACCTTTTCGGGTTGGGGGCAGTTTTTGTTCTGTAAGTTGTGCTGTGGATGTTGTTTATATTTATGTATATATATGTGCCTTCCCCTGGACAGGGACACTTTTATTCCTTTACGTTCATATTGAGAGTTCTGTGTATATTTATGTGTATACAGTGTATGTGGGGGTGGTTTGAGGGAGTTTCTATGTACTATATGGACTGGGAATTTGCTTGAGAAACTGCTAAAGGGCACTTTCATTTAACTGGGGCTGTGGTACAAAGTAACAGTGTGTACTTGTTCAGTCAAATATATATCTATGTATGTAATTTGTTTTCTTAGGGTGGATTTCTTATTGAGCCCCTGCCTGGATGATGCCTTGTTGGAGTTTGAGCACTCAGAGAATGAGAGGGCTGCCTCTGGGCAGCTGAAGGTCATGGAGGGGAGGACTCTGCCATATGTGCTATTATACCAAATGACAGTTCAGAGTACCAGGCCATCTTGGAGGGTCTGGAGGCAAACCAGGAAAAGGTCTCAGCTGTGAACTGCATAGTTCTGTCAGGTGACCATGAAGGAGGTCACAGAGGTAGGTAAACAACTCCACAGTGGCAAGGCCCTAGGTTTGGATGAAATCCACTCTGGACATTGTTGGGCCGTCAAGGCTGAAATACCTTTTCAATGTTGCATGGTCATTGGGAGCTGTACCTGCCTCTGGAGTGGTAAACCAAGGTAGTAGTCCCTAATTTTAAAAAGGGCAACAGGAGGGTGTGCTCCAGCTCTTAGGGATCATTCTCCTCTAACTCCCTATAACAGCTTATACCAGAGTACTAGAAAGGAGATTCTACTGAGTCATGAAACCTCAGACCCTGGAGGAGAGGAGCAATATGGATTCCAGGCTGTGGAATGGTGGACCAGCTCTTTACCCACATGAGGATTCTGTAGGGTGCATGAGAGTACACCTAGTCAGTCCACGTGTCTTGTGGACTTAAAGAAGGCTTATGACTGTGTTTCTTGAGGGATTCTGTGGGGGGTGCTGGGAGAGTATGGGGTTCCAGAGCCCCTAATAAAGGCTATTTGGTCCCCATAAAATTACAGTGAAAGCTATGTCCACATACTCAGAAAAACATCAGGACAGTTTCCATTGAGTGTGGCACTCCACCTGGGCTGTGCTTTGTCACATATCCTGTTTGAGATTTTCATGGACAGGATATCAAGACTTGGACGGGTAAACGAAGGCCAGATGACGTGCTCCTGTTGACTTCATTGGGCTGTGAACTCCAACACGCATGAGGGCCAAGTGTGAAGCAGCAAGGATGAGGATCAGCACATCCAAGACTGATTATTCTCAGTATGAAAAAGATGGGCTGTCCTGTCTGAGTGGGAGGCTAGTTTCTGCCTCAAGTGGAGAAGTTTAAGCACTTTGTTAACGAGTCAGGGGGAAAAGGGATGGTGATATTGACAAATGGATGGGGGAGGTGAGAGCCCCTTGTGACTGCCATACCAGTCTGTAGTGGTGAAGAAGATGCTGAATGAAACTCCTGATTTACCAGTCAATCTATGTCCCTATCCTCACCTATTATCATGAGCTTTGGGTAATGACCTAAGGATTGAGATCACTGGTACAAGCAGCCACAATTAACTTTCTCCACATGGTGGCTTGGCTCTCCCTTGGAGATAGGGTGAGAAGCATAAACATCCCTGAGAGGCTCAGAATAGAACTGCTGACCCTAAGCATCAAGAGGCGCCAATTGAGGTGGTTTAGGCATCTGATACAGATGCCTCCTGGAGGCCTCCTTGTGGAGGTTTTATGGGCACAACCAGCTGGATGAAGACCCTAGGGAAGACTCAGAGCTTGCTGGGAGGATATGCCTTGGGATCTCATAGTATGAGTTGGCAGGTATTATTAATGTTAAGATTAAATGTGATCTGGCATATGGATTGCCACCATATTTAGAAATGGATTTGAAATTTAAGATATGCTGAAACCTGACCATTAACTTGACTCAACTGCCTTATGGACAAGTTGTGAACTCGGCGGAAGTCACAAAGAGAGCGAAAAAGGTTTAAAGGCTGCCTTATGTCTGCACCATCTGAGATTGTAAGAGATTCTGAGGAACATAAAGTGGGGTTTATTACATATTCCCATAGTCCGCTGGTTGCACTGAAGTCACTAGCACCTAAGGAGCATTGTTACGCTTTATTGGAGGAACAGGAAAGGGAGAAGAGCCTGAATGAGGATAAATGTAATGTGGGAAGTTTCAGAACTGGCCTGCTTCCATATAATGAAGAATGCTTGATCACTGTAGAATAATTTGGATGAATTGTGTGATAGACTGCCGGGGACCTTGCCTGGTCGGGGCGCCCTTTTGAGGAGAGGACCGGGAGAGTGGATGTATCACCAGCAGTACCTCCCCTGGGACAGAAGAGGGCAGCCCTCCTGGTTTACATTGGGGCTACAGGACTGGAGCTTAGAACCTCAACCCTGCTGGGACCCATGGTCACCACCAGGGGGCACCTGGACAGTTCTGGAGCTGTGGTCTGCAACACTTCCGTCACACCCGGAAGTGCTGCCAGAAGTGGAGCCGGATTCCCATGCAGTAGTTCTGCCATACCTGGAAGTGCTGCCGGGACTTGATCGAGGAGCACCTGGAGCATTTCCGGATGCGGTATAAAAGAGGCCACCTCACTCCAGCAAGCGAGCTTGTGGGAGAGGAGTGGAGGTGGGAGGAAAGAGAGAGGACTGAGAGAAAAGGAGTGAGCATTATTGTGGGGTGTGTCCACTGTGTGCATTGTACTTTGCCAAGGAAAAATAAAACGTGTGTTTTTGGACATTGTTGGTCTGTGTGTCTGGTCTGTGTCCAGGCTTCTTTTACAACTGTCAAAACTCATAGCGAGTCATGATGCTTTCAGGTACTGTGGCAATGTAAGTATTGCAGACGACCATTTTAAACTTTTCATTCCAGACACTGTTTTAATAATGGATGGATTTCATTTGATATGATCAGACTTAGTGGTAAAAAAATAGGAAGGGGACTGAACATCTTTGTGAATGAGCAATGGCAATTAAAACTAAAATGTGTAATTCAGACATTGAAATACTGCTCCCTCTTCAGCATGGTGCTGCAAGAGTAATAAGTGATGCTGATGGACAACTTTTCTCCTGCCTGATTACTGACTGAAAAGATTTATCAGACTTGACCTGGTAGTGGATAAGTTTCTTTCTTTAATTAATATGTTTTATGTCTACCACAGACTCTATGAGAAATCTCATTCTCAAACATACTACTAGGATGAACAGTACAATATAGACCAATGTCACTGATGTATGTGCCAGGCTGCTAAAGATGAGAAGGTCAAATTAAATAGTGATGCCTGAGCTTTACAGTCCACTGTATTCTATCACAACTTGAAGTTGAATGCACTCCATTGCTGACTTGAAAATTGAACTGTCGATCAAGAAGACATGGCTCAAAGAGCTAACTTAAGAACTGAGGGGCATAGATAGGACTCCTATAAGGACAATCCAATTCATTTTATTGCCCAAATGTGGCCCAAATTGCTCCCAGAGAACATTGGCCGGGAAGATACTGCCGCATTTAATGAAATTTTCAAGGTTTTTGAAATTCTACAGGAGACAGATTATGTGAAAAATATTTATTTCAAAGACTCAGAGATCTGCTTTTGTTTACATCATGACATAGATAGGCCATGGCACCAGCTGCTCAAAAAGAAGGTTCCACTGGGCTTCAATCATTTTTACTTTATTCCACCAATCTGAAAATGAGCCTCAGATCCTTATTCAACTCCCCTTCGGATCAATTGCTGCGATTGACTACTTCACTACGATTGGCACTTTCTCGCTCTGAAGATGGCTTTGTTTGTTTATCTTGAGTTGCATTGTTTATATTTAGCACATTACTGATCAAATTGAGCTTCAAGTAATGGCCAAGGATTGGCATCTTTGGGGTTATTGACTTAGCAAAGAACTTTATTATTAAATAAAGTCCACTTTTGAGCTCTGTTTTATTTACTATAAGAAGTGTCGGTGCTAAGCTTTATTTATGTGCACTAGTGTTTATCTGTTTGATGGGTTTGGGGAGGTGTGAGACCAAAAGCCTTATGGTGTTTTCCGCATCACCATGGCTCGCCAGGTGCCTTATTTAATCTTCTTCCAGCATCAAGGGATGCCAGGGTGCCTCATTTAAATCTCTTCCTCTAGTTTTTTGTGATTTGTTTTTTATTGTGCATACTGTAGTAAGACATTTATTCCTTAATTATGAGGGTAAGGCTTGGGGTAGTTTTAGGCCTCTCACCTTATTGTTGTTTTATGGATGTTGCTTTGCATTATGCTCAGGGAAGTGGAGCAGCTTCTGTGGGTGGTTTATGGAATAGTTGGGGATGTGAATTTTGCTTTTATTTTTGTTTTTTGGTAGTTACACAGTGTGGGGGTCCAGCTCTTTGTGGTGGTTTACAAGTTGGTCTGGGTTGGATGGGTTAGGGAGGGAGCTTGAGCTGGGGGGATTTTGAGGTTTTATGTTTGTAAAGGTATCAATTGCCAAACAACAGCACACTAATGCTTCCTTTATGTGTCATTTCACTCTTTCTCATTTTAGTCACTAATTATGGCAAAGGTTAACATTATTTTGTGTGTAATGTCAGAGCCTTGAATTCTGGTCACTTGGGCTCTTGCCACCTAGATATCCTCCATTGTTACATTTGTGGATGTGGCTTTAGTTGAGGAGTTGAATCTGTTGGTTGTGAATGTTTCATGTTGTAATAGCAAGCACTACAGGGTTGCAGTGTCTTTCTCTACTTACACTTAAAGGTGTGGGTTTTTTATTCTACTGCAGCATAGCCTACAAATTAAGCTCCTGTAAACAGGTGGTGATGACTTGGGTCAATTATGTTGCTTTACAACTGAGCTAAATTACTAAATTATATAAATTACTATTCATTTCTGCATATGGCTGCACCCCATATTGCCCATCCTTCTTTCCCAACTTCTCTGGCCACCTTTTTAAGTTCTCTGAGCGTCTGATCTGTATGGAAGTGAATACTGCACAAAATGAATTGTTAGACAGAGCCCATTCATTTTTGGGCAAGCAAATGCTCTCTCTTCATTTTCTTTATATAAATTTACTATTGATCTTAATTTAACAGATTTGTTTACTTCAATCTTCTGCCAAAGAATTACTTTCCCTTCTTGTCACAATTCATAATCTTGTAATATTATATTTTCAAAATACAGTCTTGTTTTGTTAGTTTCAGATGCCTCATTGGTATCATCTGCCTTATCTGACCACATATTTAACTATTTGCAGTTGTACCTTCCATTTTTACATCCAGCACTCTGAGCTAGAAATTCGATATGTCTCTTCTGAAAAACAAATGCAGGTGTCTTTTGGGAGGCAATTAAAGGCTCTACCCAAGGTTTTACTATCTCATTTTGCACATTATTTAGCATGTAGTAAGCTTGAATCTAAGATCTCATCCCTAGAAAGAACGCACCCCTTATGGTCAATAAAGATCATGAACTTTTGATTGCTAACACCAGAAGTGAGCTTAATAGCCTTTTAATTCAAAGAGCTAAATTGTTAATTCATCATACTAGGACTCACTATAATGTCTCTAGGGCAAGAAAAGCAGGCTGCTTGCTCTTAGCATTAAATTAAATTCCTTTTACCTCAATGCCTTGTACCCAGAGAAAATCTGCCTTGATTTCAAATGATCCCCAGATAATCATTAATGAATTTTTAGGTTACTACACTAAACTATGTACTGAAAACTCGTGTGCCCATCTTTCAGATATCAAGTCATTCCTTAACAACCCTCCGCTCCCTTATCTTGCAAAGGAAGAGGCTTCTTTTCTGGATGCTCCCATTTCATTGAGTGAACTTAAACAGACATTGGACTCGATGAGTGCAGAAAAGGCCCCAGGGATGGATGGGATCCCATTTCAATGTCTGCATTCTGGAAATGTAATGAATCCACCTGCTCCAGCCATCTAAACTATAGAATTAACCTGGCAGTTATCATTCTACTTTTGAAGCAAAGTAAGGACGCTGCACAATGTCAGAGTTACTGGAACTCATTCCCAAGCCACCAAACCAATACCCCAGTTACAAAATAATTAGCTAAAGTTCTGGTCCATTGCTTACAAAAAGTCTATAACAGATTAATCCATTCTGATCAGTCTGACTTCATACGCTTATGGTTAGCCTCTGATAACATGAGTAGACCTCTGCATATCATTAATTTAATTCATTCTGTTTTAAGGTGTGCTGTTCTTCTTTCCTTGGATGCTGAGAAGACGTTTGATTCCACTGGTTAGCAATTCCTATGGCAAATCATGGGCAGAGTTGGCTTTAGTATGGGATTTGGTCCAGATTCCTTACTTTTCCTTCTCAGCAGTCCTCTTGTCTATTTCAAATATGTTCCTTTAATCTTAGTAGAGAAGCTAGGCAGAGCTGTCCTTTGTCACCTTTACTCTACAACTTATTTCTCAAGCTACTTGCAATTGCCATCAATAATTTACACCTTCTAACCCCCATTTAATTCCAGTCGTATAATATCCTTACACTCTAATAATGTCCCCCTTTACTTAGGCAATTCCCCAAGCCATACTGTGTATATATTAGAACTGTTTAGGTCTTTGAAAGGCTTGTCCATTTACAAAATCAATTGGTACTAAATCTTCTCTCTTGCCTCTTACTGATATGTGCTGCCAAGCCTCCTTGCCATTTCTCACCCATGTATCTAGCAGTCTAAGATATTTTGCAGTTTACATTGCTGCTACCTCTCAGATTCATCTAACAACTATCGTCACATCTTTCCTAACCTCTTATTTAGTAATTATTAAAATTAATGTTGTATTTCATGTCATCTTCACAATTGCTATGCTGCCACTTTTGCCTTCTATTAAATATTGGTTTGGTCAAGGTCAAGGACCTTTTATGGTCACATGTACAATGTACAGCAAAAGTCTTACTTGCATAATATTCCTTGTAGACACAATAAGCAACATAAAACATCAGCTCAATCTTAAATCTAATATTAATAATAATCACAGTAAATAACACTAAACATAACATTACGTACACTAGAACCACAGAAGATGTGGTTCTTAATTTGCCACCAATGATTACAGACAGTTTATCGCATATGACAGTTAAGTAGCCTTATTAACTCTGGGTACAAACTGTTCTTAAATCTCACAGTTATGGTGTTAATAGTTTTACAGCATCTGTCAGATGGGAGAAGAAAGAAAAATATCCATGCTGGCTTGACTGGGGTGCTTTAAGATTCACTTTGCCATTCCAAGACAGAGCTTAGCAAATATGTTCTACAGAGATTATGTCCATGTCCCAATGATGATCTGCAATGTTTTCACCACCTTCTGCATTGCCTTGCATTCCTTAGCTGAACCACTTCGCCCTGTCAGGACGGATTGTACAGTACATTTAGAAATGTTGAGAAGGCTGCTGTAGACATTCAGGGCTTCTTCAGATGTCTAAGAAAATAAAGTTTCTGATGGAACTTTTTGATGACTGTTGTAATGTGTTCTGTCCACCTAAGTTCATTGGTGATGGTAACCCTCAGGAAGTTAAAACAGTTGACACTTTCCACAGCCTTCCCCCCTGTGTAAATGGGGTGTAATTTATCTGCTTCTTCCTGAAATCAACAATCATCTCCTTGGACTAGCCGACATTCAGTGAGAGGTTATTTTCCTGTCATCACTCTGAAAGGAGACTAATTTCCTCTCAATAGGCAGTCTCGTCATTATGATGGTGGAATTGTCCAGTATTTTACGATGAAACTGGAGCTATATCTGGCCCATACAGTCCTGGGTGAATAGAGAATATAGCAGGAAACACTGCCCTGAGGAATGAGATGATTGAGGATCAGAGAGAAGAGGTGTGTCTACCAATCTGTACATGCTGGCATCTGCCAGTCAGAAAGTCCCAAGTCCAATTGCACATGGAGATACTGAGACTCAGTCTGGATGAAATAACTGAGTTGAAGGCATAGCTGTAATCTACAAATAAGAGTCTGACATTACAGCTCTTTTTATCCCGATGTCCCAATGTGCTGTGCAGTGTAGTGCAAGGGGTACTGCGTCCTCTGTAGATGTTTTGTTTTTATAAGTGGACCGCAGGGGATACAAACTGGAATAATGCTCACAATGTGTCCAAGCACCAGTCTCTCACTAACTTGATAGGATCCAGCTGCCTTCCTAAAGGTGAATTTACTGAACACCTTCCTCACATCCTCTGAAGTGACAGTGAAGGTACAGTTGTGCTGTTCTGTAAGAACTCACATTGGAGGCTCTTTTTAATTGCACATGAAGCAGACATAAAATGTGTTAAACACATCTGGAAGAAACCATCTCTAGTGACAACTAGTTATCTTATAATCAGCCAGTGCCTGGAGGCCCTTCCACATTTGTGATATATCACAAGTGTTGGTAAACTATAATTCTAAACCCCTACTGTACTGCTGTGTTACCCTTGTGTTTGCTTTGCAGATTTCAAACCTGCAACTCTTGTAAGTTTCTGTGTCACCAGACTGGAATGCAATGATGTGAGGCTTTAGCTTACGGTGAATTTCACCTTTAAACCATTGCTTCTGAATTGGAAATGATTGGACTGTTTTCCTGGGTATGTTGTCCTCCACCAATTTCTTTTTTTAAAATATGTTCTAGTTCACAGAGTCAAAACAATCCAATAGCCTTTACTCTGGAGCTGCCCTTCTTTTGGCAGGGGCTCTGTGGCCATATGGACTCTGTTTGTAAACAGAAAGAAGGAGCACAAACATGATCTGATCAGACCGGGTCAAGGAATGGTAGGCTCCTTTGATCTTCATGTAACAGTGGTCAAAGACAATAAATTACTTAGAGAGAAAGGTTAGGAGCACGCACTGGTACAGCATATTCCGTTTGCCAGTGCAGATCCCTAGCCTCAGAGCCACCACTCCGTCCTATAATAAATTACTTAGTCAACACAGAAATGTGTTGAAAATATTTAAGGTTCACCTGCTTAAAATTTGCTCAGTTAAAGTCCTGATCACACAAAAGCCCATCAGGATGTAAATTCTCACACTTGAAGATGATGTTATAAAGTTTGTTCAATGCACAACTGAGGATGCCACTCATTGGAATATAAATGACAGTCAGGTTTATGTGGAATGGCAAGAGACCATACCTCAGGCATTCAACTCTGACCAGAGCCAGAATGAATGCTGGTGTGCATAACTACCTGACCTAAAATTATACCACTGTACTTTTCAACCTTCGCCCTATTTGATCATGGCTGTGTCCTTTTCTCCACTCTCTCAGTGGCTTCCAATAGAATTCTCCTTTGCTTCCTCAACATATTTTGTTCCTCTCCCTAGCATCTAAGCCCTCCAAGCATTCCTTGGGACCCATCTAGTTATATACCAGTAACGTATGATACCATTTGGAAAAGCTACCTACATCCTCTAAAAATGGCAACTCTCTCAATATGTATATTTCCTTCTTGGCAGTATACCAGGGGTCTCCAATAAGTCACTCACGAGCTACCAGTAGCTCTCAACCCCTTTCCAAGTAGTTTGCCAAAGGGTTAATGAATCCTACATAAATTTTAAAACTTGATTAGTCAAATTAGGGTTGGGCGATCTTTCCAAAAAATCATATCACGATCCTTTTAACACAAAATCATGATCCACAATGTGAATTGCAATCTCTTTTCTATATGATATACAATTAAGATAATATTCAGACTCAAACTCATCAAGACCTAAGTAACACTTTATCAAACAAATTTGAATTCATTTGTTCTATCTTTTGCTAGCTAAGCGGAGTTAAGGATGACACCCCGAAGCTGGCGAGTGAGTGAGGAAGGCCCCTCCCTTTGGCCCGCTGCCTTTTTCTCGGATTCGTGCAAATAAATCATTACCGCAAGCAAACTAGGATACATAGCGAAATGTCGCAAAATTAATCCAGAATGTTCAAGCAAATTATAGAAAAAAAAAGATCTAAATCTGTTAAGTAGTTCTCTCGTGAAAAGTGTACAGACAGACAGACGGACATTGGATTTTATATATTATATATCAGTAAACCTTCAAAATATGTTGATAACTATAAGAATCTTCACCAAGCACCTCTGAAAATGTCTGCTTTGTTTGGGTCTACATGCCTCTGTGAGTCAGCCTTTTCTAACATGAATGTCATGAAATCAAAATTCAGAACAAGACTGACAGACGGACATTTAAATGACTCCATAAGAGTGAACCTAAGTGGCTACACTCCACCATACACCTCTCTTGTTGACTCCATGCAGTGCCAGTTGTCACACTAAATATGCATAAATATACAAATGGACCTGTGAATGAAGTGAAATAGTGACATGGAACAAAATGACAAATGAATAAGTCATATCTGTGTATTTGGAATTGCATTGTTTTGTTTTGACAGCATTCATGTTTTAATTCAATAGTGTGAGATACACTAGACAATGCATACAGATATACAAAATGCATTTGCAGGTGAAGTAAATATTTTTTTGTGATGTTTTAATGCAAAACGTGAGTTGTGGACACCAACATTTTGTAAATGTTCAGGCAAAACAAGCTTATTCAGTTTGTTTGGGTTGAAATAAGCTATGAGAATAAACGTTAGAAAACATTGATGTTTCTTTCACCAGCCCACTACCAAACAACGTACTGTACTCTGTTTTGTCATTTATCACCCACCTGTTGTTACCTTCTGCTTTATGTTAAGCATCTTACAAACATCTGCCCTGGATTATTCTTTGATCCAGCAAATTTTTTCTCTCTCTCACTTTTCTTGTGGGACGCTATTTTATCCAATGTTAAGTATTACTCTAGAAATCCCAGCTATCACAAAACACAGATCACTGCATAGACTTTATCCTACTCTCCATAAGTATCATCTGGTGGGTCTCACCACTCATTCTATTTGGCAATTAGAGTATGTTCCCTTGGTTTTCTTGGCACTTTTCTCCATATGTTATGCACTACCCTCCTGTCTATTATTTTGGGATCCACATATGTCACCTAGTATCTTCTTTTCATTCTTTTAATATTCCTTTGTTGCCTCAAATCTTTCTAACTTTTAGACCTCTTTATGTTTCTGTACAAACCTCCTGAACGTAAATTATTCTGTCTTGGCAGTAAAATTAATTCTTGGCTCCCACTAGAAGGCACCTGAGTGTGTTACTATGGACAATTGCCAGTCCTCCTTCTACAATTTAATAAGCCTTGAATTGTCCACAGCACAGATTAATGGTGCCTCCAGCAATTCAATTGAAACTTGGACTACTACTGCTGAATTGTTTAAGTCCTGGTGTGCTGCTTTATTTTTCTGTTAACTATTTGCATTTAGGGTTTTTTTTAGTCTTTGCTGTTGTGCCTTAGCTGTGATTCATTTACTCTCTTCTTCACTCATTTACCGGCTGGATTTTCCCAGAATATTTACCCCTTGGCTTAGGGGTCATAATTTTAATTTTACATTCAACTTAACAGATACAAAAGTCAATAAAAATATTTTGGTCCATTTAAACAGAAGTAGATTAGAATTTATACATTTTTATTTTCTAAAAATAAAGATATTACTTTGCTTTTATTTATTACTTTGCTCATTGTTTCAAGGATACACTATGCTGTGGAAGTATTGCATCATGAGGCCAGCTGTTGTCATCCTCAGATCTTTCTTTCATAAGGCTGCATGCCCCCTTACCACTTAAAGTCACCAGAACACTGAAATGACATGGTCTGTTTGGCCTGTTGTGCTAAATCAAATGATGCTGATGGAATGACCGGGCCTCTGCGTTTGTGTGGATGAGGACCTGCCTGGGATCTGTGCTGCAAGCAGTTTTACATCATTTAGAATTCTCTGGTAGAATTTTACACTGGTAAAGAGGATTCCTGTGGCCAACAATCAAGGGCTGCTATGCCAAATAATTATATAGAATGCCCTGAAAAGGTCAGTAGGAAGGGCATCTTAAAGTAGAAGAGGCAATTGGCATATTCACCAAGGACCTGGAAATCAGTTGATTGTGTGGTTATCAGCCTTGGATTACCCCTTGTAAATGACAAGCGGGATACAGAAAAAGAGTAGAGATAAGTACTCCTAGGGTCTTGATTTTGTGAAAGTACAGTGGGGATGATGGACAACCTAATAGAAAGGCCCAGATCCAAAAGGTTGCAGAAGGAGAATCCATTACATTATGTGTATATGTAGCTCGCTGCTACCACTTACTGCACAATAAATAAGCAACCTAGCGATTGCCTGAGCCTTTAATAGTGAGCTGGGATTCAGGATTGTAGGGACACCTCCGATCACAAATAACATTGCAGATGCTTGAAATTTATAGTGATTCATCCCAGGAAGTCCTTCTTGACAAAGGTCACCCTGAATGTGTGTCCATGTATTCCATGTTTCTATGGTTTAATGTTTGTGCGAGAAAATCTTTCTAATATTTGTGTAAAAAACATTTTATTTGTGCTAAATCACATTTTTCTTTTTGTCCACTGTGGCATAATTTTCATTATTTAGTTTGGAAATAGCTCAAGAGCACCTTCTATAGCGTATAGTGGTTATAAAGTTGAACAGTGAAAATGAGATCCAGTGGATTTCAGCACTTTTAGTGCTTTTTTTTAACTTGTAAATGTCAGACACCTACCTTCCTAGAATCTGACTCAGAGCCTAAAAGATTTTTTTTTAACCGATAGAGGTTTTTTTTTTCATATACTGAAGTGTGGTGCCATGGCAGGACACCCTTAAAAGTAGAGCCTAGGTGTCTGTCTAATTAGCTGCAGATAATCAAAGGCAGCTCTGTTCTTTTGATGGTGCTTAGAAAAGCTATGGCTTCAGTAACATCTGAGGCAACAAGATGGCAGTAACATAGTGGCCTGCACACTTATACTGTGGCCTCTCTATCGGGTCAGGTCATGGGAGACCAGGAGGGAGCTGTAAAAGACTGCCTTCAAACAGAAGAATGGCAGCCAGAGAATGGAAACAAGGGAGAAATTTATTTTTGTAGACTGAATGACGAGCAGGAAAGCTGTCTTTTCTGGCAAGGTCTGTTCAGATCATTTTTTTCACTGTAGTGCATTTGTGTACTCATTCTGTTTCCCTTTCTCCTCTATGACTGAATTAAACATAAAGAGAATAAGAAAAGAAAAATAAATGCTGTGTGTGCTGGTTGTGGTCTGCTCTTTTTGCAGGTTCCATTTGCTTCAGGGGGAACCCTGGGACACAGTTCAGTGACTATATTTTGCTACTCCCCTCACCTGATGCATGTTTTGCTGGCATAACAGTTATTTTGTGCTGTGCTTATAATTTTACTAAAATCTGACTGCAGCAATATATTTCACAAAGGTGGCTAAGCAGGTCAGCACTGCAGTGGAGCCAGCAAAATCAATGACAATCTGTCAGTCCAGAGGCTCCACTTTTACAGGCCAGATGACAGAAAGGAAAAGCAGGAGAAGAAAGGTTTACAAGGTCCCAGGTATAGCTTGTCCTCGTCAAACAAACAGGAAACTTCCTTTGACCAATGATCACCACTGAGTCGCAGCATTCTTTCAAAACTAAATTCATTTTAAAATAGTTTAATGTTCCTAAAATGCCTGGAATCTTAACAAGAGCAGGGTAGGCAAACACTGGGAAGGTCAGTTCACGTGAATAAGTCAGGTCTCCCACCATCAGCACATATAATAGTTTAGAAACATTCCATTGTATATAGCAAAAGCATGCTTAATAAAGATACATTAATCTAACAATGCATTTTTGTAGTAGTAGTGCTGCTGCCTCATAGTTAAGAGACTCGGGACCACTTCCCGGGTTCTCCCTGCGTGGAGTTTGCATGTTCTCCCCGTGTCTGCATTGGTTTCCTCCGGGTACTCCGGTTTCCTCCCACAGTCCAAAGACATGCAGGTTAGGTGCGTTGGCGAGTCTAAATTGTGCTTGGTTTGTGGGTGTGCATGTGCCAGGTTTGTGGGCTGGCACCCTGGCCGGGGATTGTTTCCTGCCTTGTGCCCTGTGCTGGCTGGGGTTGGCTCCTGCAGAACCCCGTGACCCTGTAGTTAGGATATAATGGGTTGGATAATGGATGGATGTATTTTTGTGTGATAGTTTAGCATTAATAAGTGACATTCAGTTACTAGAACAAAGTACAGTTACCAGAGTACCTCCTGTTATTGTACCTGAAAGGGAATGGGGACAATGAACTGTTGTCAAAGTAGTAGCTAGCTTTATGCAAAATATGATACTCATTTCTCTCCTCTGCCTCTGGCCACATCTCTTGTGTGAAAAGTGCCCTTGGGCATGCACCTAAATTTGAATTGCCAGACACTATTATTTATTGAGCAGTTGTTGATGCACATGGATGTGCAATGTCCTCCAATGACCAGAAATAATTAAAAGCGTTCCCAATCCAACAAGAGTTAAGCTGACCTGGGAAGGTGAAAAGGCTGACTTTCTCACTCTGTTATTTTGACCTTTGGTGAACTTTTATTTTTTTGCCCTCCCGGTATTTATTTCTGCTTGACCTCACAATATTTATTCCCAGATGTCTTTCTGCATTGTTTTTTATCTGCTCCTTTTCAGCCATTTTTCAGCACCATATCCTATTTCCACCTAGACCATTAGTGACGTATTGTGCCTGTATTCACCCCAGCCTGTTATAATGGAAGTATTTGTGAACAAACACCTATTATAGTCATGTCTGTCTGTAGGAAATAATTCAGCTTCCACTGGACCGATTGTGTTGAAATTCAACATTAAAATCCAGGAAAAAAAATGCATAAAAGTCCAAAGCAGCAAAAAATTCTAAAGTAATTCTATATTTCCAAAACAAAGGAAATATAAAAAAAAAAGAAACAAGGCAAGGCAAGAACCTGGAAGAAACAGCACAAATTTCTAAATGAAAAGGACAAAACACCAACAAAACTTACTAAATTTCTGAAGAATACAAACACGGAAATGGTATACCATAAGGACAAATATCAACAGACCAATGAATAAAGCACTTAAAGTAAGAATAAACATGGTCAAAATCAGAAGGTAAGGTTTCATCAAAACCAAATACATAATATAAGTCAGAAAGCTATGCCAAAAAGTAGTCTTTTAGAAAGTATTAACAAACTTGCTTGAGATTTACAATGTAAAGCCAGTTTAAATAGATTGTGCTGCTGACTATTCACACATTGCACCTTCCAGGGCAAACAAACATATTAAAGAGATGGTATATTGAAAAGATGACACTGCATATTGTGATGTGGGGGTCACAGACTTGCACAAGCGATAGGGAGTTGAGTTTCTGAGAAAATCAGATTATTGTTGTGAAGACAGGAACATTCTCAAAGCATTTATTCAAATGGGAGTTGTCACTTAAGCACACACAGCATAAAAGCGGTGACAATGACGTTGTCTTGCATTCACTCTCTTCTCAAATTAAAAGCACAGATAGCCTTCCTGCACAAGAGAGAAGACAGATAGTTAGCACCTGACCAGGGTCTTCATGTATAATGTTGTACATAGAAGTCACACTAAAACATGGTGTACGGCCAAAATTGGAAATGTGCATACTCACAAAAAAATTCAGATGCACAAAATCATACGTAAACCAGTTTCCACACTTCCACTCCATAAATCCTGGTCAGCATGAAATCTAAAACATGTACACGTGCCTTCCGCCCCAGCCCAACCCCTCCAGGAATTATGCACCTTAGAATATGCAAATGAATATAAATATTCCCTTACGTTTAGTGTTTTGTAAAAAGACAATGGCAAAAGCAGAAGGAAAAAAAAACTTCAGTGAATGCGAAATGGAGGGCCTGCTAAGTAAAGTACAGGCAAGGAAAAATTTACTATTTAGTGGCTTAAGCAGTGGAATAAGCAACAAATGGAAAATAGTGGCATAGTGTGGCAGATGCACTCAAAAGTTCAGGGTCAGAAAATTGCACTGTGCCAGAAATAAAAAAGAAGTGCTCAAACATCAAAGTTACTGCTAAAAGGAATAGTCGCAGCCCACCATCTGAATGTCAACACCACTGGAGGATGTAGCGAACTCCTGGGGCTCATGCCTTTTAAGCAACAAGTTGCTGCAATTATTGGCGACACACTTGTCACTGACATTTTACCAGTGGGGGTGGAAGATTCTAACATCACTGCGAGTGATAGTGAGTTGTAATTTCTTTTTTGGTTATCATTCTCCATACTTTGCATAATTTGCATGTGTAATAAGACAAACAAACAGCTATTTATCCAGTTCCAGACAATATTACAAAAGCTGACCCCATGCCTAGGTGATGATGGTGAAGACCACATCTTCGGGTGCTGGCTGCTCATACACCCCTGCCTTGGAAATTGGTGGGCGATTATCTGGCTGTGTGCTGATGCTGTCCTGGAATCACGAAATTCTCACAAAATGAGATGTAGCCAATGAACTACAAAATATAAAGACAGTACAATTTGATATTGACCACAAAATAAATGAATTGCTTAAATTGCTTAAAAAATAAATGATGCATCTGCTTACCTGTTTTTACGTTCTGTTAATTACATTCAATCAAAGTCCGATGTGGCTGATCATTTGGTGGTCAGGGTCAGGGTTATCATACCCCATTTCTTCAGGTACGGGCAGGCCAAGATCATGTACCACATTATACAGCACGCTATATGCTTGCACAATGCAACACACTTTCTGCGAACCGTAGAGCAGCACTCCACCAGTCCTATCCAGGCAGGGGCAGCGGTCCTTAAGCTGCCCTATAGCACAATCTACCTCCACCTGAGCCCCGAGAGTGGAGGCCATTATAACATTGCTCTTGTTCATTTAGTGTGTTAGTGAGTGGAGTGAGAAGCCACATCTTTAGTGGGTACCCACTCTCACCTTAGTAGTCGTGTTATATGGTTACATTGTACAGATAACATATAATTTTGACCAAAGGGGTAATATTAAATATCTCATCTTACCAAGAAACCAGCCATCATGCACCGCACCATTTTTGTTTGTTCCTAACACTACTATTTCTCAAGAAGAATGAATCATGAATTGAGCCAGGCCATCTCACGACAACATTAGTGAGATGCATTTTCGCATCACAGATGATTTGCACATTAATAGAATGAAAATGCTTTCTACTTACATACACAAATCAATTCTGTGAAGGCCCCTTTATAGCAATGTGTGTGCAGTCAACTGTTCCGATTGGGAAAACCAGATGTTGCTGCAAATTGTGCTTTGATGTTTGCCTGTTCAACTACAGTGTATCAAAATCTTATACATCAGCTTGACAAGTGGATAAAGCCATCCCATACAGCTGGCATGGCATGACTCAGTGATGACTGAGAAATACCTGATTGATCAGCTGGTTTGCGCTGAAAAGCTCCAGTGGCTAAAAACCCGAGAGTGGACAGGACTTGCAAAGGAGCAGGTTGAGTACAACAGGTTGAGCACCAGTTCAACACATAGCTCCAAGAGGATAGCTCTTGGAAATCTAAACCAAGTTAGAAGCCAGTCATCATCATGTATCAAGACATCAGTATGATCTCTAAATATGTGTTCTCTTCTAATTGCTATGGGAATGTGCGTGGCTTTACGCCAAGTTCAGTTTTTATACATTGTGATGCATATATGCATATGCACCGTTTATATATGAGGCTCCAGGTCAGCAGAAAGTTTTAAATGTTCCCCTCAGCAGACATGCTATATGGTGAGCTGAGAAATTTATAGTTCAAGTGGCAGCAGACAACCAATTCCTGCCTGTTTCAATGCACTGCGCAGTTAGGGAGGTTGTTAAGTACAGTTGAGGGGTGCCAGGGTCTCAAAAATCTCAGAACACAGATTAAAACAGGATGGTAAAACATATTAAATTGTGCCGAAAATGATTAAACACACAAACAAAAGTGAAACTGGATACAGAATAATTCAGGATAATTGAAATAAATACTTAAAAGCTCAGAAGAAAAATATTGACCAACAGAAAAAATAACAAAATGACATACAAGCACAACCAGATTTAAGGTGCCAACCTGCTAGAAAACCAACAACAAAAAATACATTAATGTTTTAATAAATAGGAAGTTCATCTGGTTTAGGGAAGAAACAACCTTGAATGAGAAGCCAGTGTAAGTTTCAATATTCATCTCCCTAGTGCCACTAATCAACTTAACATATGTACAGTATCTGGCTTCTAAAAGGAATCTGCAGCACCCTTTGAAATGCCACACATGGAGAGAACAGGAAAACAAATATTTGCTAAACCAATCCCATGCCCACGGAGAACTGAGGCAGTAGCATTAACCAATGTGCAACTTTATATGCTCTACTGGTGAAATGTTTTAGAACACCTCAGTGTTTCTACTTTTTCTTGAAACTTTGTGATGCAGGTTTAACAGAGAAAGTGGCAATAAGAAAGCCATTCCTTAAAGGACAAAAGGAGGCCTTGAAATACCGGCTGTGGACTACTTCAGTCTGGACAGTCTCCTCTTCACAGTAGAAACCGAGACTTGCTTTTTTTGACCACTGTTAAGCTGGGCTTGAAGCTGTTCTACTGTGAGGCTCCTGTTACACAAGCTGGCGACCCTCAGAAACTTGTCTTCTGATTGGGTTGTGACTTTGGGTCTGTCAGATCTCTTCCTATCAGAGCTTCCTCAAGTTTCCAATTGCCTTTGGATTGTGTGGGATGCCACTGTACTCACTGACACAATGATTTTTTTTTTTGCAGTTTCTTTAAATGAAAGGCCTACACTTCTAAGGGTAATAATTCTCTGTCTCATTTCATTTGTCAGTTGCTGTTTTCTTGCCGTTAGCACTGGATTACTGTTCAAGCAGTACTTCAGGGGGTGTAGTAACACAGTCTGTTCCAACTCTGCTTTAAGACAGACAGCGGGTTTTTAAGTAATCCACAGCAGGCTTAATTTACTTTAGTTGCTGCAGAACATCTGTAGGTTGTAACCTATTAGTTATTCCTTGTAAAAGACCCTCTTGTAATATTCTGATATTTCCTTTTTTTAGTTCTTGCTAACCTAAACTTTAAATTTGAACCTCTGGTAGTTTACTGCTTACCCTTTTACCATTTTAGGCCATTCATTGCATTTCCATTGATTAAATCTGAAAAGAAACTTGAAAAACCGAGGTGTTGCAAAACTTTTTAACTGGTAGTGAATGAGGTATGATGGTGCTTCTCACATTTGCTGCAGGATAATAAACAAGTTAGAAACCCTGCACATGGAATAACATTAAAATGCATTCTGTGAATCAGTTGAATTAATTTTTAGTTCCTTCATCCAAGAGTCAATTATCATATGTTTGTTTATAAAATATTTTTGTTTCAGTCATATAAAAAATAACAGCAATAATAGAATGCAACTACACTGGTTAGTAGACTACTTAAAATATGTGCTTTTTAATGGCACTTTACAATGTTAAAAATAGAGCAAAAATATGGTTCTTGTTGCTCAGTAGCTTTCATAGACAGCGGATTCAAATTCAGGTGACGTAAAAATGCTATCATTTGACGTGTTTTAGTGGTGGAGGGTCTGTGACTAACTGTTGTTCAATTTTTATAAACATAACATTTTTGAAATACTTAATAGAATAGAATACAACGATTACCAAAAGAAAAATAAGCATTAACACAAAATGACTGATACAAATATAAAATCACTATCAATATTACCTTATGAAAGGAGAAAAGCAAATGAAAAAAGTTCTCCAACTGGCTACAAATATTATTTAAAACACAGTAATTCATTGAAATTATTTGAATAACTAAGAACCTGGAAAATAACTAATTTATTGTATAACACAAATCGGTTATCATAAAAGATTTTAAATACAGTCTGAAGATACACAGAAGCAAAAATGTCTCTTCAGGTTTGGATAAATCACCTGTAACACAGTGTGTTGTATGTTATGCCATTAAGTAACTCTTGCAGCACAGTGCAAACTTTAATCCTGCCCTGTCCTTGCTATTTGAGTACCAGAGAAAGTGAATTCCACACCGCGGTCTTTGTTTTATGCCCAAATCTCCAATCTTCTTGCTGCAGATCAACAGAAATTCCCTTTCAGAATCCATGTTACATTAATATAACTTAGGGAAGCTTCTCCTTTCACTTTTAATTCATTAGTTTAAATATCATTTAACTGCAGGATAATAACGTTGGTACATTGCAATAATAATTTGGAGATAATGTCAGTTTAGTCAGTTCTGTCTTTTTTTTAAATTTTATTGATTTTATTTGAAGAAAATAGCATTCCATACAATGAAGTGAAACTTAACAAGCCATTATGGAGGAGAGAGGACACAGTGGAGGGGATGCTAACGCACATTTTTTGCTGGTTCTCTCTGTTAAAATTTGCATTAACCTTGAACTTTTTACACTTCTTTCACTTTCTTTTATTTTATGTGTAGTTTTTGGATGCAGTTGACTCGAATTGCATTGATTTTGCATTTATTTTTATGGACTTTGCCTTGACTGGGTTCACAATGGGACAACTGAATCCTTCTGTGGTTCAGTGGACATGACTTTCTTTTGATTGCCCGCTTTTCCCTGATGCTTGATTTATGAATATTTTTTATTTGCATCATGGATGTCTAGGGGATGGGGATGCTCTGTCTCCTCGAGTATAATGGATGTTGCACATGTGCGCATGGGAGGCACATAAAGGGCTCAAAGGAAGGTAATTCCATGCTGGACCAGGGAGTGGCCGAATGCACTGATCCTTTCTCTTTTTTCCCTGCAGACCAGTCATGGGAAGTTGTGCCTGGGGCTGATGACATCAATTCCGGTTTCAGGCCCAATGATGTCACTTCTGATTCCAAGTTCGATGACATCACTTCCGGTTCATCTCCAGGTGATGTCATTTCCCCTGTTTGGCTTTAAAAATGCCATATTCCTTCTGTTACTTCAGTTCTGTTTTGAACTACTGCCTGTAAAGACCTATTATTCAATTTTGCCTTTTTCCAGCCAAACTTTCAAGTATAAAAGGTGGCTGCCCCAAACCTTTTTGTTGTGTCAAGGTATACCATTTCACATGAATATAATGGATTGCTGCAAATTCCCTCCATACATGCTTCAACTGAGAATGACTGTTAGTACCTGTTTACATGCACCTGGCTTGCGACTCTGGGGTGATAACGCCTGTAATACTCAGTGTCGTATGTATGTGGTTATATGTTGGAACTTCCAAATTCTGGTAGTTATCATCTTGTAATACAGTATCTCCTATTTTGCTTTTTCAGGATTTTTTGCTGTTTTGCTATCATCACTCATCTGTGCTACCCCATTCCATTCTGCCTCTCTCACCTTTTCTGCTGTGATTTGCTGCTTCTCTTCTACTGTCAGAGAAGTATTGCTTAAAATTATGCTGAAATACTCTTGTGACAAACTCCTTCATATTAAACAGTTTGTCCAGAGCAATTTGTCAGATTGGAATGTCCTAAAAGGCACTGGCATTGTGTGATGCCTGAAATATTTACATCATGGGTCAGGTCACTGCCACCACTGGGCTGCTAATGAAAAGTTCACTGGTAGCATTTGGTCAGGAATACACCGTCCTATTCATGACTTTGGAAAAAAAGCGTGACAGTGTGCTAAATATTTAATATGCTAAAATAATCTCAGGTTATGATTCTGTGCACAACGAACCCTTGTGAGCTAATATTGGATTGTTTACTTCAAGATCTCTTAATGGCAAAGCACTGGTGCTATCAGAAGTCATTACAGATTCCAAACTTGATATGCTATGCCTAACAGAAACTTGGAAAAAAACAAATGATTGTATGTCTCTTACAGTGGTGACCACAGATGCACCTCTCTACTATCAGTACCAGGGAAAGTCTTCAGTAGAATTGTCTTAAATAGAATGAAAGATGAAGTTGATGCGAAAATGTATGATTAACAAGCAGGCTTTAATAAGGAATGATCTTCTATAGACCAGATCACAACATTATGTAGATAGATAGATAGATAGATAGATAGATAGATAGATAGATAGATAGATAGATAGATAGATAGATAGATAGATAGATAGATAGATAGATAGATAGATAGATAGATAGATACTTTATTAATCCCAAGGGGAAATTCACATGTATTATTGTTTAGCAATCTGTGTGTACATAGAGAAACTCTTTGGAAACTCCTCAGACATTACAGAATTTCAGTTAAGATTGTTAACATTTTTAGAAATTTGTATAAGGGACTCACCTGTTGGCTAATCCATGGAGGGCAGCCTATGGAGGCTTTCAAGAGGAAAGATTAGTGCACTCTGCCATCCCCTGGTTCAGCATAGAATTATCCTTTTTTGAGCCCTTCAGCTGACTCCCATGTGCACGCGTGTGACAGCAGATACACCAATACTTTTCAATGGGAGATTTTTTTAAATTTTAAAACTTTGTACTGCATGATTGTTTCAGACATCTCAGTAAGAATAGGACAAATTTCTTTGTAGAATAAGTGTGACAAATTTCAACAAAATCAGTCCACAAAGGGCCAAGCTATTTCATTAAAACAGACAGAAAGACAGAAATCGTTATCACAGTAGCTGCATCTAGCACTGTTTTTAAATTCATTTAGATTGTTCAATTTTAAATTATTTTGCCGTTTTTCTGAAGCAACAAATTCCAAATGAAAGGCATGGTGGTGTCAGAACTATTTCTAGTAACAAAGTCATAGCTGATGGCTGTCTAGATGTGCCCAACAGGCCATGACAAGGCACATTCAAACATATGCCAACTCACACTTTCATCGAGCCAGTTTCTAGTTAACTGGTAACCCAAAGTATGCAGAGGAATACCACAGAGACATGAAGGGAATGTGCACAACCCAGATGCCAGGAGCTGTAAGACAGCACTTTCACCTGTCCTGCTCTGTATAGGAGTAATGCTGGTATCCATTCTATTCCTTTCAAAGAAGTAAAGAGGGAGAGGTGGTTTGTCATATTTTCCTTTAAACTGCCTCTGCCTGAGGTTAAGTTGAAATGTGTATTTGAGCACTGGTAAGACTGAGTTGGGCGGAGTGGTGGCTCTGAGGCTAAGGATCTGCAGCAGCAATTAGAAAGTTGCCAGTTTGAATCCAGAAGTGACTCTACTCCATCGGCTTAACCTGCAACACTGTGTATGATGTTAATCTGCATCCAACCCTGCAAGCACGTCCTCCAACTTACAGGGTAAACTTGGGCGTTGGTGGCAGGTGTGAATGCCAGGGGTCGCTTTTGCTTCTTTAAACCCAACAGACAGGCGCTCAGGACAAAAAGTAAAAGCACCCAGAAGACTTTTAATTATTTTTTTTCTTAAAATCATGCCCAAGGCACCACAGCCACAATGAACACATGTAGATAAACAATCACAATTCTGTCTCCTCCAGATGGAGAACTTGTAATTTCTTCAGCCTGGAAGTACTTCTGTCCCAAAGACTTTGGAGTACCGGACTATGTAAACAGTAGGGACACTACAGTCACACTGCCGCATCTCCTGGTGACACTCACGGTACCCAGCAGGGCTGTGAAGCCAAACTCCAGATCCCATGGTGCCGGGAAGCTGCCAACTAGCGTCCTGGTGGAGGCAGTGTCCCAAAGCAGCTGCCTTCCCTCACCCTTCCCCTTCAAGGGAGTGCCAGCTGGGTTGTGCTACCAGTTGTCTCCTACACAGGATTTGCACTCCACCCGCCATAAAAAACCTCACACTGTTTCAGTGTGGTGCTGAGGTGTCACCAGTAGCACTCGGGTCCCAATCCAGGTGGCTTGTTGTGTGGTGGGTACGGCAACGTGCTATCAGTGCATGCTCCCAACCTTTTAAAACTGACCACATTTCTTTGGAAGAGGCCAAAATATTTTGCAGATTGATTAATAGACCTTTTCACAATTCCTGAGTCTGAGTCCTGTTATTGTGGTTATTTTCTTTTTCCACACCTGAGTGATTTAATAGGACTGGTGGAAGGCAGCCCTGGCTATGCTGATCTTTGCCTGTATTCTACAATTTAATTGTTCTCCTTTTTTTCAGCTGCCTCTCTTCAAAGCTAGAAGAAGTCAGTGTCATCTTTCTTGATGCCTTTCCTATGGAAGCAAAACACTAATGACAAGAAAATAAAAACTGTTTACAAACTCTATCTGAACCTCACAGTAAATACATCTCCTAGTGCTCACCTAGTGCACCTAGTTTGGCATTTTCTGTCTTTCTTGCTGTTGTTACTTGTGACCCTCATGCAAATGTTAAAAGTCATTGTCATGCACAGTCAGTACACTGGATATTGCATTTGCCATTCAAAACATTGCCAAAGATAAATTAATAAGAGCAACATAAAAGGATTTTGTATTTCCACTCAGAATGCAATCTTATTGTTTTGTCAGAATATGAGAAAATGAATGAGGTGACAATCAATAGTTTCTGCCTCTGGGCAACATCTTCTGTAAACACAGAACACAGCAGAAAGAGCTTCAATGAGCATTTCACTTAAGTCACACTTCTGTTGCACAATCCTGAAATGAATTTTAATAATAAGTCATTTTACTAACAGACCAAAAGTAAACTAACAGGCTAGAGAGTGCTGGGAAAACACAAAGACAGAGCTCAAAATGAAATCACACTGTGGTGTTCCAGATTGGTTACCATATGAAAGACAGTTCTTCTCTTTGGAGCGTACAGCTTGAAAAATAACAAAAAGCATCAAAAAAAAGTATGTATGTGGCTATGTTGAGCATTTTATAAATAAAAAGTGTAGTGATTGTATTGCATTGGCCATGACAATATGGAATTGCAATTTTTGTTTTGAATTTTTTTATACAATAATATACATTGTCTTCAGAAATATTCAATGCGTATTCAGATGCGTTGACATTTTTACATATTTGGTTATGCGGCCTTGTGCTTAAATCATTTTACTTAATTTTTGTCATCATCAAACAACCCTCAATACCCCAGAATGACAAAGCAATGCTCTCCATTTTATGTTATAAAAACAGCTGAAGAATGACATTGACACAAGTGTTCAGATCCTTTACTTAGTGCTTCATTGAATCACCCTTGGCAGAGAATACAGCACAGAGTCTTCTTGGGTATGATGCAGCAAGCATCCCAAACCTGGATTTGGATTCGGGCTCTATCAGTTTGGATGAAGATAATCAGTAGACAGCTACAATATGTTATGTCTCTCCAAAGATGTTCAATTGGTTTCAAGTCCAGGCTCTTGTTGGACTACTAAAAAACTCCCCAGAGGGTCCCTAAGCCACTCCTGTGTTGTTGTTGTTTTGTGCTTAAGGTCATTGTCCTGTTGGAAAGTGAACCTTTAGACAGCTCTGAGGTCACTATGCACTTGGGACCAGGTTTTCATTAAGGACATCTCTGTACTTTGCCTCTTTAATTTTCCCTCAGCCCTGTCTAATCTCCCAGTCCCTGGCACTGAAAAATAAAATACTGCCACTACTATGCTTCTCCACTGAAATGATATTGTGCAGGTGATGAGTTGTGCCTGATTTTCTCCAGACGTGACATTTAGAATTAAGGCCATATAGTTCAACCTCAGTGTAGCTGCGTTTTCCCAAAATTACCAATGTTCTTTAGCTTGAACTCAAAAAATGGGATTCAACAAAAGCCTGACGTGCAGAAATTATTCCACAGACAAAATGTTTGTTTTTAAAAGTTTAGTTAAGTTCCAAAGTAAAACAGTTCACACAAAAAAGAAAATTAAAATAGCAAAAAAGGGAAAAAATAATGTTGAGAAAAGTTCTAGGCTTAATCTTGTTATATCTCAAATCGTTACCATTTACTTAACATTTCTGAACCATTTCAAAACAGTCATAAAACTGTATGCTTATCCCATTTCTAACTTAAAAAATGGGTCTTTCAAGTCCCTCTTTACTAGGACTCATTCTTACCACAACTAAGGTTATTATCACACTGTTTCTCAGTTATAGTAAGAAGGTTCTATCTCTTGCTAACTTATAGGGGGAAAAGACTATACCATAAGTTATGACTATGAAAGAAATTTATGTTTTAGTCAAATTAAGCAAATATTAATATGAGTTTAACTCAAAACTTCAACTTTCTAAGATTGGCTCTTACACTCAGTTTCAACAGACCACAGAATCTTGTTTCTCATAGGCTGAAAGCCCCTGACGGTCCTTTTTGCAAATTCCAACCAGGCTTTCATGTATTGTTTGTCCACTCTGACATAAACCCCAGATTGTTGAAGTGTTGTAGTGCTGATTGCCCTTCTGGAAGTTTCTTCCATCCCCACACAGGTTCTCTGGAGCTCAGCCAGAGTGACCATTTGGTTCTTGGTCATCTCTCTCATAATCATCTTTCTTCCACGATTGTTAAGTTTAGTTAGGTTATTTTCAGGAAGTATTTAAGAAGTTATAGATTTAAGAAGTATGAAGGTCAGTGTGCTTTTGGAACCTTCAATGTCAGAGAAATTGTTTGTAGCCTTCTCCAGATCTGTTCCTTGATGCAAACCTGTGTCTAAGCACTGGAAGCCATTCCTTTCACCTAATGGCTTGGTTTTTGCTCTGATACACATTGTCAACTGCAGGACCTTCTAAAGACAGTTGTGTGGCTAATCAAGTCAATGGACGGACCACAGGTGGACTGCAAATGGTGCAGAAAAATCTCAATGGCAATCAATAAAATGGGCTGCACCTGAGTCATATATATTTTAAGCGTCATAGCAAAGTCTTAATGTAATATTTCACTTTTTTATTTTTAATAAATTTGCCAACATTTCTACAATCCTGTACTTTATAGTCCCCCTAGTTATTTCAGGTTTTTGGCAGTGTGAGTAATTTTTAAAATAGCCCAAAAAAACCATACACCTCCAAATTTATCATTTGCCCCTCAAAACACCTTCAAAAATAGCCCAATCAGGCAATTTAAAATATGCAAATGTCTCATTTGCCTTCAGTCTAAGTATCATTTAACAACAAGATAAATGATAGGGTCATTTGTTGTGATTTAAATGATTTCAGGTGTGATTTCTTTCTGCTGTTTGCCAGAATGTCACAAACTGAAACAGGTTATTAGTGCAAAAGAAAGTACAGTTGTAGCCCAAAGCATTTTGGAGTTTATAAGGTGTATTAAGAATTCTGTAAATACACATTTGCATTGCTTATATGTTTTAATTGAATATTTTTCAGTTTTTTTGTTGTTAAATAGTGGCTTTTCATGCTAAGAATGTGCACTTCTCTGTTTATGTGTCCATGTGTATGCTTAATTCCCTTCCCTTTTCATATTACTTGGTCAAACATTTTATTTGCATTTATACCATTTTTCTTATATATCTTACTTTCAGGTTTTTGAAGTTTGTCTTTGTGTGTTTAGAAAGTGCAGTTTCCAAACATTTATCCTGAAAGCACCAGGCCACACATGAGGAAACATGAAGAAATTAATGCAGAGATCAAGAGAACACTAAGTAAATGAATAGATAAAAAAAGATCCAGAACTAAGCACATGTGGCCTTCATACTCAGGATGCATTGAGGACAAAAAAAGATTTACACAAGCAGATTACATATTGAAATAATTTGAAATAGGAGTACTTAATTTTGTTCTTTGGAAGGCAGTAGTAACTACAATTATTCTCAGTTTTAATTCATGTGAAAACTAAAATTCTAAAGTAAAACATTGCATCAATATATCTTCCAATATAATACATGCCCTGTCATTTTCAATCTTTAAAGGCTGAGGAAACATGCATTTAGCCTACTGGACCTTTGTCTGAGCTGCTGCAGTTTTTATTGTACAGGTATATTAATTGTGGTAGTCATTGTGACTGGCTGAAAACAAGTCTTTTCTTTTATATTCCAGTTGTCCCCTGTGGTGGTATTGAACATACAGTGGAACCTCGGTTGGTCGTGAACCGAAGCAATTTCTCCCATAGGATTGTATGTAAATACAATTAATCCGTTCCTGACCGTACGAACTGTATGTAAATATATATGTAAATATGTAAATATATGTAAAGATTAAGCACAAATATAGTTAATTACACCATAGAATGCACAGTGTAATAGTAAACTAATGTAAAAACATTGAATAACACTGACACAAAACACCCAGGCTCCCTGCTCAGCTACACGAGCAGGCTCTCTCTCTCTCAGCAGCATTCGCTCACTCACTCGCTCTCTCTCTCTCTCACACTCAGAACAGAGAGGAACATTTGAACAAATCCGAATTTTAATTTAAAAACCAACCACAAGCAACCAAAAAAGTAACAGTGCAGGAGATCACGCTATTAGCCTTAAAGCCTGATCGCTGTACTGTACAGTACAGTAAACAATTTTTTTAAAAATGAGTTTTAAGCACAGGGAAAAAAGGAACATTTGCAAAAAGAGAAAAGTAACATTGAAACAATTCACACTATGAACTGAAAAATTAACTTTTGAAAAATCCGTAATACAAAAACCACCAAGAAGACTAACCTTGCATGAATCGAGCTCTGGCATGAAGTGAGGAGGAACTGGGTGGAGAGGAGGGAGAGTCTGGCTCCTCAATGGAGGGATGTTTTCCTTCAGGTGTTTTCTCTCTTGTGATTTCTTGGGTTTCTGGTGTTTTTAGCTGTTTAGCTGGTGGGAGCGAAAGCCTCATGCAGAGATTCCAAAAACAAAGTCCTTGTGACCCAACCCTTCGTGTTTGCCCTCCACATTACTGGCAGTCTGGCTTTGTTTACATTGTGCTGCTTGAAAGCACGAGGGTTCTCAAATTAGTAAATGAGTAAACTGGTAAACAGTTTTTCCACCTCTTCCAGCACTTGAAGCCTCTGCCTGGTTAACGCTGTAACTCATTTAGCAATATTAGCTGCTTTAATAGATTCTTTCTGCTTTAGAATAGTCGTTGATTTTGACTTCTTGTACTCGGCGACAAGATCAGTTACACGAACGCCACGCTCAAACTTTTCAATAATTTCTTTCTTTACTTTGATTTCAATGTTCTTCAAAACTTTCTTCTCACCACTCTTCACTTGCTTAGAAGCCATAGTTAACTGCAAAAGCACACAAAATACAGCAGAGCACAAAGAGAGCGCAGGTAAAGCACGCATGTCTGACTGAGAACAATGAACAGGGAGTTGTTCTGCTTAAATACAGTAACGGCACGTTTGAACCAGCCAGGCAGGCACACACGTGCAGGCTCGCTCTCTCTCTCTCTCTCAGCAGCACCCCTCTCTCAGCAGGCACCCCGTCACACCCCTCTCTCTCAGCAGCAGGCAGGCACGCACGTGCACACACCCACCTCCTCTCTCTCTCAGCAGCAGGCAGGCACGTCTGACCGAGAACAACACAACACGTACGTAAATCATCAGTGCGCACAAACCGAAAGGGAAACTAGCTTGTTCGTATACCGAGTGTGTGGTCGTGAACCGAGGCAAAAGTATGGCAAACTTTTTGGTCGTGAACCAAGTTGTACGTGAACCGAGACCTTCGTGAACCGAGGTTCCACTGTATGTGTTTTTTGAAGATGCTACCTCTCCTTCATGTGGAAAAGACCTGGGAATGAATGGAAACTAACTAACATCACTAAGAATGTCCTGTGATTTTACTAAAAGCATACACAGCTTGCTACACTGCAGTGTATTTTTGAAATGTTAGGGAGTGAACTAACCTTGTGACCTAATGGTGGCCAAGTTAAGCTTTGGTGTGATAGATCACATCACTGGATTGTTTGACAGGGATAAAAATAACTATGCATAATTTGTTTCCTTATTTTTTATAAATAGCTCTGTAAAGGCGTTCACCTTTAGGAATAGAAGGAAGTGCAATCAGTGTAGGAAGCTCTGGTAAGTCATCTGGACATGCACTGTGAAGCAAGTGAGGCTGGGAAAATGCTATGAAGAAATAGAAATGTTAAGAGTTAGGAGTCCCCAGGAAAGCATTTTTAAGGGTCTCATGGTTTCATGGATATAGCGGTAGGCGCCGCCATGAGTGACAGCCTTTCCATGTACGACTTTATCTTCTTTATCTTTCTACCTTTTTCTGGACATGGATTTTTACACACCGAGACTCGTCTATTCAGGTAGTCAACTTTTAGCACTGAGAACAAAGGCCTGTGCTGGTGTGGTTCCCTTTTTACCTGACGAGGTAAGAAGGCGGTATTGTGGCAGCAGAGCTGACACTAAGCTAAAGACTAAGTGGCTAGCAAGGAAGTGACGATACAAACCTTCGGTGCCTTCTGTGATCCTGGGAAATGTGAACTCACTACCAAACAAGATCGACAAACTGGCTGAGCTGGTGAAAAATGTCAGGACCTACATAGAATGCAGTTTGTCGTGTTTTTGAGAAACGTGGCTAACAACTAGCATCCCACATGCTAACGTGGAGCTACCCGGGTTTAGCACAGTTAGAGCGGACAGAGACGCAAATACCTGCAGGAAGCGGTAAGGAGGAGGACTCGCTCTCTATGTGAACACAAGGTGGTACAACCCTAGACATGTAAACGTTAAAATCTGCACTTGCTGCAGGGACATCAAACTGTTGGCCATAAGTCTGTGTCCCTACTACTTGCCCAGAGAGTTTGGACACGTCATTGTTGTTATTGTTTACATCCCTGCTTGGGCGGACGTGGAGATAGCGAGTGACATCATCCACTCTGCTGTTGCTAAACTACAAACACAACACCCTGAGGCTCTTGTGCTAATGTCGAGATTTTAACCATGTGACAGGACAAAACATTACCTGCCTTCTCCCAGTATGATATTGTAACACCCAGGGAAATAGGATTATTGACCTACTGTATGCAAACGTTAAAGACGCATACAGCGCCACCCCGCTGCCTGCAGTTGGGAAAGCAGATCATAACCTGATTCTGCTTCAGCCTCACTACAAACCAAGAGTGAGGGAGCTACCTACAACCACACGCTCATACAGGAAGTGGTCCCCTGAGGCAGAGCAGGCTCTGAGAGACTGCTTTGGAACTATGAACTGGGATATCAGGCAGGGGTCACATAGTGAGAACATTGAGGAGGTTGTTGACTGCACAACTGACTACAACAACTTCGGTATGGACATTGTAGTTCCAGTAAGAACAGTGCACTGCTATGTTAACAACAAGCCATGGATTACAAGTGACATCAAGGGCCTTTTGAACCAGAAGGAAAGGGCTTTTAAAGGCGGTGATCAGCATGAGCTCAAGCGCGTGCAGAAGGAACTCTGAGTCCAGCTCAGGGCGGCAAAAGAGCAGTACAGGAGAAAGCCAGAGCAGAAGTTGCAGAATAACAGCATGAAGGAAGTGTGGGATGGGATGAAGATCAACACTGGCTGCAGCTCGAAGCAGGGTGCCACCATCGAGAGAGACGTGGAGAGAGCAAACCAGATGAACAACTTCTTTAACAGGTTTGACCAACCTAACCCACTCTCACCTCAGAGTACTGCATCCTCCACCCATCCTTCTGCTGATACCAGCACAGGAGAGAGTTTCCCCCCACCCACAATTACACAGCCCAGGTAAGCAGAGAGCTGAGGAGACTTCGTGTCAGCAAAGCAGTAGGTCCAGATGGAGTATCGCCATGAGTGTTGAAGGCCTGTGCGCTGGTGAGTCCTCTACAGAGCATCTTCAACCTGAGCCTGGAACAGGGAAGAGTACTGAGGCTTTGGAAAACATCTTACATCACCCCAGTCCCAAAGGTATCACGTCCTGGTCAGCTGAATGACTTCAGGCCTGTCGCACTGACTTCACATGTGATGAAGACCATGGAGCGGCTGCTGCTTCACCACTTGAGACCACAGGTCCGCCACGCCCTTGACCCTCTGCAGTTCGCATACCAGGAGAAGGTGGGAGCGGAGGATGTCATCATCTACATGCTACACCGATCCCTCTCCCACTTGGACAGAGGCAGTGGTGCAGTAAGAATTATGTTTCTGGACTTCTCTAGCGCCTTCAACACCATCCAACCTCTGTTCCTTAGGGTCAAGCTGACAGAGATGGAAGTAAATTCATACCTGTTGGCATGGATCGTGAACTATCTTACAGACAGACCAGAAGTATGTGTGTCTCGGGAACTGCAAGTCTGACATTGTGGTCAGCGGCACAGGAGCATTGCAGGGGACTGTGCTTTCTCCAGTCCTGTTCAGCCTATATACATTGGACTTCCAATACAACTCAGAGTCCTGCCAAGTGCAAAAGTTCGCTGACGACACTGCTATCGTGGGCTGCATCAGGAGTGGGCAGGAGGAGGAGGAGTATAGGAACCTCATCAAGGACTTTGTTAAATGGTGTCACTCAAACCACCTACAACTGAACACCAGCAAAACCAAGGAGCTGGTGGTGGATTTTATGAGGCCCAGGCCCCTCATGGACCCTGTGATCATCAGAGGTGACTGTGGGCAGAGAGTGCAGACCTATAAATACCTGGGAGTGCAGCGGGATGATAAATTGGACTGGACTGCCAACACTGATGCTCTGTATCTATCTATCTATCTATCTATCTATCTATCTATCTATCTATCTATCTATCTATCTATCTATCTATCTATCTATCTATCTATCTATCTATCTAGTGTTTGTTTTCAAATTGTGGGATGAGCTTCTAAAGACCATACAAACTAATCCAAAGTCTACTGATGTTCATGTACCTTTTGATGTTGTTTCATCTCTCCCATGCATATCTACACTAACAATTGTAAGCTAACTGGAGCTTTCATATATTCCTCGTTTGTCATGTGCAATAGTAGGTTTTGTGTATTTAAACTTAAATCTGTTACAGTGCTGTGAATACAGTGTATGCTCATTAACATATTTGCATATATAAGTATTTAATTTTCATTTCAGCATTAATGATAAATAAGGGCAATCTAGTTTAATAAATAATAATACATTTGTACAAAAAGTCAGAAATTCAGATGTCTGCTGTGGAAAAATTAAGGCCACCCCTAACTCTAATCAGTGGTGTTGGTGTCTCTTGTAATTGTCTCTTACATCGGTTTGGAGATTTTCTTGTCTGCTCCTACATCTGTGTGATGTTTGATGACTTTTTTGCAAATGCTTCAGTTTCCCCCACATCATTTCTGTGGTTGTAAATTTTGGGGTTTGACTTGGACATCACATAACCTCCACATGTTCTTTTTGAACCATTATTTTGTAGATTTACTTGAGTGTTTTGGGCCTTTGCCATGTTGCAAGGTTCAAGTATAATTCAAATTTAGCTTTTTGATAGATGACCTTGTATTGTCGAATTACTGATTGACTTTAAAAAAGCAAGCTGTCAAGGCCATAAGGGAGAAAGGCATCCCAAAACCATAACGATTCCACCATTATACTTTACAGTTGGTATTAGATACATGTGATTAAAGACAGCTTTTGTTTTTTGCCAAACATGACATTTACCTAAATATTATTCAATACAGAACACGTTGTTCCAGTACTCCTGTTCTTCACTTAGGTGTTTTCTGGCAAATGACAGTATCTGTATTCTGTTTTGAGAACAGAAGGTTCTTCCTGACTTCACAAAAATTGTGTTAACTCTTTACAGTGGTTGACTCAGTCATTTTGACACTTCTTGATTTTATCTTGGATGTCTTGAAGAAATTTGGTGGGATGACTTGACCTCAATTGATGTCCAGTGGTTTGAAGTTTTCTCCATTTGTAGATAATCATTTAAATGATTGACTGTGGGTGTTTTGGAAATAGATTTTAAACCCTTCCCATACATAAAATCTTTCTTCATAGGGTAACAGAGAGCTCTTTTAGTTTTGCCTTATGGTAGTCACACACCTCAATTGCTAAGACCAAACCACAAAACAGGTTTCTGATATTCATGTAAGGCATGCCCTCTTGTTGCCATTTCGTAATATTCTGATCTTTTCCTTCAGTTTAAATGTTTAGATATTTGATGATGGTAGAGATATATTTACAGTATGTTTTCCACACAAAAAACATTGATGTAAATATTACAAAATAGTGAAAAATGTAATTTTCCAATGCATATATTTTTAAAATGAGATTATCTTTATTTATTAGTACTATTGAATGATAATCAAATATCATTATTCCTACAAATTTAAAAAAGGCATATTCTTTCATGGGGTATGCCTATTTGTTCACTACATTGTATTTCTGTACCTTCTTCTCAAATTTCTATTCCTATACGTGACAGTTTTACTAGGTAGATAAGTAAGTATGTTTGGCACCTCTATATCAGTCAGATACTACATATGTCAGTTGTGATCTCTAGAGGGTGCTATAGAGCCAAACTCAAATGTTGCCTGTGAAGCAAAAATAAGTACAAAAACAACCTGTTCCTTAAAATAGTATTTTTAATGAGTTGGCAGGTATGTATGTCCAGTACCTCCATACTGATCAGATACTACGTACCAGCTTACTACCCTTTGATTGACATTGTTCACACTGCTTCTATTATCATGTGTCAATATATTCTGTGCAAGTGAATATATTATACATGTACATATACTGAAATGAAAGGCAGCATGGAGAAATGAATTTTAATTAAGTCAGTCTGACAGCTGTTGGCAATGAGCACAGGTCACAAAAGACAATCAGTTACTAGTTTGCAGCAATCACACCACAACAGTAAATTCTGCAAGAACCAATAGATTTTCCAAATTAAACCTTCTACTAATTTGTGTCCATGTTCCCTGCACTGGGTAATTCTTCAGAATTAACTGATGCCTCCAGAATATGTGAGTGTAGAATCAGCACACTTTATTTGTGCTAGGGGCTTGACAAGTTCAAATGTAATCTATATATACCTGACTATCATGAGCAGGACAAAACCAAATTATAAAACAAATTAACTCCTACGAGGAGGGTAGGCTCAGCTTTTTCTCTGTCATTAAAAACAAAATGAATCACGCACCATGACACTGTCCAATTCACCTCCCAGTCCTCTGATATGTTATCACAACTCTCTGTCCATACAACATCTCAGTCAAACACTCGTCCCAACTCACCTTCTGGCTCTAAGCTTTTGGGGTAACTGACAGACAGAGACTTTTAAGTCCCACCTGAAGGTTACTTCTACAATCTTCTTCTGAACACCTTAGATCAGTCATTCTGGCAGCTACAGAAAATCCCTCCATCCCTGAGGCCTACTTGCTATATAAATGATCAGGAGCCTTTAGTGCTGCCATCCATTATATGCACAGAGGAGCCCCTATATATTCAGCAGGAACCCTCTACAGCAATGTCTATAAGTTTTCAGTGACCACTTTCTTACTTTAATGCTCAGAGAGCATTTTTTTCTAATGCAATTGACTGTCAATCCAGAATGGCACTTGAAGGAGCTCTTCAGCCACCAAAGAGGTGTAATTTTTTAATTAGAAGCCCAGCTATGACTGTCCTTAATTTTGTTTCCATCCTGCATGCCTTTTCCCCATGGGCATATGCCAAATGGCAAACACAGAAGAATGTATATGCTGAGGGAGTAGCTTTAGTTTTCATTAGTGAAAAAGCAGTTTGTAGCATTTTTGAATAAATTGTTAATTTGCCCTTTCAGAACTTGACTATAATTTGAATTTAATCATAACTTCTTTTCAGTAGAGAAACAAACATTTGAAAAACTTTCATCAAAATCTGTGAACTGAAAATGGCTTACTGCTTAATTGAAAAACAAAAATCCTAACAATAATACAGTATATCTTATCTTGAAAGCCAAAGCTGTTACATCATATTACAGTTTTAGTTTGAAATTACTAACTGTAATACTGTAAGTCAAATCAGGAGCTTATTCAGTGCGCGCAAGAACATGCAGGTGGCCAGTTGGTGTGTGCTACAACATGCTGGCGGTGATCAACGCACATGTACTGTGCAAGGCATGCAAGGGGGCCACTGAGAAAAGAAGAGTGTTCATGGCTCAGCTTGCAGAGGAACTTCGCTATTGCATCTTACTAGAAAAGGTGAAGGAAAAAGAAAAGGAGGAACATCGACAAGTTTTTGTTCCAGACAGCCGCTTTCCCCAGGAAAGTAAACTGAGTCAGTGTCACCCCCACCCCGTCCCTCTTGATATGACTCTAAGTAACAGCACCAGCATAAATTCACACCCGATCTGACACTGTTCATTTTTAAATAATATTGCATTAGTGCGATGATGTTTTCACATATATTGTCTCTTTCTTTCAGGCGTGTAATAGAAACCACAGCATAGAGAGAAGTGTGTACATTGTAACAGGTACACACGTTGTAAATGTAGGAAGGATGATCCTTGCATGTATGTGAACTGTTAACATTTAAATCTGATGATTGCATATAGCGCTGAACTTACTGCTCTGTACTATTCTGTCCTCTGCATGTCCTGAAGTACAAAAGAAACATACAGCAACATGTAGGATTGGCAAGATCCGGGAAAAAAAAAACACGCGGTCACTGATTACTGTTATGTGAATGAATATGAATAATATGAATAATGTTGCATCCGCGCAACACATAGTTTTCTTGAAATATGCTATACAGGTCATAAAAAGAATAATTCCAAATGTCATATATACCTATGTCTCTGTTTTTTTTTTTTTTTTGACATCATAGACCATAAGGTGCCTACTAATTCAACGTGAGCAGGAACACTCAATAAAACTGAATAAAAAAAAAATCAAGTGATGGTGATATACGAAGAAGGCAGATTCGCCAGCGTCTGTGTGTCAGCTTTCATCCCTCCAGATCAGAGAATGTCCAGTTCCATTGTCTCAAAACACCACTCACATCTCCAGTTATTCCCAGTTTCAAATGAAAACTAACAGCACCATTTAGAGAGAATAAAAGTTAAAATAAAACGGTAACATTTACTAGTCCTATAAATGTACACCGTGTGTTACAGACGCAAACCAAGTGTATGTGTGTACTGTATAATATTAACAATAGGAGCAGCTCACTGAAAACGGCAAACATAGGAGTGAGTCGGGATCGAACCAGGGACAATTGATTACAAGTCAGCAAATCTTACCACTACACCACTGAAGCCATTGTCCTTTCCTTGAACCTTTTGTGAAAGTGTTTATTTGATCTTTGGACTTGAGGCTTCATACATTATACAGTTTATGCCTACATTTTGTCATTTACTACTAAAATATGAAAAAGTTTCTGTTTTAAAAATGTGTTTACGCAGATTATTGTAGAAATGGAACACACATGAAATGCGTGTGTTCCAAATAACAATCTATTATTTCCACTCTAAAACTCCACTTCACTCCCAGATAATCAATCCAGTCATGGACTGGGAGAAGTTCGTGCACATTCTAAGTCGGTGGGGGGATGTAATAGGCGGCTGCTTGCTGCTTGTCTTTATCAACACATTTACAGGACAAAAGATGCTGGCGGAAATGCAAACGGATTTAAGGTGGGCCGGATCTCTGATTTTTTAATAGCCTCTGGTAATTCTAGTGTTAATATGAATGTACGGCAGGATAGCTGTGTACTCCATTAAGTGAGAAGATTATGCTTGTAAGATTTATGCTGTCTTGTGGCCCCAAAGCGTGTTTTGAGTTCACACGGTCTCCCCATGTCTATGTAGGTTTTTCTCTGGTGTTCTTATGTCTAAAAGACATGTGTGTTTGGTTAATGTGTGATTGAAAGCTGGTCCTGGCACTCTTAAAAGTAAAAGTGCTAGAATGGTTCTTCAGAGTGATGCTAAAAAGGACCCATTGTTTTTTCCCAAAATATTCGTTAAAATGAAGGTTCCACAAAGAACCTTTTATTTATTTAGATCTGTTAAATGCAAAATAACCATGCATAGATTGTAACAGATTTGTAAAATACCAACGAATCCTGATTTTAAAGGGACTCTTGCTGCATACAGTAACAAAGGCTAAGTCCATGTTTTCTTAATCGGTGAGTGCCCTGCTAGGTAGCCTACCAAACATTAAAGATTTACAGTTTTCTTTCTACATATTATGAAGTTTTTCAAAGCACAAAGAACCAACTTTATATGTAATGAATCCTTCCCAGAATTACTGGTAATTTGGCAAGCAATAGTTCTATGTGGAACCACACAACCCAGTAAAGAACCATTAACTGCTATTAAAGAACCAGGATTTTTAAGAGTGAGCCCTGCAATGGACAGAGCTTGCACCCAGTGCTGCCACTATAGGCTTCAGTCCATGCCATCCTGAACTGGATTTAGTGAGTTTGAACATGTTTATATTGTAACTTTAATAGTGTTGGTGCTAGTATTTTAGACAACATCAATAAAAGATGCTGCTCATTCATACATTATATGTTTTTTTGCTTTTATTCATATCTGTTGACATCACTTACTTTTATTCTTTATTATTCTCATAATATCTGAGGTCTTACAGTAGAAATTGCACTAGCAATCTTATAACTAGAGTTCTTTAAAGAAGTATCTGCCCCCTTCCTGATTTCTACTATTATTGCAAATTCTTAACAATGAATATCTACAGGCTTTCAATCAAAATCTAATATTAAATAAGGGCACCCGTTTCAACAAATAGCATGTTTTTATTCCTCAGGTTATTTACTGAATGGAAAAAGTTATCCAATGCCAACTGGAACTTTTTGAAAAAAGTAACTGCTTACTTATACTTAATAATTGGTTGTTTCAATTTTAGCTACAATGACAGACAAACAAACACTTGTAACAACTGTATCTGCTACACTTCACTAAGTTTACAGTGAAAATTATACTGATGATTGCAGGTCAACCCCAAACTGCCTTCAGCTCTTTCTCACAGCGCAGAAAGATGACTTATAATAATAAAAGCGATATTTACTAAATCACACAGAGAAAAGATGCAACAAAAAAAATGTAATTAATACATTTTCTACAATCCCCGAAAACTCCCCCAATTCCAATATATACAATAAACAAAAGGCATGAAATTATATATCCAAGAATATTCCTCACCATCCATTTGATTTAGTCTTTTTCTGATTCTCTTATTTCCCCATAGTTCAGTTTCTTAGACATGCCAATCCCAGAATAAAAGATTTACAGCTCACACTGCTTCCGATCCTTTTCACGGTAAAGTTCACTTCCCTCAGTGTATCCAGAATTTTCGAGGTGGCCACCCCGGACTGCGTTGGACTTGTGGAGCTCCCCGAAAACAATCTTTCTCCTGGACTCAGATGGGTCATGTCTTTTTCCTCCACCATAAAAACTTGGGCTGTCTTTTCTTCCTTATCTTCCTACCCTTTCCCATGGCACTCCTGGAAATCGCAATGACAGCCCCATACCTCCCAAAAGGTCCTCTCTATCTAATCCACCCATTTTATCTCTTGTCGTTTTCTCAAATGGCAATGTGATTTTACATATAAAGAAAAAAACAAACCATATAATAATAATAATAATAATAATAATAATAATAATAATAATAATAATAATAATTTATATTTATTGAGCGCCTTTCACAAACCCAAGGACGCTTTACATACAGAGTAAAAAAAAAATTACACAGATGACAAAAGTTCATAGAAGAGGAAAGTTTTCAGTTGAGATTTAAAACTACAGAAAGAGGAGCAATCTCAGAGAGACTGAGGAAGAGAGTTACAGAGTTGAGGGGCTATAGCACTGAATGACCTGCCTCCCAAGGTGGAGAGTCTGGTGCGTGGGACAGTAGGAGATTACTGCTCGAGGACCTGAGAGAGCGACAAGGAGTGTAAGGAGCTAGGAGATGAGTGAGGTAGTGGGGGGCAAGGTTATGAAGGGCTTTGAAGGTAAGAAGCAGAATCTTGAATTTAATCCTTCATGGAACAGGTAACCAGTGAAGCTGGGAGAGAACAGGGGAGATGTGAGCAAAACACTTTGCGTGGGTGAGGACTCTGGCTGCAAAGTGCTGAATGTACTTTAGCTTCTGTATAGATTTTGCAGGGAGTCCAATGATGAGGGAATTACAATAATCAATACGAGACATTATGAAACAATCAACCAGAGTTTGAGCATCATTAAAGGACAGAAATGGATGGAGGCGGGCAATGTTACAGAGATGATAGAATGAAATTTTGGAAAAAGACCTAATGTGTAGCTCAAAGTTAAGTGATAAATCAAACAAAACACCAAGATTTCTGACAACAGGAGCAGGTGTGACAAGTGCACCATCAACTGAAATAGAGAAATTGGATGCCTTAGAAAGTTGGGATTTTGGACTTACCAGTAACACTTCAATTTTATTGCATTAAGTTTGAGAAAGTTATTTTCCATCCATAGCTTAAGATCAGTGATGCAGTCAGTGAGTGTGCTGGGAGGTGAATCAGTAGGGGAGTCTGTACTAAGATATAACTGTATATCGTCTGCATAACAGTGGAAGTTAAGGCCATGTCTGCAAATAATCTGACCCAAAGGAAGGATATAAAGTAGAAAACATAATGACCCAAGGATTGAACCCTGAGGGACACCATGCAACACAGATGAGGTGGAGGATTTATATCGGCCAAGTGTGACAAACTGTTGCCTATTAGAAAGATATGATTTGAGCCAGAGATGCCTGCAGCAGAGAGACGTGCACTTAAGTCAAGAAGGTGGAGAATATTAAGGAAACCACAATCTGCAAACCAGAGAAGATCATTGACTACTCTGAGAAGAGCTGTCTCAGTGCTGTGCTGTGTACAAAAGCCAGACTGAAAAGGCTCATACAGTGTATTATCTAGAAGAAAAGCATGGAGTTGTGTAGCAACCGTGCGTTTTATCACCTTAGCCAAAAAAGGGAGATTAGAGATAGGTCTATAACTGGAGAGAAAGGAAGGATCCAAGTCAGGTTTTTTAAGGATTGGGGTAACTGCAGCAGTTTTGAGGGCAGTAGGGACAGAACCTGAAATGAAACATGCATTTACCAATGAGGCAACAGGAATACTAATTATGCATGACCATGTCTTAAGCAGAGAAGTGGGGGCAGGATCAAGCAGACAGGAGGAGGAATTAGACTTATTAATAAGTTCAGAGATGGCAAGAGAGTCAACAGGCAAGTAACAACTGAGTCTTGATGATGGAGATGGCAGATCAGAATGAGTGAGTGATTGAGGTGTGGAGGGGAAATTGTGATAGATTTGTTCAATTTTGTTTTTTCAGTTTTATTCTCTCACTCACGTTCAAGCTCCTACACACACCCCCCACTCATGTGACGCCATTTTCAGATATAGCCGTGGTATAACAAACAAACTTGTTTTGTTACACCCCCTCTTTATTTGAAAACCGTGTCAGATCTTGTGCGCAAACGAGACAGGGAAAACTTTGGACGTGGATGTGAGTGGTGTGCATGACTGAGAATGACTGTGGATGTTTTTTATTCAGTTTTATTCTTAAGTTTTCCTGCTCAAGCTGAATTAGTATGCACCTTCTGATCCATGATGTCAAAGCCACGCTGACAAAAAAAGAGAGACTTAGGTATATATGACATTTGAAATAATTAATTTTATGACCTGTATTATACATTTCGGAAAACGCTGTTGCACTAATGCAACATTATATTCATTTGCATACCTTCATGCGGTTGTAGTCATGACATGACCGCATTTGTTATTTGTTCCGATGTTGGCCAGTGTCCACATGTTGCTGCATGTTGGTATTTCTTTTGAACTCCAGGGGCCTCATGCATAACACCGTGCATAGCACTCACACTATAACATGACATAAGCACAAAAGCCGAAATGTGCTTGGTTGGAATGATAAAGGAAATGTGTACCTGAGCAATGTAAAGTAAGTGTAAAATACCTATACAATAACTATAATTGTAATAAACAAACAATAAAACAGCGGAGAAGCCGTGGATTAAACAAAAAGGCTGTAGTTATCACTAGGGAGACGTGAATCCTGTGTCGAAGCAAGGAAGGGAATGTAGAGACTGGAGCGACGGACGGCCTTATATAGGCAGGCAGCCAACAGCGTGGGAGGCGTTGGGATGGGGACGCCGCCTCACACAGTGACCGAGCTGCAGGCTATGGACGTATATATGTACGCAAGTAGGATTCAGTTACCGTTGGGAACCCGTGTACCAAATTTCTTGAAGATGGGGCCATAAATAAGAAAGTTCAACATGGCGGACGTTGTTAACTGTTATGACCATTATATGTAGAATTTCGAAATGAAAACTGCTTAACTTTTGTAAGTACGCTGTAAGGAATGAGCCTGCCAAATTTCAGCCTTCTACCTACACGGGAAGTTGGAGAATTAGTGATGTTGGAAAATTCAATATGGCGGCTGACAGTGGCATCATAACACCGAAATATGTACGTACATTGGTTTCGGTTAGCTCAGGGAAGCCACCTCCAAATTTCGTGAAGATTGGGCCGTAAATAAGAAAGTTCAACATGGCGGATGTTGTTGACGTTATGACCGTTATGCGTAGAATTTCGAAATGAAAACTGCTTAATTGTTGTAAGTAAGCTGTAAGGAATGGGCCTGCCAAATTTCAGCCTTCTACCTACACGGGAAGTTGGAGAATTAGTGGCGTTGGAAAGTTCAATATGGCGGCTGACAGTGGTGTCATACCACCGAAATAAGTATGTACATTGGTTTCGGTTATCGCAGGGAAGCCGCCTACCAAATTTCGTGAAGATGGGGCCATGAATAAGAAAGTTCAATATGGCGGACGTTGTTGATCGTTATGACCGTTACGTGTAGAATTTCGAAATGAAACCTGCTTAACTTTTGTAAGTAAGCTGTAAGGAATGGGCCTGCAAAATTTCAGCCTTCTACCTACACAGGAAGTTGGAGAATTAGTGACGTTTGGAAAATTCAATATGGCAGCCGACAGTGGCGTCATACCACCGAAATAAGTATGTACATCGGTTTTGGTTAGCGCAGGGAAGCCACCTACCAAATTTCGTGAAGATGGGGTCAGCTTTCTACCTACACGGGAAGTTTGAAAATTGGTGACGTTGGAAAGTTCAATATGGCGGCCGATAGTGGCGTCATACTATCGAAATCAGTAAGTACATCGGTTTCGGTTAGCGCAGGGAAGCCGCCTACCAAATTTCGTGAAGATGGGGCCATAAATAAGAAAGTTCAACATGGTGGACGTTGTCGACCGTTATGACCATTACGTGTAGAATTTCGAAATGAAACCTGCTTAACTTTTGTAAGTAAGCTGTAAGGAATAAGCCTGCCAAATTTTAGCTTTCTACCTACATGGGAAGTTGGAGAATTACTGATGAGTAAGTGAAGGCTTTGCCTTTTATTATTATAGATATATATTGGTGTGGCGGTCCCTGGGATTTGGCAGCCCTGTGCAGGTGTACAGTTTGCACATGCCTAAGGCCACCCGCAGTACTGTCTCTTTCAAACGTAAGAACCTCCAATTCATATCCTTCTTTTCTTTCTCCAAGTAACTGATCGCCACACAATCAGCTTTGTAATGGACGTTAAGCCATCTGTAAGCTTATTACGACGATTCTTCAAAAATTTTAAGGAACATTGAAATATCTTTGTAGTACATGTTTAATTATTCTATCCTTCACGCCAGTCCCAGTGAAGCATACAGTGTGAGCGGACTGGAGCGCCAGATCCTTGCTAGTGTAGCGACACCATGTCCTTTAATTATTAACAATATAGATTATTTAAATGAAGTTAAAGTTTTATCTATATAATATAATAAACATATTTTGCTGCATTTTATCTTTAAAATGATATTGTCATCATATGTAAATATACTCTTTATAAAGTGGCTCAGGTTGTGCAATATTATAACTGTACTGCAAGTTTACAGTGAGGTAACTGTACTAATAAGTACTAACAGTTCTACAAGGAGCAGTTGATGGACTGATTGAGTGCGTTTAGAGTTCTTGGGATGAAACTGTTTCTGAACAGCGAGGTCCGTACAGGAAAGGTTTGAAGCATTTGTCATATGAGAAGCAGTTCAAATAGGAAGCATGGCTGAGGCAGTGTGTGCTTGATGCTGTATACCGATAATTCTCTTTCTGATCAGCTGCTCTGAGTGGTGCAGTGAGAGTAATATGGAAAAAACATGATCCAATGTGGCAAACCCTAACGGAAGCCGCTGAAAGAAGAAGAAGAAGGTGCAGTGATAGTAACAACGTTAAAGCAGCTATGGTATTTAGAATAGTTTGACCATTCCGTGGACCATTATATTGTTACCTGTTAATTACAATCAGATGCAGTAAACTAATAAACAATATGCGGTTAATTTCAGTGTATTTATAAAGCCGCATCAGGAAAAGAAAGGATAACCACACAGGAACAGTAGCACTGCTTTGATGCTGGGTGCCACCAGTCTGCAAAACTTAGCGGAGAACTTGCATACGACAGGGTATGAGTTACCGTTGAAATGTGCGTGGCTTTACGCCAAATTTTGGTTTTATACATCACGATTTGAACGTGGAAATGTTCTTACGCAACATTTTTGTGCGTACACACCGTTTATACATGAGGCCCCAGGAGATGCAGAGGACAGAATAGTACAGAGAGGTCAGTTCCGCACTATATACAATCATCAGATTCAAATGTTAATAGTTCCCACACACACCCTACAACCGTCCTTCCTAAATTTACGACATGTGTATAAGGTGTGAAACCTAAAGTCCAAATATGTCCAAAATGCGATGATTTTATACAGCACGGAACCGAACTCTCTGTACTATTCTGTGTCCTGCATCTTCTGAAGTTTGTTTGTTATGCCATGTCTTTACCTGAAAGCCTGAGTGAGAGAATAAAACTGAAAAAAGAATTTTTGACAAGTACTATAAATTGACAGATGCAAATCAAATGTATGTTTTTATTGTATGACATAAACAATAACAGCAGCTCACTACTCAAAATGGTAACTTTGGGAAGCAGCTGATATCGAAACCGTGCCCTCTTGATTGGAAGGCAGCAGTTCTTAACATTGCACCATGTAAGCTTTCGTATCAGCAGCCTACCGTAACCTGCTTTCTTTTTTCTTTGGTTAAATTCTTGAATAAAAGTGCACTTGTTTTGTTATACTTGTACCATTTGTGAAAGTGTTTATTTCATATTTGTATTTCTGGCTTCACACATTATACATTTCATGTCTACATTTTGTCAATTATTACTAAAATATGAAAAACGTTTCTGTGTTAACATAGATTGTTGATGACACTGAACACACATGAAATGTATGTATTTCAAATGACGATGTACTTTTTTACACTATAAAGCTCCAGCACTTCACTCGAAGATAAACACTGAGCACTGAAAAACTTCTTTGCAAATTGAACTGCAGCGGTGGGCGGGGGGATGGGATAGCAGGCTGCTTGCTGCTTATCGACACATTACAGGACAAAAGACGCTGACAGAGAGGTGAGAAAGGATTTAAGGTTGGCCAAATTTACGAGTTTTCTCGTAGGCTCTGGTAATTCTAGTGTTAACAGACCTAATGTTGCAATAAGAGACAGATTTTTTTTCAACGGAATTGGTGGTAATAAGGCTAAAGTTACATTCGATAAGCTTATCATCAGAAATACCAGAGAGTGAACCTGAGACAGAGACATTATTCAAACCATTTGAACAAAGCAAGTCAAGAATATGACCCTGATTGTGAGTGGAGAAATCAACAGGCTGTGTCAAGTCAAAACAATCCAAAGTTGAGATAAATTCAGCTGTAAGAGAGCAGTTGATATGAACATGAAAATTACAGCAGGGCAGAGAGATGAGATTACAGTGAGAAGTTCATTAAATTCAGACAGAAAGTTCACCACAGATTTGGGAGGGCGATAAACTAACAACAGCAGTACAGGAGGGGAGGAAACCATTTTAACCGCAATATATTCAAAAGATGTGACCTCAAAAAAGGAGAGTTCCTTCATTGTCCAGGTTGATCTATAAACCACAGCCAGGCCACCCCCTTTTCCTGTTAACCTGGGTGTAGACATATGGCTATAGCCTGGGAGAGACAGCAATTTTAAATGTAAATAGTCACCAGGTTGTTGCCAAGTTTCTGTAAGAAGAATATGTCCACTTGCTTCTGGGAGATGAGGTCATTAATCAGCGAGGTCTTGTTAGTGATGAAGCAAGTGTTCAAAAGGGCAAGCCTAAAGTTGGAACAGCCGGGAGAGTAGGGCACAGACACTTCCTGAAGTGGACGAAGATGGCCCATGTTTATTCCTCGGACAGCCCTAGTGTTATGCCAGTGAACATGGTAAGATGTCAATATACTTGGAATTGACGTGTCCGAGTCATAGAACTGTGAGGGGCCTCTTTTAGACCGGTGAATATAGCAAGGACGCCAAGTAATTCCAAGCAACTTCCAAAAACTATAAGTCAGGGAGACCAATCGTGGAAGACAGTCAAGATTTTTAAGTTCATATGGAGAATATATGGCTACAGGCTAAGAATATCCAGACAGTGGTGGACACTGCCAAGAGCTACGCACTTTAGCCAACCCAAATCTCACTGCATAACCAGCTAGAAAAGGAAAAGCACATCAGGCAGGCTGCACATTCGCAGTTCAGACTGGCGACTGCAAACGAAGCAAGAGTAGATTCATACTCACCGTGAAGGCAGTAACAGGAGAGAAGGAAGAGAGCTTGCACAGGCCTAGGCAATCTAGGCAATCGCTTGTGGCATTCGTAAGTAAAATTCAAAAATAGCAGTCAAATCAGACGATAAAGGTGGAAAAGTCTGACGAGACAAAACAAAACAAAACAAATACAACGACAACGATGAGAAGCGGCAGTCAAACCCACACAGCATACTCACAACCAGAAGTGAAACGTGCACAGTACACAGAGTTTGACCTCTGCATTCAGGAAATATATACATATTTATGTGGCAAAAGATTGCCTTTCAATCAAGAGGGTGCAGTTTTGATATCAGCTGCTTCCCAAATTTACCACTTTGAGTAGTGAGCTACTCTTATTGTTTATATCATACAATAAAAACATATATTTGATTTGCGTCTGTAAATTTATAGTACTTGTCGATTTTTTTTTTTCAGTTTTATTTTCTTACATTCAAGCTTCCACATGTGACGACTTTTTCAGATAAAGACGTGGTAGGTACAAACTTGTTTTGTTTCACCCCCTCTTTATTTAAAAACCATGTCAGATCTTTTGCATGAACGAGACTGGGAAAACTGTGGATGTGGGTGTGAGCGTTGTGCGTGACTAAGAATGACTGTGGGTGTGAATTTTTTTTATTTAGTTTTATTCTTGAGTGTTCCTGCTCACACTGAATTAGTATGCGCCTTTTGATCCATGATGTCAAAGCCGCTCTGACAAAAAAAGAGAGACTTAGATATATATGAAATTTGGAATAATTCATTTTATGACCTGTGTTGTACATTTCGGAAATCGTTGTTGCACTAATGCAACATTATATTCATTTTGCATACCTTCGTGCGGTTGTAGTCATGACGTGACTGCGTTTGTTTTTTTTTGTTGTTTTTTTTCCGATCTTGGTCAGTGTCCACATGTTGCTGCATGTACCTTCACAAGTATCATAAATTACACTGGCTGTTACAGACTGAAATCAAATGTATGCTTTTATTCTAAAATAGTAAGAATATATGCAGCTCACTTCTCAAAACGGATTTGTCTGGGATCAAGCCCATGAAGTTTAGATTACCAGTCAATAGCTGATACCGTTGCGTCACCAAAGCGCTTGTAGCAAACGCGTCAATGTCGCACCCTAACGCGGGTTGTTTTTCTGCAGTTATATTCTTGAATAGAAGTGCACTTTTTCAGTTATATTTGTACCTCTTGTGAAAGTGTTTCTTTGATATTTGGAATTCAGGCTTCACACATTATACACTTCATGTGTACATTTTGTCAATCTATACTAATAAAAGGCAAAGCCCTCACTGACTGACTGACTCAATCACTAACTCACTCACTCACTCACTCACTGACTCATCACTATTTCTCCAACTTCCCGTGTAGGAAGAAGGCTGAAATTTGGCAGGCTCATTCCTTACAGCTTCCTTACAAAAGTTGGCAAAGTTTCATTTCGAAATTCTACGCGTAATGGTCATAACTGGAAGCGATTTTTCTCCATTTACTTTAATGAAGTTGAGCGCGAAAGCCGTGGGGGCGGACATCATCACGCCTCCCGTAATCACGTGAAATGACTTTTAACGCAGTACGTAGAAAACCAGGAAGAGCTCCAAAACATGCTGAAGAAAACATGCATTATATAATTGAGAAGGCAGCGAAACAATAAGAAGCGAGCGAGTGACATATACAACCATATTCATGAGTGCTGCTACTTTGGAAACAAAGCACGGTGTAAACCTAAAATTTAAATTAAGTTCATAGACAGGCTGCTGCTGGCGTGCATGCCCACGGGTAATGCGGGATACAAGTTTAATGAGAGGATGCAGGATATAAACGAGAGCTGTATATTAATCGTTCTCCTTGTCTTCTCCAGACTCTTTCACATCTATCACAGCTGCTCAGGGTGAACCTGCTCTTGTCTGTAAAAAGTACCGGGCGCCAGTGGCGGACTTGCCAACTCTGGTGTTCTTGAGCAAATGCCAGTCGAGCTCCACGGTGCTGGGCAGTGAGCACAGGGCCCACTACAGGACGTCAGGCCCTCAGGCCATCTTCATGAAGTTTGTTCCTGATTGTTTGGGTAGAGACATTCACACCAGTGGCCCTCTGGAGGTCATTCTGTAGGGCACGAGTAGTGCTCAGCCTGTTCCGCCTTGCACAAAGGAGCAGGTATCGGTCCTGCTGATGGGTTGAGGACCTTCTACGGCCCTGTCCAGCTCTCCGAGAATAACAGCCAGTCTCCTGAAATCTCCTCCATGTTCTGAGATTGTGCTGGGAGACACATTAAACCTTCTTGCTGCAGCGTGTGGATGTGCCATCCTGGAGAAGTTGGACAACCTGTGCAACTTCTGTAGGGTTAAGGAATGCCTCATACTGCCAGTAGAGATAATTACTCAAGCCAAAACTAGCACGAGTGGAAAACCAGCCAAAAAAGATCAAGAGGGAGAAACTTGAAATGACCTCCACATGTAAAACCAGTCCTGTTTTGAGGGTTTTCTAATTGTTGCCACTTTAGTGCACCTGTCGTTAAGTCCATGAACACCAATACAGCTGAAAGTGATTAACAATGACCTCAGCTGCTCAACCAACCAGAAAATTATCAGACAGGTTTAATTGATTTCATGCCAGGCCCAATAAAAAAAGTTTTCCTTTAATTTTTGTGAGCAGTGTGTATATATATATATATATATATATATATATATATATATATATATATATATATGCGTTTGTGTGTATATGTATATATGTAGATATGTATGTATATATATGTTTATATATATATGTGTGTATATATATATATATATGTATATATGTGTGTGTGTATATATATGTATAAATGTTTATATGTATATATGTATGGATATGTATATATATATATATATATATATATATATATGTTTATATGTGTGTGTGTGTGTGTGTGTGTGTGTGTATATATATATATATGACAGAAACACTCATAACAGTGACAAAACAATTACATTGACAATCATGTTATGTTATTTTCAAAATGTTTCCTTTTCTTTTTCATTACTTCTTCAACACACTACTTCTCCGCTGCGAAGCGCGGGTATTTTGCTAGTTATTACTAAAACATGAAAAACGTTTCTGTTTTAACAATGTGTTTAGATAGATTGTTGTAGACATGGAACACTCATTAAATGCATGTGTTCCAAATAACGATATAGTATTTATAAAAGGTGTCATTTTGCTTGACTTCTCACTCTACAGGTATACAACTCCAAGCAACTGACACGCAGGTAAACAGACATGAGCTAAGAAAACTGTGCGGGTTGGGGGGATGTGATAGCAGGCTGCTTGCTATTTGCTGCTTATCAACACATTTAAAGGACAAAAGACACTGATGGAGAGGTGAGAAGTGATTTAAGGTGGGACGGATCTACGAGTTTTTTCGTAGGCTCTGATAATTCTAGTGTTAAACGTGCCTGAGCACGGAAAAGAGATATGACAAGTCAGATAGTGCATTTTATTCGATACCATTTGAGTTAAAACAGGTTTTAGTTGTTACCTTACAGATGAACATGCATTGTAGTTGGCAAGAAAAGCTGCAAATTCCTCCCTTAAAATCATTTGTCTCCATATAAATCTTAACAGCAAAATTAACAGCAAAACTCTGTGCTGCACACTCAATAAACCTGTAAGAGGTTAAAACATCATCCTGCCCTACAAGATTAAAAAAAAACAAACAAAATAAGTAAAATCAGTTTGAAATGCATGCTGTCTCTCCATGTTCAGATCTTATTTTGACTTTATACAAAGTTTCATGGTCATGACGAAAGCATGCCTGAGCCCAGAATGTAAAAGAGCAGTGTGAGTACAGGCCAGCGGGGTAATAGGGGTGGGGGACAATCAAGCTTGGGCACAGTATGAAACAAACATGCTTCGTGTGAGTACACCCTTATTTTGACCAATGACTTTAGGATTGTGAAGTCTTGATCTTTGACCTTTTCTGTAGCAATAGATGCTCCTTGGATGCTTTTTTTAGGATCCTATGTAACTTCTTTCGCCCTTGGAGTAATTTTGGTAGGCCAAACACTTCTGAGGACATTTGCTACTTTTCTAAGTGTTTCATAGTGTTTCATTGTGGTTTGGTGGAGTTCCTCAGCCTTACTAATGACTTTGTAGACAATTACAGGCTGATTGATATCAACATAATTTTTATTACCTTTCCTGGAATTTGCTTTGATTGTGATACCATGTGCTTGTTAAATTAGTATGCTGGGAACTTGAATCTGTTGATAAGGGTAAAAATAAGCAAGGCTTATTTGGTTGTATCACTTATGCAGGCAATTATTTAGTTTTTTGTATTTGTAATGAATTCAGATCACTTTGCAGAGATCTGTTTGCACTTTGACATTAAAGAGTCGTTGTCTGCTGATTTATATTAAAAAAGCCTAATTAAATCCACTGTGGTTCAATGTTATATAACCATAACATGTTAAAACTTCCAAGGGTGTGAAAACATTTCATAGGTACTATAGTACTTTGAGCTGTACGAGTTAGACACAATTAAAATCCTGTGGGCAGCTCCGTAGAGGCAGCATGATTTGCTTAACTTTGTTTATTTTATGTTGAAACTTCCCTGAATTATTTGTATTATAAAGACATCTTTTTCCAGATTATTTTGGCCTTCTTTTCATTATATTGGTTTCAGAGACACTCTTGCTTACATTATTTTCATAGCTTATGTGACATTTCTGAAAGTTAAAATGTCCAGATTTTTTGCAAGTTTTCATTGTACTTTGTTTTATGAGTATTTAGAGAGTAACACGGTGTCACAGTGGTTAGCTCTACATTGTCATGGATCCCGCTTTCTGGGTGTTCTCCTCCTAACCTTTGGATTTCATGTTGGTACTCTAGTTATCTTCCCACATCCTCAAACATGTGCATGTTAGGTGAGAGGTGCACTGCAAATTCAAATTCGCATTACTATAGTGGACCCTTAGATGTTTTAAGAAAGGCTTCTGGGGACACTTTCCAGAAAATATTAATTCCCTTTTATCAAATTCATAGATTATTTTTTCCCCCTCCTTGAACCGTCACCTTATCGTGGTGGAGGGGTTTGCATGTCCCAATGATCACCCAATGAGACAAAGAGCGGTTCAATAAACCTCTGATGAAGAATAAAAACCTTGGACGACGTTTTCCCTTGCCCGGACGCAGGTCACCGGGGCCCCCTCTGGAGCCAGGCCTGGAGGTGGGTCTCGATGGCGAGCGCCTGGTGGCTGGGCCTGCACCCATGGGGCTCGGCGGGCACAGCCGAAGAGGTAACGTGGGTCCTCCTCCCATGGGCTCACCACCTATGGGAGGGGCCAAGGAGGTTGGGTGCAGTGTGAGTTGGGTGGTGGCCGAAGGCGGGGACCTTGGCGGTCTGATCCTCGGCTACATGTCACCTTTCTAAAGGGGAAGGAGCCTGAGCTAGTGCGCGAGATCAAGAGGTTCCGGCTAGATATAGTCAGACTCACCTCGGCGCACAGCTTGGACTCTGGAACCAATCTCCTTGAGAGGGGCTGGACTCTCTACCACTCTGGAGTTGCCCCCGGTGAGAGGCGCCGAGCAGGTGTGGGCATACTTATTGCCCCCCGACTCAGAGCCTGTGCATTGGGGTTTACCCCGGTGGACGAGAGGGTGGCCTCCCTCCGCCGGGTGGGGAAGGGTCCTGACTGTTGTTTGTGCGTATGCGCCGAACAGCAGTTTGGAGTATCCACCCTTTTTGGAGTCTCTGAAGGGATGCTAGAGGGCATACCTTCTGGGGATTCCCTCGTTTTGCTGGGAGACTTCAATGCTCACGTGGGTAATGACAGTGAGACCTGGAAGGGTGTGATTGGGAGGAATGGCCCCGATCTGAACCCGGCGGTGTTTTGTTATTGGACTTCTGTGCTCGTCACGGATTGTCCATAACGAACACCATGTTCAAGCATAAGGGTGTTCATATGTGCACTTGGCACCAGGACACCCTAGGCCTCAGGTCGATGATCGACTTTGTGGTGGTGTCGTGGACTTGCGGCCATATGTCTTGGACACTCGGGTGAATAGAGGGCGGAGCTGTCAACTGATCACCACCTGGTGGTGAGTTGGCCGATGGTGGGGAAGATGCGGTCAGACCTGGTAGGCCCAAGCGTGTTGTGAGGGTCTGCTGGGAACGGCTGGCAGAGTCCCCTGTCAGAAGTAGCTTCAACTCCCACCTCCGGCAGAACTTCAACCCGTCCGAGGGAGGTGGGGACATTGAGTCGAATGGGCCATGTTCCGTGCCTCTATTGTTGGCGGCTGACGGAGCTGTGGCCGCAAGGTGGTGGTGCCTGTCGTGGCGGCAATCCCGAACCCGTTGGTGGACACCGCGGTGAGGGATGCCGTCAAGCTGAAGAAGGAGTCCTATAGGACTTTTTGTCCTGTGGGTCTCTGGAGGCAGCTGATAGGTACCGCAGGCCAAGCGGCAGCGGCTTGGTTGTTGCTGAGGCAAAACTTCGGGCATGGGAGGAGTTTGGAGAGCCATGGAGAGCGACTTTGGACGGCTTCGAGGAGATTCTGGTCCACCGTCCGGCGTCTCAGGAGGGAAGCAGTGCAGTGTCAACACCGTATATGGTGGGATGGTGCGCTGCTGACCTCGACTTCGGGTTGTGGGTCGGTGGGAGGAGTACTTGAAGACCTCCTCAATCCCACTAACATGCCTTCCAATGAGGAAGCAGAGCCTGGGGACTCTGAGGTGGGCTCTCCCATCTCTGGGACTGAAGTCACCGAGGTGGTCAAAAAACTCCTTGGTGGCAGGGCCCCCGGGGTGGATGAGATACCGGAGTTCCTTAAGGCTCTGGATGTTGTAGGACTGTCTTGGTTGACACGTCTCTGCAACATCGCATGGACATCGGGACAGTGCCTCTGGATTGGCAGACCGGGGTGGTGGTCCCCTCTTTAAAAGGGGACGGAGGGTGTGTTCCAACTATAGAGGGATCACACTCCTCAGCCTCCCTGGAAAAGTCTATTGGGGTTCTGGAGAGGAGGGTCCGTCGGATAGTGAACCTCGGATTCAGGAGGAACAGTGTGGTTTTAGTCCTGGTGTGGAACAGTGGACCAGCTCTTCACCCTTAGCAGAGTCCTGGAGGGTGCATGGGAGTTTGCCCGACGGTCTACATGTGTTTTGTGGACTTGGAAAAGGCATTCGACCGTGTCCCTCGGGGAATCCTGTGGGGGTGCTCGGGAGTATGGGGTACGGACCCCTGATAAGAGCTGTTAGGTCTCTGTACAACCGGTGTCAGAGCTTGGTCCGCATTGCCGCAGTAAGTCGAGCCCGTTTCCAGTGAGAGTTGGACTCCGCCAGGGCTGCCCTTTGTCACCGATTCTGTTCATAACTTTTATGGACAGAATTTCTAGGCGCAGCCAGGGTGTTGAAGGGGTCGGTTTGGTGGACTCAGGATTGGGTCACTGCTTTTGCAGATGATGTTGTCCTGTTTGCTTCATCAGGCCGTGATCTTCAGCTCTCTCTGGATCGGTTCGCAGCTGAGTGTGAAGCGGCTGGGATGAGAATCAGCACCTCCAAATCCGAGAGTATGGTCCTCAGCCAGAAAAGGGTGGAGTTCCCTCTCCGGGTTGGGGAGAGATCCTGCCCCAAGTGGAGGAGTTCAAGTATCTCGGGGTCTTGTTCACGAGTGAGGGAAGAATGGAGCGTGAGATCGACAGGCGGATCGGTGCGGCATCCGCAGTGATGCGGGCTCTGCATCGGTCTGTCGTGGTGAAAAAGGAGCTGAGCCGTAAGGCAAAGCTCTCAATTTACCAGTCGATCTACGCTCCTACCCTCACCTATGGTCATGAGCTATGGGTAGTGATCGAAAGAACGAGATTGCGAATACAAGCGGCTGAAATGAGTTTCCTCCGCAGGGTGTCTGGGCTTTCCCTTAAAGATAGGGTGAGAAGCTCAGTCATCCGGGAGGGGCTCAGAGTAGAGCCACTGCTCCTCCGCATCGAGAGGAGTCAGATGAGGTGGCTCGGGCATCTGATCAGGATGCCTCCTGGGCGCCTCCCTGGTGAGGTGTTCGGCACGTCCAACCGGGAGGAGGTCCCGGGGAATACCCAGGACACGCTGGAGGGACTATGTCTCCCGGCTGGCCTGGGAGCATTGGATTCTCCGGAAGAGCTGGATGAAGTGGCCGGGGAGAGGGAAGTCTGGGCCTCTCTGCTTAAACTGCTGCCCCCGCGACCCGACCTCGGATAAGCGGAAGAGGATGGATGGATGGATGGATGGATAGATTATTTTTCTGTTTAGTACAGTAATATGTTACACCTCAGTCACCATTCCCATTTTTCTATTCTTACACTTATCGACTTTTACAGATATGCAGTTCACAACTGCAATGCACCTGCATCCAAGACTATAGTCTACTACCGTCAGACCACAGATATGACTTTTTACAGTAGTTTGTTTCTTACACCTTTGATTGACCTAGATAAATATGATGAATTTTCCTGGCTCTCAGAAGAACAAATAGAACAAAGCATACAAGCAGGAAAGCAAGCTTAATAAGTTTTAATCTGTAAATGTTATACTGTACGCATTGAACTACATACAGTATGTTTGATCTAATACATGTATTCATTTATATTGTGAGATTTTTGAGCTCTTTTCGGACCCTCCCCAATGGTGTTGCATGCTTGATTGATATGTCTGTCAAGGCAACAGCCAGTTCATAGCACCACCAAGGCAACTGGAAGTTCACAGCTTCCCCATGTAACACATCAATCGCCCGATGGATGATGTGAGTAACATTATAATCCGGCCACTGGCCTGGCCCAGTCCCTGCTCATTTGCTGTTTCTGTGTGTATTGAAATGGTAGCTCCCGTCTGAATAAATATCCTGACTGTTTCTGTTTTGATTGGAATAAAGTTGGTTTTCTGGAAGTCTTTGGACTCAGTGTCTTCCTTCGGGTTCAAGACAGTAACTATTGAGTCACAATATGTCTTAGCATTTTCCTGAAGCTTGTTGGAATATACACATCATGGCAGTTAAGAGATTTCCATGAACCTTGTCTGTAAGAGGCCACTGTAGTTTTGCCTGCATGAAAAAGCATCTGAAACACTAGATGACAGAGAAAATAGTTAGCAAGAACAGAACTTAATTTGCCTATATTAGTGAGGATGGTTTCCTCCTATTTTTACATATTATTTATATATATTTTTGGCTAGAAGTAATACAGTATGTGTTAGTTGGAGCTCATTTTTTCATTATTGTCTTTCTGCATAATTTTCCACTTTTTGTTTTTGAGTATTTATTGAAAAAGAAGGTGGAAGAAAATGCTTTTTGGGGGATTTTCTTGTATTACTTTTTTGTTTAGAGCTACTGTAATTATTTTATATAGGACTGTGGCAGGAGGGATGCCCTGCTGCATATGTTCCAGGGGATCAACCATGGGCAACTCAATACCTCCCCCGGGACACTTGATGGCAGCCTCCCTGTCCGGCGGTGATGCCTCAACCTCCCGCAGGGCTCCATGGGAGATGGAGTCCTCTACAGCCCAGTTGGGAGCTGAGGTGGCCACCAGGTGGTGCTGCATGGATTCCACAGACCAGCTGGACAGCTCTACAGCCCCGCCCGGAGGTGCAATCAGAAGCAGGTGATCAAGCACCTGGAGCACTTCCGGGTGGGCTATAACAATGGCTGGCAACCAACACACAGGGCCAGAATTGGGAAGAAGAGGACGAGGTTGCCTGGGAGGAGTGGTGTTTGGTTGTTTGGATTAAGTGCTTGGGACTATGTTATGCCTGTGGGGTTCACGGGGAAGACGTGCCCCACAGGGGAGGAGAGTTTGGTTTGTGTTACTGTGCTTGGGACTGTGTATTGCCTGTGGGATTCACGGGGAAGACGTGCCCCACAGGTGAAGAAAAATAAAAGTCTTTTGGGTTTGACACGTGCCTCAGTGTGATTCTGTTGCGAGTCGGGCGCCTACATAGCGCCTTATTTAACAAGGACCTACACTTATTTTTATTCTTGTTGTTAATGTTCTTGCATTGAACTCTTTATATAGTTGCAAGATATTAGTGTAAATAGATTGGCATGTCTGGAAAAAATGGAATTTTGTGTTTTGGAACAGTCATCATTGTTTGTGTCTCAGTTCTCCCATACCCTGGTCATTTAGTTGCACTCCCATGTGCACCACACCAGCACGTCTAAAGCCAGCAGTGGACACATTGGACGGTTTTCTGTCTGGGAACTTAGAAGAGGTTTCTGGGCAAGTGGATGAATAATACTTTTTTACATTTGTGTTCACCTGCCTAATCTGTAGCAGATAAGAACTGGTGAGCCATGCAAATTCCAAACTTTGGTGATCCTCCCCTTTTATTTCTAAAATGAGAGATACCAAAATAATTTCTTCATTCACAGTAGAACAGTTGTCAAATCTGGACATTTGACTGTTGTGTTGGTAAGTGGCTTATATGTGTAATATTTTAGTGTTTATAAATGTTTAATGATTTTATGTCTTGGTCTTTGTGTTTTTCTACACCCTTCTTTAAATTCTAAACATCATTATTGCTACTAGTCTCAGATTATCATTTAGGGGAACAGGGAAGCCCAAAGGTACATATTAACTGCAACAGGGATTTCAGTAATTTTGGAGATCCATGTTGCAAGTGCAATAAACCCAAAGCAAAGTAGAGATGTTTCAATTAATCAGTACAGTATAGTACAGTAGAGCCTGAATCGTCCTGTGGTTTAGAAAGTAGATGAAGAACAACAACACACTCAAATTGTGCATGTTGATTCCAAATGGTCCATAATCTAGTAGTTACACAAAGTCTCTGATCAGGACATTATTTCTAGTCAGCTCCTACTGGTCAGGTCTCTCTGTAGCAAGATCATCGTGTCATCAGATTTATTGTCAGCTTTCAACACGTCTATCTCTTTCCAGCTCTTTCTGTGTCTGTCTCCCTGTAGCCTAGCCAGCTCATCATCTGACTTTTTATTGTCCTCTTGTCACTGAGGTTCATAAGACCAGTCTCTCACCACCCAGGTTTTCTTCATGCATACTCCATTTTCCAGCATGGTGATACTAAATAATGTCAGAAGTGGTATCTTTGCATTCAGAGGTGCCACTTTCAAGCTACTTCAGAAGGAGTAGATTCGCAGACACCTGCCCCAACCAAAAATTCCATCTTCTGAATTAGGACTTAATACTATCTCCAAAAAGCCATTGGTGTTGCGAAATGTAGACACAAACATGATGAATAAGTAGTGTTATGCCTCCAAAAGGCTTCACTAAAAGACTTTACTGCCTCCATTGCATGCCTGGAAAGGCTTTAGCCCAGTGGGGCTTAATCACAGCTCCAATTGTTTTGCCTCAGGCCTAGCAGGACCAAAAGGGATTGAAGCCTTCAAAAGAAACTTAAAAATTCTAAAAATATATCCTGACAAGTAGAAGGGTTATCATAAACCTGGGCTTATGATAGAAAAAATGAAAAACAAATCAAGAAAAAGTAAAAAGTATGGCACAGTAAAACTACTCTTAGAAGTACAATTTTTTAAAAAAAGTTACTCAATTAAATGTAACAGAGTAAATGTAACTCGTTACTACCCATCACTGATACTCAGTATATATATATATATATATATGTATAGAATTTTTAATGTAGGTAGATCATTTTGACCTGGTCATTTTAAAAGTAGCTCGCAAGCCGAAAAAGTGTGGGTACCCCTGACATAGATTGTTGTAGACACGGAACACACATGAAATGCATGTGTTCCAAATAACGATATAGTATTTATAAAAGGTGTCATTTTGCTTGACTTCTCACTCTATACAACTCCAAGCAACTGACACGCAGGTAAACAGAGTTGAGCTGAGAAAACTGTGCGCTGGTGGGGGATGTGATAGCAGACTGCTTGCTGCTTATCCACACATTTAAAGGACAAAAGACGCTGACGGAGAGGTGGGAAGCGATTTAAGGTGGGACGGATCTATGAGTTTTTTGTAGGTAATTCTAGTGTTAAAAAAACAATCTTAAATAACAAAGTCCCAAAATGTAATCTTAGAAACTGAATCCTTAGGCAGAGCAAGAGAAACAGAAAATACAAAATTCAAATAATGAATAACAATGCTTACTGTACAACTCCACAAAAGAAAATGCTTGGCTGCTGTATTCTGCTTCTGGTTCGAATATAAAGCCAGGAGGAAGACCAGGCAGCTCTGACCTAAGCGCAGTCCCACCTCTTGGAAAACCACTCACAAAGCTGAAGGAGTAAAACCAATAATAAACAAAATCAAAAGAAATGACATAAAAATGGGAAACTTAGTTCTTAACTTTGGTTTATTGAACTAAAACCCCCTCTATGGCTGGTTCCTACCTTGTCCCTGCTGCTGGTATAGACTTTGGCCTCCTGCCTTATCAATTAGATTAAGGATTTTTCAGAAGGATTCTTTTCTAATTGCTTAACCTTTTAAGTGCCTTACCTGCCTGTGGGTCCCCAACTGGTTTTGAATATGGACAACTGGATCAGTTTCAGGTGCCACTGACAGTCATTGTCCTGATTGACTAATGTTGTTGACTTACTAAATTATCCACTCATCATTATTAGTAATTTGCCTGGATGTACTGAGAAAATCTTAATTTCCATATAATTAGGCTCAATTTTGTTATGCTTATATAGGTATTATCAGTTGTAATTTGGCAGTTATTTAGCTAGAAAAGATGAATTGATTTAATCATAGCAGAGGTGGAAAAAAAATCCACGTGGCTCCTGACTCATTAACGCTGCTTCTGCAGAAGCTGAAAATGCTTTTTTTGGTTACCGAGGTGATCAAGGCTGAGAAAAATATTTGAAGAATAATAAAAGAGGGCAATAGATGTTAACAGTCCTTAAAATGGGAGACAGACAGAGCAGGAATTACATTGTGAGGTGAGGAGTGCACGGGTTGCAGCACCACTTAATCTGTCCCTTTAAACATGTGGCAAACCTCGAGATGCAGTGAGCTCTCTGTGACCACAACTTCATATTGGTCACTCTGGCACAGCTCTGGCATTCATAATTGTATTAATGTTGATGGTGAAGTACATGGTAGAGTAATTTAAATGAAAATTTTCAGTCATGAAAAGGTCATGCAGAATTTTCCATGCACACTATTGTTGCTAGGTGCCTAAAAGAAAATTGAAAATAAAAAAAGCCTTTGGACCTTGTAGACTAACATTGTTAAATGGCAAACAAAAGTAGGAGCATTACATTTAAAATGTCATTTATAAAAAAAAAATATATAAAAGATCATTATGAACTCAGAGAAATCAATAATTACCAAAGAACTGGATAAATGTTGCAAGCCAATTTGCCTGAAATGAGGAGATTTCATTTCCATGATGAAAGGGTCCAACATAGAAAAGCATTACAAATCCTCTCAAACATGAAAAATTTCAAGGTCTGACATGCTAATAAGCAAAAAACTATTTTCAATCAAGAAAGGATTAGACACTGTTACATAAGCCATCAATGTGGTGAATGAACTTGTCAGCTAAACATTTTAGTGACATTATTCACAAGTGTGATTCTGTTCCATCACCTATACCATCTTGAAATAATAGCATGCTGCAGGATTATAAAATGACTCTGAAAAAATTGAGGGCTGATATTTAGCTTTTAGACAAGACAATAAATGCATTGCATAAAGCCAAGTTGGCTTGTAACCTGCAAAGTGTCATAGCTGATTTTAGAGTCATAAGGAGTTTTATTCCTTATTACCAATACCAATTGCGTCAGTGGGTGAGGATTTACTTCAAGGTTACATACTGGAAAAAAAATACTTCTGAATGTAATTTGAACACAAAAAAGATTTAAGAATTGAAAATAAATGTTGTGCTTCCTAAGTTTAGTTAACTGTTGAGTAGTAATACACTAATATGGTAACAGAACAATTTGAATTAACTAATAACAGCATTAGAGTAATTTAGGCTATACTTGATACCAATTAGCGAACTGGATTTTTAATACCCTGAAAATAAAGGGCAGATATTGTGGAAATAGGATGATCTCCTCTTACATTTAAATATATTTGTATCATTTGTTTCAGTTTCGTTATGATTTGCATGGTATTTTTGTTTTGCATTTATTTATATCTTTCGAGGAATGTCAACGGCACCATTCGGAGAATCCCATGGTCATGACATTTGTTGTACAGTATTTAAGATCAACTCACGGTTTGTTTTGTGTATGAACAATTTCAAAAGAAAGTAATCTGTAAAATTGCTGTCCATTTTGCCTATTGCAATATGCAAACTTCTAGTTAGACTTACTGGCTTCTAGCCTTTTTAAATTCATCCCACTCGGGGCGGGACGGTGCGGTGCTTCAGTTTGACGCCCTCCAACATATCTGAATATGTTAACCTATTTAAACAGAAAATTTAAATAACGTATAGAGAAAAACAGCAATAATTTTTCACATATAATTGTTTATAAGCATCAACTAGACAAGAATATAGTACAGACACACTGATAAGCCCGGTTATAATTATTAGTTTAATATAATTACACTGCGAAAACCAGAACCAGTGTAGTGTACAAGTGATAGGTGGGGATGTTTTCTGCACAGAGCAAGAACGTATTCAGATTGATAACAAAACAAAATTATAAATTGTAAATTAGTTGTTTATCATCCTAGAAATTATTATCGATGTAATGTTTATGTTTATTTTTATTTCTTCATAAATTTCAACTGCTGTGTCTGATGCCATCACAGAAGGACAGTCTGAAAATTTTTTTTGAAGCATTTGTGGATAAAAATCAGAGAATTTAACTTTTTTCATTCATGAGTGATATTTTTCATGAATTGTTCTGAGCCTTTTGGCCAATGATGCTGCCCCCAAAAATGTGCCACCTGTGTGGACCGCCCCTTCCACTCTCCCTAGCTACGCCACTGACAACAAATGACTTGATTTGGCCAATGATTCTGTTACTTTATCCCATAGGAATTGACCCTGCAGTCTTTCTTTTTTGGATCATCCCAAACAAAACAAGAAAAGTTTTACCTGCTCTCTTCTTCACTCACCCTCTATTCAGAGCATTAATGTGTTTTCAGGCAAGTAAAGTTCATAATTTCAGAATAGGTATTCATATAATCAGAGAACACACCTTCATACTTATCTGTCAATGCCATTACAATAAAAATTACACATAATTTTAAGTCATTTCATCTTCATCAGGGATGTATGCGTTAGGAAATACATCTGACCATATTAAGTAGCTGTTCTGCTCCAATGTTAAATAAAGTTAAGACAGCATTGTAATTACTATATGCTTTTAGCATTGTCTTATTTGTCATGTCACAAATAAATATATAAAAGAAAAACTTCTGCAGACACTCATCATCTGTGATTAGATTAGATAAACTTTATTAATCATGTAGGGAAATTTAGATCTCCTCCTTGAACCGTCACCTTATCGTGGTGGAGGGGTTTGCGTGTCCCAATGATCCTAGGAGCTATGTTGTCCGGGGCTTTATGCCCCTGGTAGGGCCACCCAAGGCAAACTGGTCCTAGGTGAGGGATGAGACAAAGAGCGGTTCAATAAACCTCCAATGAAGAATAAAAACCTTGGACGACATTTTCCCTTGCCCAGACGCGGGTCACCGGGGGCCCCCTCTGGAGCCAGGCCTGGAGGTGGGGCTTGATGGCGAGCGCCTGGTGGCGGGCCTGCACCCATGGGGCTCGGCCGGGCACAGCCCGAAGAGGTAACGTGGGTCCTCCTCCCCATGGGCTCACCACCTATGGGAGGGGCCAAGGAGATTGGGTGCAGTGTGAGTTGGGTGGTGGCAAGGCGGGACCTTGGCGGTCTGATCCTCGGCTACATGTCACCTTTCTAAAGGGAAGGAGCCTGAGCTAGTGCGCGAGGTCGAGAGGTTCCGGCTAGATATAGTCGGACTCACCTCGACGCACAGCTTGGACTCTGGAACCAATCTCCTTGAGAGGGGCTGGACTCTCTACCACTCTGGAGTTGCCCCGGTGAGAGGCGCCGAGCAGGTGTGGGCATACTTATTGCCCCCACTGGAGCCTGTGCATTGGGGTTTACCCCGGTGGGCGAGAGGGTGGCCTCCCTCCGCCTTCGGGTGGGGGGAAGGGTCCTGACTGTTGTTTGTGCGTATGCGCGAACAGCAGTTTGGAGTATCCACCCTTTTGGAGTCTCTGGAGGGTTGCTAGAGGGCATACCTTCTGGGGATTCCCTCGTTTTGCTGGGAGACTTCAATGCTCACGTGGGCAATGACAGTGAGACCTGGAAGGGCGTGATTGGGAGGAATGGCCCCGATCTGAACCCGAGCGGTGTTTTGTTATTGGACTTCTGTGCTCGTCATGGATTGTCCATAACGAACACCATGTTCAAGCATAAGGGTGTTCATATGTGCACTTGGCACCAGGACACCCTAGGCCTCAGGTCGATGATCGACTTTGTGGTCGTGTGTGGACTTGCGGCCATATGTCTTGGACACTTTCGGGTGAAGAGAGGGGCGGAGCTGTCAACTGATCACCACCTGGTGGTGAGTTGGCTTCGATGGTGGGGAAGATGCGGTCAGACCTGGTAGGCCCAAGCGTGTTGTGAGGGTCTGCTGGGAACGGCTGGCAGAGTCCCCTGTCAGAAGTAGCTTCAACTCCCACCTCCGGCAGAACTTCAACCACGTCCCGAGGGAGGTGGGGACATTGAGTCGAATGGGCCATGTTCCGTGCCTCTATTGTTGAGGCGGCTGACGGAGCTGTGGCCGCAAGGTGGTCGGTGCCTGTCGTGGCGGCAATCCCGAACCCGTTGGTGGACACCGGCGTGAGGGATGCCGTCAAGCTGAAGAAGGAGTCCTATAGGACTTTTTGTCCTGTGGGTCTCTGGAGGCAGCTGATAGGTACCGGCAGGCCAAGCGGAACGCGCCGGTTGTTGCTGAGGCAAAACTTCGGGCATGGGAGGAGTTTGGAGGCCATGGAGAGCGACTTTGGACGGCTTCGAGGAGATTCTGGTCCACCGTCCGGCGTCTCAGGAGGGAAGCAGTGCAGTGTCAACACCATATATGGTGGGGATGGTGCTGCTGACCTCGACTTCGGGGCGTTGTGGGTCGGTGGGAGGAGTACTTCAAGACCTCCTCAATCCCACTAACATGCCTTCCAATGAGGAAGCAGAGCCTGGGGACTCTGAGGTGGGCTCTCCCATCTCTGGGACTGAAGTCACCGAGGTGGTCAAAAACTCCTTGGTGGCAGGGCCCCGGGTGGATGAGATCCCGGAGTTCCTTAAGGCTCTGGATGTTGTAGGACTGTCTTGGTTGACACGCCTCTGCAACATCGCATGGACATCGGGGACAGTGCCTCTGGATTGGCAGGACGGGGTGGTGGTCCCCTCTTTAAAAGGGGACGGAGGGTGTGTTCCAACTATAGAGGGATCACACTCCTCAGCCTCCCTGGAAAAGTCTATTCGGGGTTCTGGAGAGGAGGGTCCGTCGGATAGTCAACCTCGGATTCAGGAGGAACAGTGTGGTTTTCGTCCTGGTGCGGAACAGTGGACCAGCTCTTCACCCTTAGCAGAGTCCTGGAGGGTGCATGGGAGTTTGCCCGACCGGTCTACATGTGTTTTGTGGACTTGGAAAAGGCATTGACCGTGTCCCTCGGGAATCCTGTGGGGGTGCTCGGGAGTATGGGGTACGGACCCCTGATAAGAGCTGTTCGGTCTCTGTACAACCGGTGTCAGAGCTTGGTCCGCATTGCCGCAGTAAGTCGAGCCCGTTTCCAGTGAGAGTTGGACTCGCCAGGGCTGCCCTTTGTCACCGATTCTGTTCATAACTTTTATGGACAGAATTTCTAGGCGCAGCCAGGGTGTTGAAGGGGTCGGTTTGGTGGACTCAGGATTGGGTCACTGCTTTTGCAGATGATGTTGTCCTGTTTGCTTCATCAGGCCGTGATCTTCAGCTCTCTCTGGATCGGTTCGCAGCTGAGTGTGAAGCGGCTGGGATGAGAATCAGCACCTCCAAATCCGAGAGCATGGTCCTCAGCCCAGGGTGGAGTCTCAGGGTTGGGAGAGAGATCCTGCCCCAAGTGGAGGAGTTCAAGTATCTCGGGGTCTTGTTCACGAGTGAGGGAAGAATGGAGCGTGAGATCGACAGGCGGATCGGTGCGGCATCCGCAGTGATGCGGGCTCTGCATCGGTCTGTCATGGTGAAAAAGGAGCTGAGCCGTAAGGCAAAGCTCTCAATTTACCAGTCGATCTACGCTCCTACCCTCACCTATGGTCATGAGCTATGGGTAGTGACCGAAAGAACGAGATCGCGAATACAAGCAGCTGAAATGAGTTTCCTCTGCAGGGTGTCTGGGCTTTCCCTTAAAGATAGGGTGAGAAGCTCAGTCATCCGGGAGGGGCTCAGAGTAGAGCCACTGCTCCTCCGCATCGAGAGGAGTCAGATGAGGTGGCTCGGGCATCTGATCAGGATGCCTCCTGGACGCCTCCCTGGTGAGGTGTTCCGGGCACGTCCAACCGGGAGGAGGCCCCGGGGAAGACCCAGGACACGCTGGAGGGACTATGTCTCCCGGCTGGCCTGGGAACGCCTTTGGGATTCTCCCGGAAGAGCTGGAAGAAGTGGTCGGGGAGAGGGAAGTCTGGGCCTCTCTGCTTAAGCTGCTACTCCCGTGACCCGACCTCGGATAAGCGGAAGAGGATGGATGGATGGAAATTTAGATGCATGCTGGTGCTGAAATATAAAAGCAAAGATACTGACTCACAGGACAAATAATATAGTCAATCAATTGATAGATAAAAAAACATAAATGAATGCAAATTGTGCAGAAATTGCAAAATTACCTTAGAGTGCAAGCCTTAAGTGTGGGTCATTGGGAGGAAACATTGAATCACCTGTTAGCAGTGGGCAGAAAAGACCCCCAGAGTAGCTTCTTAGCACACCATGAAGAAATGAGCCCTTGTGGCTAAAAGTACTCCAAGAGAGCACCTCCTGGAGTGGATTTTTCATGATGGCATCCAATTTTGCCACCATCCTGTTTTCCACAATAGCTTCTGGTGTGTCCAGAGTTAGCCATGTGATGGAACAGGCTTTCCTGAAAAGTTTGTTCAGTCATTGTGTGTCTTTTGAACTCAAGTGATTATGGTCAGATTTGAACCAATGTTGCAAAAAACAGAGTTGTATGCCTTTTTAACATTATGCTTATAACAAGTCCAGGGTCCTGTTTTCCCTTGTTGTATGGTCCACAAACTGGTAAAAATTGGGGAGGTTGAAGGGAAGTGAAATATGTTTAAAATCCCCAGAAACTGTGATGAAAGTGATGGAATGGTCAGTAACGTATTTGCTGTTGCGATTGCCACATTTGCCAAGGGCAATATGTAAACTGCCAGAAAAACGGCTTCTGAAAACTCTCTTGGTATATAATACTGCCATAAGAAATAACATTTTATGGAATGAGAAGATAATAGTTTAACTTGCATCCTTTCCCAAATGGTGGTCTGTACTTGTTCTCATGATCAGCAGTCCAGCTTGTGCAGCGAGACACTGCATCCCGCCAAAACTAATTAGGTGCAAGTTTTCCAATTGTGAGCCTGGAGAATCAATGACTGATGAGTTCAGGTTTTAGAAAAGACCTTCATTCAAAGCTAGGTCACAGCAAAACAAATACTAATCAGTTTTGTGCACATTCCATAATGCCTCGATTGTCACAAATAGCAAGTAACAATAACAATAGTTAATACTACGGATTATGTGATTGGGACACATCTGAATGGCCTTAAGAATAGTACTACCACACTAGACCAGGAGGTGGCGAGCTGCATTAACTCTCTTTCTCAATCTTCTGCAGACCATTCACAGGAAATCTCGCCAGGTCCCAGTGCCAGTGATAACATCACTTCTGTTTCCGGAACCAGTGATGACATCACTTCCGGTCCTGGTGCAAGGTTAGGTTGCCCTGCAATTACCCCACTAGAGCATTTTGATATATTTGTAAATACTAATTTGGTTTGTCATAGATGCCATATTCTCCATTTGCAGAATCATTCATATAAATCGCCTCATATCGCTGACCCATTAATATGCTGCCACTGGATCATTTCTATTCACAGTATATACCAGCATTCAAATTTTATGTTTTATTTTTCCCCCTTTAACTCCTCTTAGGTTTCATATGATCTTTAAAAGCAATCCTCCTTTCCTTGGTATCTTTTCAAAGAGGTTGAGACAAAAGTCATTAGCTCAAGGCGCCTCATAAACTGTTTCTAATCACGCACCTTTTGCAGGTTTCCATTCCTTCTTGCAGCAAAAATCAATGTAAAAAATTCTAACTGAGGTGGCTGCAGATACATTTCATCTAGGGTCTACAGGATGCACACATTGCCAGGTTAATGAGCGTATGTGCTCAGCATGTTCATGTTAATAAACTGCATTGTAAAAATAAATTAAAATCTCCTTCCTTTCCACTTCATGTCCTCGGGTGGCAGGCTGGCTTAGCGACATCGATGGATTGCAGAAGGAGCTGCAATGAGAAGCTGCCCTTTGACAACTGTGCATTTTTATCTTTTAATTGTTTGCAAAGTGGCCATGTGCTAGAGGGCAGGCATGTGGTGGCCCTGCAGTACAACTCTGCCAATTGGGGTTGTCTGCTTGTCCCTTTAGGGTTGGGTCTGAATGTCTTTTAATAACCAAGGGCTATCAAAGCACAGGATAAAATATGATGTGCTTAAATAAAATATATTCAGAGGGACTGAGTGGTGTTTTTAAAGCCAATGATGTAGTGCTCACTCTTTAGTGAGTTTTCTTATTCTGCTCACCCAGAGATCACTGCTAACATCTGTATTTTGCAAATCGACTATTTTGTGAATTATCTTCCTAATCGTCTTCTTTTAATCACTTACTTCACAGAAACAAGAGTACTTTATTATATCAAAAAGAAAAGATTTAACTGAATTTAATATAAAAAATACACTGATACCATAAAACAGTTTTTTCTTTCTAAAAAAACAAAACACACTGTTAAGAGTAGACATCATGGACACAATCCCATTTATGTGTCCCAATATATGCCTAAAAAACATTTACAGTTAGGTCCAAAAGCCTTTGGACAGGGACATAATTTTGGCTCGCTACACCATCACAATGAATTTGAAACAAAGCAATCAAAATGGGATTGAAGTGTAGACATTCAGCTTTAATTCAAGGGGTTTAATAAATTTATTGTATGAGCTCTTTAGAAAACATACATTTTTATACATAGTCCCCTTATTTTCAGGGGCTCAAAAGTATTTGGACTAACAATATTATAAATATAATAATCATTTTTCAACATTTGGCTGCAAATCATTTACAGTCAATGACTACCTGAAGTCTGGGACCCATGAGCATCTCCAAGTGCTGAGATTCCATTCTAGTGATACTTTGCCATGCCTTTATTCCAGCTGTCTTCAGTTGCTTCTTGGTCTCCAGTTTTTTGCATTCATCATTAAAACACTTGTAGGGTAAGTACCATGCAAGTAACATATAAATAATATTGCTTTTGTGTAGAGTGTTCCTTTAAAGAGGCATGTTAGCCAAAATAACCCTCCAACATCTAGGTGTTTCAAGGTTTCTGTTTGGGTCCCATCTATTCCTTTTGAGGGAGAGACAGTTATGACAGTTCATAGGATCCTCATCATTGAGGAATTGAGTGACTATGTGCACATAAAACCTGACTGTGGCAGATAGATGGTCATTTCTGAAAGGTGGGACTGGACTGCATGTCTGCCTAGGGGGTTGCCAACCAGAATTACAAGCTGTTTCATTGTGTGGTGAATGCAGCAATGTGCTGTACCTATGCATGCCTCCCAAAACTGGTTTGACCTTACCTATCAGGAGTACACATTTTCAAACAGCCTACAGTGCCTATAAAAGAATTATTCAACCCTTGGATGTTTTCATATTTAATTACTGCACAAGATTGAATCATGGTGGATTTAATTGGCTTCTTTGACTCTGATCAATAGAAACAGACTCTTTAAGGTCAAAGTTTAAACAGATCTTTGTGAAGTAATCTAAAATGATGATAAATATAAAACATAAACCAATTGATCTCTAAAGTATTTACTCCCTTTAAGTGAATATTTATTTAGTAGATACACTTTTGCTAGCTGTGACCTTCAGCCTATGTGCTCGGGTCTCTATTAGCTTTGTGCATTTGGACATTGCCATTTCCCCATTCTTCTCTGCAAAACAGCACAAGCTCTATTTGGTTGCATGTGGATCATGAATGGAAAGCCTTTGTAAACTCCAGCCACAAATCCTCAATTAGATTGTGATATGAACTCTTACTTAGCCACATCAGGAAACAAGCATTGTCGTTTTAAGCGTAAAGCCTTCATTTGACTTTATGATTTGACTTGTCTTACTGGACTACAAATTTCTGAAGGTTAGTGTTTCTTTCAATCTGCATCAAGATTGCTTCAGGATATTTCCTGCATTTTGCTGCATTCATTTTAGAAACCTTTCAGGGCCTACTGCAGTGGAACATCCTCACCGCATGATACTGCCACCACCATGCTTCATGGTAGGAATTGTGTGGTTTTATAAAGTACGGTGACAGATGTGGCGTTTAGGCTGATGGCCAAAAATTTAAATATTCGTCTTAGCAGACATAAGAACCTTCTTCCAAGTGACTTCAGAGTCTCACATGTGTCTTATAGGAAAACTCTACCTGTTAGGTTTCAGCCAGGGAGCCAACTGACTTGTGTTATTCTTATCTTTATACTGAATTTTGATTCTTTTCTTTCTGTTAATATTTTGATTTATGTTAATTACTTGGATCATTTTTTATTTTTCCTAGGTTTTTTCTAGTTTTGTGTATTTAACAGAGGTGGAAAGTAATGAGTTACATTTACTCCATTACATTTACTTGAGTAACGTTTTTAAAAAATTGCACTTCTAAGAGTAGTTTTACTGCACCATATTTTTTTACTATTACTTGAGTACATTTGTGAAGAAGAATCGCTACTCTTACTCCGCTACCTTGGGCAACACTCGAATCGTTACTTTTTTTCCATCAGATACGCTAATTCTGTATGCTTGCCAGAGAGAAGCCGCCAGTGGAGCTACTGCATGACCGTTTCATCAATCAGACGTAGCAACAATAATCACATGGCTCTGTTTCACAAATCAGATGTCACATGCAGTAACATGACCACACACAAATTGTGGCTGCATAATGGCGGACAGGGAAAGAAAGAATACAAGTGAAACCTCAGTTTGCAAGCATAATTAGTTCCGGAAACGTGCCTGCAATCCAAAGTACTAGTATATCAAAGAGAATTTCCCCATAAGAGATAATGGAAACTCAAAACCCAAAACTTTTCATATAAAAATGATTAATACAAAATATAAAGTGTGACAGGCGCCTGGCGTCCATGCCCAGTCGGGACGCCCCTGCACACTGTATTCAGGGGGAGCAGCCCTGGACAGTGCAATACCTCCCCCTGGACGATAGATGGCCGCCCCCCTGGCCTGGTGAAGTGCCTCAGTTTCCCACAGGGCTCTCTGGGAATTGGAGTTGGGGGCAGCCCTGTTGGGTCCCGCGTATCAGCCAGGGGTGCTGTGTTTGGGACTCCTGAGCCCATATGGACAGCAGCTTCATCACACCTGGAAGTGCCGTCAGATCTTGGTGATCAAACACCTGGAGCACTTCCAAGTGACCTATATAAGGAGCCAGTGACCACCACTCATTGGCCAGAGTCGGGTGGAGGAAGACAAGGTTGTGAGGGAGGAGTGTTTGTGATTGTGCTGCACTGGTGGTTACTGGTGCTTGGGACTGTGTTGTGGCTGGGGGGATTACGGGGAAGACGTGCCCTCCAGCTGAAGAAGAATAAAAAAGAATTTTATTTTACACGTGCCTCCAGTGTCCAATCTGTGTCAGGTCAGGCGCTATATAGTGCCGTTTACAAAAGTAAAAATACATAAAACAAATTAACCTGCACTTTACCTTTGAAAATAATCATTGCTGCTGTGAGTGAGTTTTTAAACTCGTGGGATTTCACCCAATGGGATGACACGCAGCAGAGCATCCTGGAAGTGACCGGAGGCATCCAGCACTGTGGCAGTTCGCCGTAAAAGCAAATCCGAAAAGATCGTGGTCATGATATAAGCACCTGCTGTTGATGGGCGATACAAGGAACAAGGAACATTATAAATGCTCAGGGCACAGTATTACTTGGCCACTAACCTGGGCATGACCCTGCCTGACTGCTGTGTCTGTATATAGGAGAGTGACAGATCCCGCTACAATAAATAACCACACTGTTCCTGTTTCAAGCTGAATAAAGATGATGTCGCTAAAGTATTGATACTCAGCTTCATGTTTTGGGGTGCAAGATGGGGACTCACACGTCACAACACACACACATGGTCACAATGCTGTAGTAAACAGTATACGCTCGTACGGATGTTGACTATATAAGTGAGGCAAGCCGACTGATAATTGCCCACAATCCTGCAGCGAGAGAGAGAAGAACCATCAGCTTAGTTGTGATCACGTGACGCTCAGCAGACAAAGCGTATATAGTACGTACTACTCATATTGCAAGACCTCACTCGTTTATCAAGTCAAATTTATTAATATCTAGCAAAATACCCGCGCTTCGCAGCAGAGAAATAGTGTGTTAAAGAAGTTATGAAAAAGAAAAGGAAACATTTTAAAAATAACGTAACATGATTGTCAATGTAATTGTTTTGTCACTGCTATGAGTGTTGCTGTCATATATATATATATATATATATATACACACAAACACAGACACACACACATATGAACATATATATTGTCGAGGGCGCCACGACCCGGCCAGGATGCCTTGGAGGACCGGAAGTGGCCGTGTGCCCATCTGGGATCACGTGGGGGCCGCCTTCCTCGTTGCCTTGGGGGCCACGGGTTCAGGACGTGGAAGCCCCACCCTGTAGGGGCCCGTGGTCACCGCCAGGAGGCGCCCCAATGCCTTGGGGACCCTGGACCTCAGTACTTCCGCCACACTAGGAAGTGCTAGGGGGAAGAGAAGCAGGGACACCCGGAGAGCTTCCGGGAGAACAGCCGGCACTTCCGCCACACTGGGGCGTGTCAGCAGGAGATTGCCGGGGAGCACCTGGAGCTCATCCGGGTGTGGATAAAAGGGGCCGCCTCCCTTCATTCAGCACGAGAGTCGGGAGCGGAGTGGACTGAGCTGAGTTGGAGAAGAGAGAAGGAGGCGGTCTGAAGAAGGCATTGTGCGGTCTGAAGAAGGCATTGTGTGGCCAGGACTTTGGGGACTTTTGGGGTTTGTGGTGCACTTTGAACTTTATTATTGTAAATAAACGTGTGTTTGGGTGACAATGATGGTGTCTGCCTGTCTGTGTCCGGGTCAACCTCCACAACATATATACATATCTACATATACACATATCTATATATTTACACATCTACATATATATACATATATATACACATATCAACATATATATACACATACATATACACACATACATACACACACACATATACATATATAGATATACACATACATACATTCACATATATATATATATATATATATATATATATATATATATATATATACACAAACATACATATATACAGACACATATATATATATACAGTGGTGTGAAAAACTATTTGCCCCCTTCCTGATTTCTTATTCTTTTGCATGTTTGTCACACAAAATGTTTCTGATCATCAAACACATTTAACCATTAGTCAAATATAACACAAGTAAACACAAAATGCAGTTTTTAAATGATGGTTTTATTATTTAGGGAGAAAAAAATCCAAACCTACATGGCCCTGTGTGAAAAAGTAATTGCCCCTGAACCTAATAACTGGTTGGGCCACCCTTAGCAGCAATAACTGCAATCAAGCGTTTGCGATAACTTGCAATGAGTCTTTTACAGCGCTCTGGAGGAATTTTGGCCCACTCATCTTTGCAGAATTGTTGTAATTCAGCTTTATTTGAGGTTTTCTAGCATGAACCGCCTTTTTAAGGTCATGCCATAGCATCTCAATTGGATTCAGGTCAGGACTTTGACTAGGCCACTCCAAAGTCTTCATTTTGTTTTCTTCAGCCATTCAGAGGTGGATTTGCTGGTGTGTTTTGGGTCATTGTCCTGTTGCAGCACCCAAGATCGCTTCAGCTTGAGTTGACGAACAGATGGCGGACATTCTCCTTCAGGATTTTTGGTAGACAGTAGAATTCATGGTTCCATCTATCACAGCAAGCCTTCCAGGTCCTGAAGCAGCAAAACAACCCCAGACCATCACACTACCACCACCATATTTTACTGTTGGTATGATGTTCTTTTTCTGAAATGCTGTGTTCCTTTTCGCCAGATGTAGCGGGACATTTGCCTTCAAAAAGTTCAACTTTTGTCTCATCAGTCCACAAGGTATTTTCCCAAAAGTCTTGGCAATCATTGAGATGTTTCTTAGCAAAATTGAGACGAGCCTAATGTTCTTTTGCTTAACAGTGGTTTGCGTCTTGGAAATCTGCCATGCAGGCCGTTTTGCCCAGTCTCTTTCTTATGGTGGAGTCGTGAACACTGACCTTAATTGAGGCAAGTGAGGCCTGCAGTTCTTTAGACGTTGTCCTGGGGTCTTTGTGACCTCTCGGATGAGTCGTCTCTGCGCTCTTGGGGTAATTTTGGTCGGCCGGCCACTCCTGGGAAGGTTCACCACTGTTCCATGTTTTTGCCATTTGTGGATAATGGCTCTCACTGTGGTTCGCTGGAGTCCCAAAGCTTTAGAAATGGCTTTATAACCTTTACCAGACTGATAGATCTCAATTACTTCTGTTCTCATTTGTTCCTGAATTTCTTTGGATCTTGGCATGATGTCTAGCTTTTGAGGTGCTTTTGGTCTACTTCTCTGTGTCAGGCAGCTCCTATTTAAGTGATTTCTTGATTGAAACAGGTGTGGCAGTAATCAGGCCTGGGGGTGGCTACGGAAATTGAACTCAGGTGTGATACACCACAGTTAGGTTATATTTTTTAACAAGGGGGCAATTACTTTTCACACAGGGCCATGTAGGTTTGGATTTTTTCTCCTAAATAATAAAACCATCATTTAAAAACTGCATTTTGTGTTTACTTGTGTTATATTTGACTAATGGTTAAATGTGTTTGATGATCAGAAACATTTTGTGTGACAAACATGCAAAAGAATAAGAAATCAGGAAGGGGCAAATAGTTTTACATATATAAACATATATATATATATATATATACAGATCTACATATATATACAGTACATATCCACATATATATTTATATATACACATATCTACATATATATATACTGTATATAGCAAAATCCCCGCGCTTCGCAGCGACCTTTGCATACCACGTTGTCAGTTCAGCACTTCGGATGTAATATGACCAAGCTGTGCACTGAGCTTACTATTAAGAATGCAACGTATACTTGTCCAGGAGAAAAGCAATGTTGCCTCAAATCAATGGCAACCTTTTGTAGTGTCTGTCCCTGAGACTTATTAATTGTCATCGCGAAGCAGAGCCTTACTGGAAATTGGAGGCATCTAAATTGAAATGGGAGATCAGAGGGTATAACGGGCATGCGAGGAATAAACTGAGTGTAGAGAAACTCTAGATACAGCGTGTGTATTAACTTGTGGATTTTTCTGTGAGTATTTAAAGGCAGCGTGATGAAGTTGCCTACGCAAGACCACGTTAGCCGTGGAGCTCAGCTCGGAGCATATTCTTTTCCTACCTTCTCAATTGTGTAATGCGTTTTTTGAACAGGTTTGATGCATGGAAGTGATCACTCGTACTGCATTTAGTTAGTTCACGTGAGCTGCTCTCTTGTGTGATGTTGCGATGTCCACGGCTTCATTTAATGTTAGCTAAGACCCGGCACTTAAAAGTTTCTCGCTACAGCAATTTTAACTCTGTTACAAAGTGATCCAAAGTCTTGTTTATACCTCGTGTCTTCTCATTAAACTTGTATCTCGCTAATAAAGTATTCGACGAAGGCATGACAAATGGCAGCGGGAGCGTGCCCATAAACTTAATTTAAACTTACGGTTTACACCGTGCTTTGTTTCCGCAGTAGCTGCACTTATGAATAAGCTTGTATGCGTTTTTGTTCAGCGCTCTTTGGGAGCTCTTCCTTCTTTTCTACGTACTGCGTTCACAGTCAGTTGACGTCATTACCTGGGAGGCGTGATGAAGTGAGACGCAGCTCCGCCCCCCACGGCCATCAAGCTAAAGTCCATTACAGCATATGTAGAAAAATAGGTTCCAGTTATGACCATTACGCGTATAATTTCTAAATGAAACCTGTCCAACTTTTGTAAGTAAGCTGTAAGGAATGAGCCTGCCAAATTTTAGCCTTCTACCTACACGGGAAGTTGGAGAATTAGTGATGAGTGAGTAAGTGAATCAGTCAGTCAGTCAGTCAGTCAGTGAGTCAGTGAGAGCTTTGCCTTTTATTAGTATAGATTATTGATGTTTTTTATGTGTGTCGCAGCTGTGGCTGCAGTAGAAAGGAACTTGTTCATCCCTGGTCTGTCTATTCAATAAAGGCATTTATTGTGGCTACAGGAGTTATCTTTTATATTTAAGCCCTCACTGACTGACTGACTGACTGACTGACTGACTGACTGACTCACTCACTCACTCACTGACTCATCACTAATTCTCCAACTTCCCGTGTAGGTAGAAAGTTGAAATTTGGCAGGCTTATTCCTTACAGCTTAATTACAAAAGTTAAGCACATTTTATTTCGAAATTCTACGCGTAACGGTCATAACGTTCGACAACGTCCGCCATGTTGAACTTTCTTATTTATGGCCCCATCTTCACGAAATTTGGTAGGCGGCTTCCCTGCGCTAACCGAAACCGATGTACGTACTTATTTCAGTGGTATGACGCCACTGTCAGCCACCATATTGAACTTTCCAACGTCACTAATTTTCCAACTTCCCATGTAGGTAGAAGGCTGAACCCATATTCACGAAATTTGGTAGGTGGCTTCCCTGCGCTAACCAAAACCGATGTACGTACTTATTTCGGTGGTATGACGCCACTGTCGGCCTCCATATTGAATTTTCCAAACGTCACTAATTCTCCAACTTCCCATGTAGGTAGAAGGCTGAAATTTGGAAGGCTTATTCCTTACAGCTTACTTACAAAAGTTAAGCAGGTTTAATTTCGAAATTCTACGCATAACAGTCATAACGGTCAACAACGTCCGCCATGTTGAACTTTCTTATTTATGGCCCCATCTTCACGAAATTTGGTAGGCAGATTTCCTGCGCTAACCGAAACCAATGTACGTACTTATTTCAGTGGTATGACGCCACTGTCAGCCGCCATATTGAACTTTCCAACGTTACTAATTCTCCAAATTCCCATGTAGGTAGAAGGCTGAAATTTGGTACTTATTTCGGTGGTATGATGCCACTATCGGCTGCCATATTGAACTTTTCAACAGTCTTTGTTACTTATGGGCCCATCTTCAAGAAATTTGGTACGCGGGTTCCCAACGCTAACTGAATCCTACTTACGTACATATATATGTCCATAGCCTGCAGCTCAGTCACCGTGTGAGGCGACGTTGGGTCCTCCATCCCAACGCCTCCCACGTTGTTGACTGCCTGCCTATACAAGGCCATCCGTCGCTCCAGTCTCTTCATTCCCTTCTTTGCTTCGCCACGGGATTCACGTCTCCCTGCTGATAATTACAGCCTTTTTATTTAATCTACGGCTTCTCCGCTGTTTTATTGTTCATTTATTACGATTATAGTTATTGTGTAGATATTTTAGACTTACTTTACATTGTTCAGGTACCCATTTCCTTTATCATTCCAACCGTACCCCCATTAACATGTCTATCGAGGTGACCACCATCGATCAAAGAACTGTCACTTACCGAGTGGTTTACATACCCGGAGATGGAACCTATCTTTTGCATTCTCTTTGTTACATATTGCACGGCCATATCAGGCTCACTCTTGATATCCGGAGGAACATTGTGTCTTATGTATTGAATTACTGGGACAGGTTCAAGGTGTGGACTGATGACGGTACAGGAGATAATTATACTGTACAGGAGCACTAGAAGAGTGAAATGCTTAAGCCCTTCACCTATGCATCTGTATGTGAGCTGATGGCTGCCGGTGAATTGTTCAGTTGTCGCTTTCAAGTGTACCGAAATGGCCAAATATTTTACACCTTTGGACAACCGCCAATGCCTCTTAAACATCTTAGATTGACAGGTGACGATTTCAGTAGTGGACACTTTGATGTTTATGAATGTTTAAACTCTCAAAAGCTGGATGTAAAGTTATCGATGAAACAGGTTGTATACTTACAACTTGATAGATGCCGAATGTCTCTTCAACACAAGTCCTACAAATACTGTCGTAATTGAAACAAACCATGAAACTCAAACCGATTATGACAGCAGATTTGAGATTTGAAACAAGATTACTGTTCACATGGCCAACTGTACGTTGCATGCTCAAGAGTAAGCTCAAAATGTGGTATACGAAGAGATCCTTAACAAATAATTATTGGTATATTTTCCCTCAGTTATATAATTTAGAAGGCAGCGAAACAATAAGAAGCGAGCGACTGACATATACAACCATATTCATGAGTGCTGCTACTTCGGAAACAAAGCACGGTGTAACCCTAAAGTTTAAATTAAGTTCATAGACAGGCTGCCGCTGGCATTTGTAATTTAGTGCCTGCCCATATAAGGCCGTCCGTCAGCGGCAATCCAATAGAAACACTGCCGCTAAATATTCACAGGTGAAGGACTGTGCTTATGCAGAGGAAGATGAGATGGTCAGGGTGGTGTTTGGCACAAACTCAGCGAAACTGTGAGAGAAACTTTTAAGTGCCGGGTCTTAACTAACATTACATACAGCCATGGACATCACACGAGATGGCACCAGTACAGCTGGGAACCTTCGATGCAAGAACACCAAGCGGCTCACGTGAACTGACGCAGTGCGCAGACAAAAAGCAACAGTTCCAAAGAATGCTGAACAAAAACCGAATTACACAATTGAGAAGGCAGCAAAAAAATATGAAGCGTCTGATACATACAAGCATATTCATAAGTGCAGCTACTGCGGAAACAAAGCACACGGTGGAAAAAGTCAATGTCCCGCTAAAGGAAGACAGTGTAAAAAAAAAACCCGTGCATGCAGTGTGTCACATCTCAGATAAAGAGGAAGACAAGTTGTTTATTGATGCAGTAAGAAACGATTCGATGAATGAAACCTCTTATCTTTACAACGATTGACAAACACGGAATGTAACTTGAACACAACACATCCTACAAATATGACCCTGATTGAAAGAAATAATGATAATCAAATCCTTGATGACAACAACACTCACAAAACAATTACTGTATATTGACAATCATGTTACGTTATTTTTAAAATGTTCCCTTTTCTTTTTCATAACTTCTTCAACACACTTCTCCGCTATATAATATATATATATATATATATATATATATATATATATATATATATATATATATATATATATATATATATATATATATATATATATATATATATATATATATATATATATATATATATATATATATATATATATATATATATATATATATATATACCCCGATCTACAATCTTTCAAATAGACAAGCCTCACGCCGTGGTGCAATTGTAGAGGCTTTGCCTCTAGCGCTGACATCCGAGGTTCGAATCCCGAGAGGGGATGCACTGAGTATGTACGCGCGCTACCTGTTTCATTTTACCCTCGCATCTCCTTGGTTTGGGACGTATGAAAAAATATGCGGTTAACGCAGAATCATGTTACGTTATTTTTAAAATGTTTACTTTTCTTAGCACATGCACAGCTGAGAAGCTTCGATGCATGTACTCCATAACGCGTTAAAAAAATAACGCATTTAATCACACTTTCAATTCCAAGCAAAGGGGAACTTGTGTCAATGCATGATTTCCTGGTACATTGATTACACTGACGCACATATCACAGCTACAAAAATGTTAAGAGTCGGAATAAAGCGCGTTCCTACGACTGATCGGAGCAAAATTTCATTTCAAAAGACTAAGCCTCGCTCAGGTAGTCTTTTTACTCCGATCCAATCGCTTCTGTAGCCCCAATGTTAAAAAGAGTCTGGTCTTGATGCTGACAATCTTAACAATTTCCGGCCTATTTCCCAGTTACCTTTCCTGTCAAAAGCTCTTGAGCGTGTTGTAGCTTCCCAGCTCACCAATTATAGCATAATTGATAACCACTGTCAGCCATATTTGAACTTTCCAACGTTACTAATTCTCCAAATTCCCATGTAGGTAGAAGGCTGAAATTTGGTACTTATTTCGGTGGTATGATGCCACTATCGGCTGCCATATTGAACTTTTCAACAGTCTTTGTTACTTATGGGCCCATCTTCAAGAAATTTGGTACGCGGGTTCCCAACGCTAACTGAATCCTACTTACGTATATATATATGTCCATAGCCTGCAGCTCAGTCACCGTGTGAGCGGCGTTGGGTCCTCCATCCCAACGCCTCCACGTTGTTGCTGCCTGCCTATATAAGGCCATCCGTCGCTCCAGTCTCTTCATTCCCTTCCTTGCTTCGCCACGGGATTCACGTCTCCCTGCTGATAATTACAGCCTTTTTATTTAATCCACGGCTTCTCCGCTGTTTTATTGTTCATTTATTACGATTATAGTTATTGTGTAGATATTTTAGACTTACTTTACATTGTTCAGGTACCCATTTCCTTTATCATTCCAACCGTACCCCCATTAACATGTCTATCGGGTGATCACCATCGATCAAAGAACTGTCACTTACCGAGTGGTTTACATACCCGGAGATGGAACCTATCTTTTGCATTCTCTTTGTTACATATTGCACGGCCATATCAGGCTCACTCTTGATATCCGGAGGAACATTGTGTCTTATGTATTGAATTACTGGGACAGGTTCAAGGTGTGGACTGATGACGGTACAGGAGATAATTATACTGTACAGGAGCACTAGAAGAGTGAAATGCTTAAGCCCTTCACCTATGCATCTGTATGTGAGCTGATGGCTGCCGGTGAATTGTTCAGTTGTCGCTTTCAAGTGTACCGAAATGGCCAAATATTTTACACCTTTGGACAACCGCCAATGCCTCTTAAACATCTTAGATTGACAGGTGACGATTTCAGTAGTGGACACTTTGATGTTTATGAATGTTTAAACTCTCAAAAGCTGGATGTAAAGTTATCGATGAAACAGGTTGTATACTTACAACGCTTGATAGATGCCGAATGTCTCTTCAACACAAGTCCTACAAATACTGTCGTAATTGAAACAAACCATGAAACTCAAACCGATTATGACAGCAGATTTGAGATTTGAAACAAGATTACTGTTCACATGGCCAACTGTACGTTGCATGCTCAAGAGTAAGCTCAAAATGTGGTATACTGAAGAGATCCTTAACAAATAATTATTGGTATATTTTCCCTCAGTTATATAATTTAGAAGGCAGCGAAACAATAAGAAGCGAGCGACTGACATATACAACCATATTCATGAGTGCTGCTACTTCGGAAACAAAGCACGGTGTAACCCTAAAGTTTAAATTAAGTTCATAGACAGGCTGCCGCTGGCATTTGTAATTTAGTGCCTGCCCATATAAGGCCGTCCGTCAGCGGCAATCCAATAGAAACACTGCGCTAAATATTCACAGGTGAAGGACTGTGCTTATGCAGAGGAAGATGAGATGGTCAGGGTGGTGTTTGGCACAAACTCAGCGAAACTGTGAGAGAAACTTTAAGTGCGGGTCTTAACTAACATTACATACAGCCATGGACATCACGAGATGGCACCAGTACAGCTGGGAACCTTCGATGCAAGAACACCAAGCTGCTCACGTGAACTGGCGCGGTCGCAGACAAAAGCAACAGTTCCAAAGAATGCTGAACAAAAACCGAATTACACAATTGAGAAGGCAGCAAAAAAATATGAAGCGTCTGATACATACAAGCATATTCATAAGTGCAGCTACTGCGGAAACAAAGCACACGGTGGAAAAAGTCAATGTCCCGCTAAAGGAAGACAGTGTAAAAAAAAAACCCGTGCATGCAGTGTGTCACATCTCAGATAAAGAGGAAGACAAGTTGTTTATTGATGCAGTAAGAAACGATTCGATGAATGAAACCTCTTATCTTTACAACGATTGACAAACACGGAATGTAACTTGAACACAACACATCCTACAAATATGACCCTGATTGAAAGAAATAATGATAATCAAATCCTTGATGACAACAACACTCACAAAACAATTACTGTATATTGACAATCATGTTACGTTATTTTTAAAATGTTCCCTTTTCTTTTTCATAACTTCTTCAACACACTTCTCGCTCTGAATATATATATATATATATATATAATATATATATATATATATATAATATATATATATATATATATATATATATATATATATATATATATATATATATATATATATATATATATACCCCGATCTACAATCTTTCAAATAGACAAGCCTCACTGCGTGCAATTGTAGAGGCTTTGCCTCTAGCGCTGACATCCGAGGTTCGAATCCCGAGAGGGGATGCACTGAGTATGTACGCTACCTGTTTCATTTTACCCTCGCATCTCCTTGGTTTGGGACGTATGAAAAAATATGCGGTTAACGCAGAATCATGTTACGTTATTTTTAAAATGTTTACTTTTCTTAGCACATGCACAGCTGAGAAGCTTCGATGCATGTACTCCATAACGCGTTAAAAAAATAACGCATTTAATCACACTTTCAATTCCAAGCAAAGGGGAACTTGTGTCAATGCATGATTTCCTGGTACATTGATTACACTGACGCACATATCACAGCTACAAAAATGTTAAGAGTCGGAATAAAGCGTTCCCTACGACTGATCGGAGCAAAATTTCATTTCAAAAGACTAAGCCTCGCTCAGGTAGTCTTTTTACTCCGATCCAAGGAGATGCGAGGGTAAAATGAAACGGGTAGCGTGCGTACATAGTCAGTGCATCCCCTCTCGGGAATTGAACCTCAGATATCGGCGCTAGAGGCGAAGCCTTTAGAATTGCGCCATGGCGTGTGGCTTATCTATTTGAAAGTTTGTAGATCGAGGTATGTATATATATTCGCAGCGGAGAAGTAGTGTGTTAAAGAAGTTATGAAAAAGAAAAGGGAACATTTTAAAAATATCGTAACATGATTGTCAATAGGGCGGCACGGTGGCGCTGCTGCCTCGCAGTTAGGAGATCCGGGTTCGCTTCTCGGGTCCTCCCTGCGTGGAGTTTGCATGTTCTCCCTGTGGCTGCGTGGGTTTACTCCGGGCGCTCCGGTTTCCTCCCACAATCCAAAGACATGCAGGTTAGGTGGATTGGCAATTCTAAAATGGCCTGTGGGTGTGTTGGTGTGTGTCCTGCGGTGGGTTGGCACCCTGCCCAGGATTGGTTCCTGCCGTGTTGGCTGGGATTGGCTCCGGTGGACCCCCGTGACCCTGTATTCGGATTCAGTGGGTTAGAAAATGGATGGATGGATGATTGTCAATATACAGTAATTGTTTTGTGAGTGTTATTGAGTGTTGCTGTCATCAAGGATTTGATTATCATTTGTAGGATGTGTTGTGTTCAAGTTACATTCCGTGTTTGTCAATCGCAAAGATAAGAGGTTTCATTCATCGATTCGTTTCTTACTGCATCAATAAACAGCTCGTCTTCCTCTTTATCTGAGATGTGGCACACTGCATGCACGGGTTTTTTTTACACTGTCTTCGACTACATTGACTTTTTCCACCGTGTGCTTTGTTTCCGCAGTAGCTGCACTTATGAATATGCTTGTATGTATCAGACGCTTCATATTTTTTTGCTGCCTTCTCAGTTGTGTAATTCGGTTTTTGTTCAGCATTCTTTGGAACTGTTGCTTTTTGTCTGTGCACTGCGTCAGTTCACGTGAGCCGCTTGGTGTTCTTGCATCGAAGGTTCCCAGCTGTGCTGGTGCCATCTCGTGTGATGTCCACGGCTGTATGTAATGTTAGTTAAGACCCGGCACTTAAAAGTTTCTCTCGCAGTTTCGCTGAGTTTGTGCCAAACACCACCCTGACCATCTCATCTTCCTCTGCATAAGCACAGTCCTTCACCTGTGAATATTTAGCGGCAGTGTTTCTATTGGATTGCCGACTTGAATTGCATGGATTTGGCTTAATATTTACAGTTTTTATGGACTCCTCTTTGACTGGGAACAGCTGAGCCTGTGGATCGCGGGACAAGACCTACGAACATTTCTTTGTACCTGGCGATCTATGACCTCGGGATGATCTGTCTCCGTGATTATATTCGCTATGCTGATCTGCTCCCAATTCATTTTACAGTAGACTACAACTGGGATCTGATCTGATGCTCATACTAACCTGGCTTATGGCTCCGGTGCGATCACGCATGAAATTACCAAGCAGTACTATTTGTGGCTGTGTATTGGAACCTGCAAATCCTGCTACCTCCTCCTGCTATGCTTTCTGCTGCTTTGCTATCGCCGTTCATCTCATCTACGCTACCATACCCGCCTGTCCAAATGGTTCCGCTATGCTGTGCTGCTTCTCCACTGCTTTTTAGATAAGTATTGCCAAGTATCATGCTAAAATACTCTCATGACAAACTCCTTCTTATTTAACAGTTTGTTCAGAGCAAATGGTCTGATTGGAACATCCTAAAAGATGCCGGTATTTTGCAGCGCCCGAAATATATACATGGCGGGTCAGGTCACCGCCACCGCCGGACTGCGAATGAAAAGACAACTGGCAGCATTTGCGCAGGAATAAGCCTTCCTTCTCATGGTCCTGGAAATACAAGTGTCAGTGTGCCAAATTTACATTGTGTGGAAATAAACCCTGATCACGGCTCTGTGCAAAAAGATGCCTCATTAACTAATATTGCTCTGTTTAACTGGATATCTCGTAATGGGAAAGCATTGGTGCTGTCAGAACTCATCACTGACACTAAACTTGATATAATGTGTTTAACGGAGACTTGGCAAAAAACAAACGAATTGACGTCTCTCATGGAGGCGACTCCACCTAGTTTCACTTTCCATACAGAACCTTGCAGCTCTAGATAAGGAGGTGGGCTAGCGGTAATTATCAGAGCAGACTTAAATATCAAACAAATCCCAATTGACTGTCCACTGTCTTTTGAATGCCTGACTCTTAAACTAATAACGGAATCAGGTCCTGTCTCACTCATTGTTCTTTATCGTCCCCCAAAATACAATGCATCCTTCTTATCTGATCTGATTGAACTTTTAACCCACTGATTTGGGACTCTCTGACCATAAAGCACTATTTTTCACTGTCTCACTGCCTTTCCCTCCTCTTACCTGTAAAAGACAAATTTCTTACATAAACCTTAAAAATATCTGTCCCTCTATCCTCTCTGGATCCATTTCTGATCTTTTACTGTCTGCACCTATTCCGTCAACACTAGATAGTCTTGTTGACCACTATAACTCAGCCCTTCATTCAGCATTAGATAAAACAGCTCCTTTAAAACATAAGGAGGTTTCCTTTAAACGTTCAGCTCCTTGGTATAACTCAGAATTGCGATCTATGAAAGCAGCTGGCCGCGCCTTGAGAGAATGTCACATAAGACTGGCCTCACCGTGCACATCCAGGCTTTTTCTGACCACCAAAGAGCTTACAGAGAAGCACTAACTGCTGCTAAGAACACCCACTATGGCAGAATAATAGAAAGTGGCCACAATAACCCAAGGGTTTTGTTTTCTGTAGTTAATAAACTACTCGAACCTGCATCTGGCCCAACTACCTCTTCTACTGAAGTCTGTGAGGATTTCCTCCACTTTTTCCGTAAAAAAATTAAAGATCTAAATAATTCAACTAACATAAATACATCATCTGTTTATATCTCTCCCTGTTTTCCCACTCCATCCAGCTCCTTCTCTAAGTTCTCACCAGTCACATCTGCTTTTGTTAATGACCTGCTTTGTAAGATGAGGCTGACTACTTGTGTACTGGACCCCATCCCCAGCACACTACTTAAATCCTGCCTTCATGCCATAATCCCGACTGCTACAACAATAATAAACTCATCCCTTGACACTGGCTCTGTGCCGCTCACCTTTAAAATCGCTTCTGTAACCCCAATGTTAAAAGAGTCTGGTCTTGATGCTGACAATCTTAACAATTTCCGGCCTATTTCCCATTTACCTTTCCTGTCAAAAGCTCTTGAGCGTGTTGTAGCTTCCCAGCTCACCAATTACTTAACGTCTAATAATTTGATGGAACCCTTTCAGTCTGGTTTCAGGGTGCAGCACAGCTGTGAAACTGCTCTGCTACGGGTAACCAATGATTTGCTTATGGCAGCAGACTCTGGACAAACCCGCATATTACTTTTATTAGATCTCAGTGCAGCATTTGACACTGTCAGACATGACATTCTACTGTCTAGAATGGAGAACATGCTGGGTATCTCTGGCACTGCCCTCCAGTGGTTCAAGTCATATCTGACTGATAGTCAAGAGTTTGTTAGTCTTGGCAACAGCAGATCCAGCTTGGTGCCAGTCACACAAGGAGTTCCTCAGGGCTCTGTCCTCGGCCCTCTTCTCTTTTGTATTTATATGCTTCCCCTTGGCCATATTATTCGTAGCTATGGACTGGGCTATCATTTTTATGCAGATGATACTCAACTCTACTTCAATGTTAAAAGTGGAACTTCATCAGAGCTTTCTCAGCTCACAACCTGCCTTAGTGAAATTAAAACCTGGATGGAGCAGAACTCTTTAAAATTAAACTGCAGCAAAACTGAACTCCTGCAAATTGGGACTAAAATGCAACTTAATAAAATGAGCTCCTTTCCAGTCAATCTTGGTGGTGATCTCATCAGACCTGCCTCTACTGCAAAGAAACTTGGTGTCATTTTTGATTCCTCCCTTTCTTACTCCACCCACATAAATCATATTAAGAAACTTTCTTACTTTCACCATATCCCGTGTTCGCTCCTTCCTTTCCTTTTCTAATGCGGAGAAACTTGTCCATGCTTTTATCACATCCCGCATAGATTATTGTAACTTGCTGCTGGCAGGTGCCCCTTCTAATCTTATATCACAGCTCCAGCTTATTCAAAATTCAGCTGCAAGTGTCCTTACACAAACCAGCTGTTATGTCTGCAATATGTACATTTTACGACAGTGTATTCTTGTTGGCCGTAAAGTGTTTGGGGTGAGAGGTTGAGCGTGTGGCGGGATTGGGGTTGGAAATAAACACCTTTCTGAGAAAAACTGCACCTATGCGCTCTCGTATCGTATGCAACATTTTGGCAACGAGGATGGCTGAATTTTCACTTCCACCACCATCTCCCTTTCTTTCCCTGCCTGGAGAGCCCCCAGTGCCTTGGTCCCGATGGCTGGAGTCTTTTGAAACTTACCTCCTGGCTCTTGACTTGCAAAATGTAAGTGATGCGCGCAAAAGAGCTTTGCTCCTACACTGTCTGGGAACGGAGGGACAGCGCGTGTTTAAGACTTTGGGGAACGCAGCCACATACTCAGCTGCTGTGACTCTCCTGGAGACGCACTTCTCCTGCTCGCAAAGTGTTATTCTCCGAATTCTTTTTCGTAAACGGCGACAGCAGGCAGGCGAATCGGTTCACCAATACGTGGCCAACTTAAGAGGTTTAGCCAGTTTATGCAAGTTCGGAGACATGCAAGATGAATTTATTAGGGATCAATTGGCTGAGAACACGAACAATCCAAAAGTCCGCGAAAAGCTCTTGCTAGAATCAGATGATTTAAGTCTATCACGGGCAATCCACATTGCATTTCAGATCGAGTCTGCCGCGGAGTTCGCCGCCAAACTCGACACATCTCCTGCTTCCTCAGCAGTGACAGGAGACGCGGCTCAAGCACTGCAATGCACAGAAGACTCGGACAACTGCAACGAGGATCCCAGTGTGCAGCTTACGCGACAGCTTCCCCAAGACCCCAGCGTTTTTGCGGAAATTGTGGCTCTAAATCACACTCCACGAGGCGCAGAGCTGCCCTGCCAGGGGTCAGATATGCCAGCTGCAAGAAGGCCAATCACTTCGCGAAAGTTTGACGTTCCCTCCGGCATCGTCAAAGCCTGTGACAATTCATAATGTGACATCTAGGCATACATCTTTTAAAACCTGCACAGTAGAACTAGACAACGTATGTCTTCCGCTTTTGCTAGATACTGGGGCAACAGTGTCTCTGTTAAATCTAAAGACTAAGAAGAAGTTTTTCCCAGATCTCCAGCTATCTGCTCCAGTCACCACTCTTTGTGGCTATGCCAGCTCTAAGATTGACATTGTGGGTTCAGTTGAGCTGTCAGTACGCTATGGTTCTAAGTTTCTTCCGCAATTCACATTTCATGTCTCCCGCCATGGTGCCAACCTCTTAGGCCTGGATCTTTTTAACAGCCTTGGTTTTACCCTTGTTGACACTAGTGGATCTGTAATTCTTAATGTCTGCTCCCCTTGGCAACAGAAGTGGCCATCACTTTTTGATGGACTTGGCTGTCTCTCTGCCTTTCATCACCAGCCTTTGCTAGATCTCACTGTGCCTCCTGTCATCCAGCCACCACGCCGCATCCCACTGGCTTTTCGTGACGGGGTATCTGCTGAACTGCAACGCCTCCTAGAGGCTGGAATTATAGAACCTGTTAATGCTGCCCCATGGATTTCCAATTTGGTTGTTGCAAAAAGTCAGGGGAACTACGAGTCTGTGTCGATCTAAGAGCAGTAAACAAGGCAATCATTCCTGACAAATACCCTCTGCCAACTTCAGAGGAGCTAACTACACAATTTTATGGATCTCGTTTGTTTACAAAGTTAGATCTCCGTCAAGGATATCTGCAGGTGCCACTCCACCCCAGCAGTCGAGACCTGACTGCATTTGTCACTCACATTGGGGTTTTCCGATATACTAGAATGCCATTTGGACTCAGTTCAGGCCCGAGTTGCTTTCAGAAGATAATGTCAACCATCTTGGCAGGGATTCCAGGGGTTGTCATTTATCTTGATGATATAGTTGTACATGGTCCCACAACCTCTACCCATGATGAGCGTCTCAAAAGAGTGTTTTCAGCTCTGGCCAGGCATAATCTCACTCTTAATGGTGAGAAATGTGTATTTTCTGCACCTTCAATTGAATTTGTGGGTTTCCAACTATCTGCAGATGGTTTAACCCCACTCCAGTCTAACACAGAGGCAATTCAGAGAATTCCAGAGCCCACATCAGTAGCACAGGTTGCTTCATTTTTGGGTATGACTGCATACTATCTACGTTTTCTGCCGCAATACTCCTCCACTACTGCACCCTTACGTCAACTTTTGAAGAAAGATGCTCCTGGGCATGGACTCCAGCCTGCACAGAGGCTTTTCAGTTACTAAAGGCTCAGCTTGTTTCACCGCCTGTGCTGGCACACTTTGACCTCAATAGTCCCACCTTAGTCACATGTGATGCATCTGGAGCTGCTCTTGGGGCTGTACTGTCTCAGATTCAGGAGGGAACTGAGAAACCTGTGGCATTTGCTTCTAGAGCTCTTAGCCCAGGTGAACAGAAATACTCAGTTAGTGGCGAGAAGCACTGGCATGTATCTGGGCTTGCGACGGTGGCACATGTATCTGTATGGCCGTGCATTTACACTCAGAACTGACCACCAAGCTCTCACTGCACTGCTTTCTATATCTGGTTCTGGTCACAGGCCACTAAGACTGCACCGCTGGTCAGGCGTCTCCAGCAGTACAATTTTAAACTCCAGTATACTCCGGCCACAATGTGGTGGCTGACCTACTGTCTCGGTTCTCAGCTCCTCCAGTCATGACTCCCTGCCCTGATTCTGCTGAGCCTGAACTTGTTCAGCTTCTTCACACACCTCTAGAGGCCACGGTGTCACTCCAGGAGCTGCAGCAGGCCTCAGAGCAAGACCCTGTGCTCACTCAGCTTCGTACTTTTATCAGGCAAGGGTGGCCTACTCAAGTACCGGCTGAGGTGGCGCCATTCCATCGTGTCAGGATGAACTCACTTGCTGGAATGAAAGCTGTGTTGCTCGTGGTCTCTGCACAGTAGTTCCAAGGTCTCTCAGGCACGAGTCCTGGCTATGGCACATGAGGGCCATTTGGGTATTGTCCGTGTTAAGCAACGATGTCGCAACCTTGTGTGGTGGCCAGGGATTGATGCTGATATTGAAGCTCTGGTCAAGGAATGCCCTGCTTGCCTTCTTAGCGGTAAAATGGGTCCTCCATCCACACCCCCATTGCAGCCAGTTCAGTGGCCTGTTAAGCCTTGGGAACACATACAGCTAGACATCTGCGGTGAGTTACATGGTGTTCCACATCATCAGCGTTTTCTTATTGTGGCATATGACTTACACTCTAAGTGGCCAGAAGTAGCCTCAGTTGGATCAGTTACAACCAGAGCTGTGATCGAGTTTTTGGAGTCCATTTTTGCTCGCTGGGGGTTGCCAGTGGCTGTTTCAACAGATAATGGTCCACAATTCACTTCTGTTGAATTTACAAGCTTTTGATGAGTAAAGGAATTCGCCACCACCGCACAGCATTCTACCACCCTCAGGCCAATGGGGGGGTAGAGCGTCTAAATAAAACTTTAAAAAATGGCATTAGAGCACATTTGGCAGATGGATGCACATTTCTCTCTGCACTTCTCCAGACACTTCTTCACTACAGAGCTACACAGCACTCAACTACAGGCAGTTCACCTGCAGCTCTTATGATTGGTCGTGAACTTCAGCTTCCACTGGATCGTCTGCGTGCCCAACCAGCTTTGCCCACTGCAATGCATACACACAACAGGGTGTACAAAGCCAGAATAAAATGAAGCAACATTTTGACAGGTCACGCAGGGTTAAAATGCCAGACATAATTGTATCAGATTGGGTCAGGGTGTGGAGGCCACATCGAGAACATAAGTTGAAATCTTTTTGGTCTTCTCCTTTACAAGTAATAAGCCAACTAGGACCTGCCACATTTTGTCTGGCTGATGGTTCCCGATGGCATGCAAGCCGCCTCCGCAAGGTACCTGCACCACCAGTGCCAAGCTGTGACTCTTCAGGTTTTACACCAGAGTGGCTCGATTCAACTGCAGGATCATTGGTCCCTATGCAGAATGTGGATCCTGAGGTGTTACAACCTCTGACTGAAACCATCTCCAGACCTGAACGCGTCAGAACTCGGCCAGCCAGATTCAAAGATTTCCTTACTGATTTTCACAGTTAAGCAGACTTTAGAATGACCTTTGGGTTTTGGAAGAAGCGCACAAAAAGAAAAAAAAATACTTCTGTACTATTTCAATTACTTCTGAAAGTTCGAGCCTTATGTTATGTTTTTCTGGGAGTCACTGTATTTGGTGGGGGAGGGGGGAAATGTTATGTCTGCAATATGTACATTTTACGACAGTGTATTCTTGTTGGCCGTAAAGTGTTTGGGGTGAGAGGTTGAGCGTGTGGCGGGATTGGGGGTTCGGAAATAAACACCTTTCTGAGAAAAACTGCACCTGTACGCTCTCGTATCGTATGCAACACCAGCAGCAGCGAGCACATCACACCCATCCTGCTCCGTCTTCACTGGCTCCCTGTGTCTTACAGAATCAAATATAAAATCCTACTAATAACCTACAAAGCCTTAAATAACCCCGTGCCAAACTACATCAGTGACCTTTTCCATCACTATGTGCCTGCCCGCCCACTAAGGTCCTCTGATTCTGGCAATCTTGTTGTGCCCCACACTAATCTACACTCCATGGGTGACAGGGCCTTCAGCTGTATAGCGCCAAGACTCTGGAATGACCTACCGAAATTAATTAGGTCAGCTGACTCCGTGAATTCTTTTAAAAAACAACTTAAAACTCATCTGCGCAGGAAGGCTTTTAGCTCTACTTGACTTCATTCCCCTTCTCTCGGTTTACCTCTCTGTCAAGATGCTCATATAACCTGTATGTGTGTGCTAGACCATCAATTATGTTGTCTGTTAGGCTTTCTGTGAATTTACTGTCTTAATCTTCTTTATTTATTTATTTGCTTTGTACTATTCTATATACTGTATACCCTGCCATTCTTTCTTATATTTTGTAAGTGCCTTGAGCATGGGAAAGGCACTATATAAATAAAATGTATTATTATTATTATTATTACATATATACATATACACATACATACATACACATATATATATATATACATACAGACACATATATATACATATCTACATATATATATATATACACATACATACATTCACATATATATATATATATATATATATATATATATATATATATATATATATATATATATATATATATATATACATATCTACAGTACTTATATGTACATAGCAAAATCTCTGCCCTTCATAGCGGTGAAGTACTGCTTTTAAATTTTTATTAAGAAGAAAAGTAAACCTTTTTAAACTGAGGGAAAATATACCAATAATTATTTGTTAAGGATCTCTTTGTATACCATGTTGTCAGTTCAGCACTCCGGTTGTAATATGACCAAGCTGTGCGAGCTTACTCTTGAGCAAGCAACGTATAGTTGTCCAGGAGAAAAGCAATCTTGCCTCAAATCAATGGCAACCTTTTGTAGGGTCTGTCCCTGAGACTTATTAATTGTCATCGCGAAGCAGAGCCTTACTGGAAATTGGAGGCATTTGAATTGAAATAGGAGATCAGAGGGTATAACGGTGGATGCGAGGAATACAATCAGAGTGTGGAGAAACTCTAGAGACAGCGTGTGTATTAACTTGTGGATTTTTCTGTGAGTATTTGGTGGCAGCGTGACGAAGTTGTTAGCTGTGGAGCTCAGCTCGGAGCGAAATGAAGTGAATGTAATGAAGTGAATGGGAGGGGAGATGATGACGTGACTCCCCCACCTGCCTTAACTCTCAATCTCTCCACAAACACAGTCTCTCGGATCTCAACTCTTCTTTATATAAATCAGTAAAGGAGAGAGGACTAAACACTAAGGAAAAAGAACGGCAAAACCGCGTCAGGTGCGGAGCTCAGCTTGGAGCGAAATGAAGAAAATGAAATGAGGTGAATGGGAGGGGAGAGGGTGATGTGACTCCCCCACCCTCCTTAACTGTCAATCCCTCCACAAACACAGTCTCTCGGATTGTGATGTCCACGGCTTTATTTAATGTTAGCTCAGACCCGGCACTTAAAAGTTTCTCTCGCACTTTTGCTGAGTTTGTGCCAAACATTATTCTATCCCTGACGATCTCAACTTTTCTTTATATAAATTAGTAAAGGAGAGAGGACTAAACACTAAGGAAAAAGAATGGTAAGACCGCGTCAGGTGCGGTGAATGGGAGGGGAGATGATGACGTGACTCCCCCACCCGCCTTAACTGTCAGTCCCTCCATAAACACAGTCTCTCAGAATTTGCATAAGCACAGTCCTTCACCAGCAATTTTAACTTATTTACAAAGTGATCAAAACTCTCGTTTATACCCTGCGTCCTCTCATTAAACTTGTATCTACCGAATATTGTATTAGTCATAGGCATGACAAACGCTAGCGGCAGCCTGTCTATGAACTTAATTTAAACTTTAGGGTTACACCGTGCTTTGTTTCCGAAGTAGCTGCACTCAAGAATATGCTTGTATGCGTCACTCGCTTCATATTCTTTTCCTACCTTCTCAATTGTGTAATGCGTTTTTTGAACAGGTCTGATTCATCGAAGTGATCACTCGTACTGCATTCAGTCAGTTCACATGAGCCGCTCTCTTGTGTGATCTTGCGATGTCCACGGCTTTATTTAATGTTAGCTAAGACCCGGCACTTAAAAGTTTCCCGCTACAGCAATTTTAACTCCATTACAAAGTGATCCAAAGTCTCGTTTATACCTCGTGTCTTCTCATTAAACTTGTATCTCGCGAATATGGTATTCATCGTAGGCATGACAAACGGCAGCAGGAACGTGTCTATAAACTTAATTTAAACTTACGGCTTACACCGTGCTTTGTTTCCGCAGTAGCTGCACTTATGAATATGCTTGTATGCATCACTCGCTTCATATTCTTTTGCTGCCTTTTCAATTGTGTGATGCGTTTTTTCTTCAGCGCTCTTTGGATCTCTTCCTTGTTTTCTACGTACTGCGTTCACAGTCAGTTCACGTGATTACGTGGGAGGCGTGACGATGAGGGGCACAACTCCGCCTCACACGACGACCGAGCTGCCCGCTATGGCCGTATACAGTATACGAAAGTAGGTTCCAGTTATGACCATTACGCTTATAATTTCAAAATGAAACCTGCCTAACTTTTGTAAGTAAGCTGTAAGGAATGAGCCTGTCAAATTTCAGCCTTCCACCTACACGGGAAGTTGGAGAATTAGTGATGAGTGAGTCAGTCAGTGAGTCAGTCAGTCAGTCAGTCAGTCAGTGTGGGCTTTGCCTTTTATTAGTATAGATTTTAGCTCGTCTTGCAAAACACTCGCAAACCAAATTACTTGAAAAATGAGAGGCAACTTCTGCTGAAGCTTAACCATTACTTCACTGAGTGAAGAACAAGCACGTTTTAACCAAACATGCACAGACACAGGCAGTCAAGGTAAAGTGAGACTTCTTGTACGTGCACAAGCTGCTTTGTTCTAATGTTATTTTCTATCAGCTGTGCTATTTGGAGGGCAAGTGAATATGCAGTATTATACTGTCAGTGTACAGTATATCTTGTCACTGTAAGTAGTTTGTGCTGTTCAAACATACATGTTACCTACTGTAGGTATTGGCTTCAAAAGCTTTGTTGTGAAAAATCTGAGATTTGGAACTTTGTGTTATTTGTGCATCTTTATTTTGTAAAGATGTTATTTATTTTTACTCATTTTTTATTTTGAAATAGCAGAATTTGCACATTATTTTATATTTTTGTCTGTCTTATTACATTTCTAAAAAATAAATAATTTATTATGATCAAACAGTTACTCAGTACTTGAGTAGTCTTTTCACCAAGTACTTTTTTACTCTTACTTGAGTAATTTTTTGGATGACTACTTTTTACTTCTACTTGAGTAATATTATTTTGAAGTAACGCTACTCTTACTTGAGTACAATTTTTGGCTACTCTACCCACCTCTGGTATTTAATTTTCATGCACCTATGCTTGCTGTATTATGTTCCATGTATTTTGTGGGCGGTTCCCCAAGAGGCGGTGTCACCCATCAATCTCCATCAAGGGACTGCTCTCTACTCTATATAGAATTGTGTTTAGTGATTCTGTAGAGTTCTCTTGTGATTATTAATGTGTTTATTGTCAGTTCTTTGGATTTTATGGCATGTTGCTCTGCTTCCTGGCTTCTCCTTTGATTTGTGTTTTTGGAACTTATTCACCAATGGATTGCCTGTTTTGTTAAGGAAACTCCTTCTGGGCTTTGTGTGCTCTTTGAAACTTATTGAGCAGCAGAGCACTTTGAAAAAAAATCTTTTATTTTATAAAGGTTTTTCTTTGGACCATTTGTTTGGTTTACAAGCCAAATGTTAACAAATCTTAACACCTTTTGCAGCAGATTTTGCGACTTTGTGCTGTAGAACTCTGGAGTTCATGGCACTACCAAAGATGACATGTATGTTTTCTCTATTTTGCCACATTCCCCATAAAGCTGAAACTGGTGAAGCACCAAGCTAACAACTGTTAATTGCATATACTCTAAAGTCTTCTTCAATATAGCTTATAACTCCTCCTTCAGAGTTCTCATAAGGCTCTTGGTGGCCTTCCTTACTACAACAACAATTTTTTGTATAGCTCAAAATCACACAAAGAGTGCCGTAATGGGCTTTAACATGCTCTGTTTCCTGACAGCAACTCCCCCACAGGAGAAAAATGAAGGAAATCTTAGGAAAGGCAATTCAGAGACTTGTGCTATTCATGGAGTTGCTTGGAGCACTCTTTTGACTTCATTGTGTAAGTTAGGCCACCATACTAACTCAACATAAGAATAAGAATTTCCCTTGATTACAGATAGGTCGTCTTAATTGAACTAATTCTGTAACTTCTAAAACCAATTGGCTGCACCAGTAATGATGTAGGTGTGTCATATTAAAAGGGGTGAATACTTCTATAATAATTATTTTGTGTTTTATATTTGTAATGGAATCACTTTGTAGAGATCTATTTTCACTTGTAATAAGCAAATAATTGATGCAGCAAAATCAAAATGAGTTGGGGAATTGCCCTGTATAATGTCTGGTGGACCGATGAAAAAATAAGTTGAAAAATTGATCAAAACAAAACGTTTGAGAAAATAGAGTAGTGAACTCATGGTTTATATAGAAAATGGCGATCGTAAGGAAGTATGACTGGAAGTGACATCATAATGGGAAGACAGAAGTGACGTCATTATGAAGAGACCAGAAGTGATGTCATCAGTAGGAGCCAGAAAAGTGACATAATCATAGGGGGCCCAGAAAGTGATGTCATCTTCTGGAGTCGGAAGGGGAAGTGGCGTCAGTATGCCATTTTGAGAATCCGGAAATGGTGGAGGTAAGTGAATTAGAACATTAGTTTTCTTCTTTGAGTCTGGTGAAAGAAGAGGCGAAGCATTAATGTTCATCCAATTTATTTTATTTGATATTCTGTCATCTGGAAAGGACCTTAGGTAAGTCCACCACCTATTCTGTTAACCACTCTGAGTTGTACCTCATATTAAAGATATTCACTTTCTTCGCCTACTGCTGATGAAAGTTAGGAAGAAGACAAGTGAGAATCTTAAAATGTTACATGTGTTTATCTTGGGCATGTAATTTACTGAAAACAGTATGAGCTGCGGACACAATTACTCATGAAATTCCATAGCTAAGTATTTATTAGCTTTCATTCCACCATAACCAGCAGCACAGATTATCATTCATCCAGGCTTAAAGTGTTTTCATTTGTACGATTTTCTTTCATAAGCACTCCAATTGAGGCACATGCACGAACTCCATAATACCGCACTGCATGTCTTGCTGGCATCTGCCATACTTTATTCTAGTCATAACTCATTGAATTGTTTACAGGCAGATTGTTTGTGAATAACTGAGATCTGAATAGAAGCCCCTTAAACCTGGCCTCGATCCCTCATTGTCTGGAATTTTCCCTTGGTTTCTTCTCAGCAAGTTAAGGTTGCTAAAATTCAAAATCTGTTATTAAGAAGAATCTTTATTCGCCTCACAAAGTGAGATGATGACTTTTCATGGAGCAGTGTCTTTTGCCAGTTTCAACAATCTGGCACACTGTGGTTGTGGCTTAGGCCAGTGTCACACTAACAGACAGCATGTCACACTCAACAACTGCAGCTGCCTCATGTCACTGTCACGTTGTTCTCCTGGCTGGGTTTCACATTCATGGTTTATGTCTTTTTGTTCATTGTTGATTCTTTGATTTATGTTGTTTATGTGCATCATTCTTTTCTTCTTTTCTCACGATAATTGGCTCATCACAGGGCTTGTTGGCTGCCTCCTATTTGCTTGTGTGTGACACACTTTGATATTAAATAGTCTTTTCTGTTGATCAATTTCAAGCAAGCCAAATGAATCCAGTGTGATTCAGTGTTGCATAACAATAAAATGTGAGAACCTCAGAAGGGTGAATACTTTTATAGGCAGTGTAATTCTGAAGAGTCCTTGAGGCGTACCACACCATGATCATAATCTTTAAGGGGGAAGAAAGATAATATTGAATAATATTGTGTTTTAAGAAGTAAATTTAAAATTTCTGTTAATAAGTTCCATGATATATTCAACCCAACATATTAAAGAGTGATATTATTACTTATTATATGACTGACACCTTTATCCAAGTTGACTTATAATATTTAAGAAACAATTGGTGAAATTCCTTTTGGTTTTTTTTCCACACAGAGGAGTGAGTGACTTGCTTATGGTCACACATTGTCAGCAGCACCATTTGAACCCACAGCCAATACAGGTGCCATATGTTACTCATTAAAAGTGCACTTTAATATTAAGTTTACCACAAAACCTATGGTAATATCTTACTAACTCAATGTGGTAACACTCAGTAGACCCCCTAGTACTCCAATAAGCTTTACTCACAATCACAAGGTTGTCAGAAAAATATCTAGCCTTTGAAAATATTATTTCTCATTAAATATGGAAGAACATAAACATACTGTACATTGTTTGCTAAATGTGCAAAATATTATATGACCAAGATCAAGATTCATGGTCAAGATGGAAGCACTTAATTTTTGGTTAATAAGAGAGGGTATTACTACAACATTTGCTCATCCTCATGTTGTTAGGTAAGCAGCATGTCTGTCTGCTCTTCTCTCCTCCAACATTTTATTCTATTTTTCAATGATGTTTGGCTTTATATGTTTGATTGTAATTGTCCTTTCCTAAATGTTGGCCAACAACTAAACTGCCAGGATATTACCCTTTTCAAATAAATTCTTCCTCTGAAATACAGTACACACATCACCATTATGCTGTCTTGTTTAACACAGTCCCTGTCTTTTTTATTGTATTTAGTCACATGCAGTCATCATTTAAATGCACAATAAAAACAAACAATATCATTTAATTGTGAAATGGAATCTGCTTTGTAAGAGGTTGTTGGGGTGAGGGCACCAACAAGTTGGTAATAAATAAAGGGAAGCACAAGAAACATAAAAGAAACCCTCAACATAAAAGACAAAATCATACTGGCAAATGGAGCAGCCCTTTGCACAATTTTGTGGCCAGACAAGTAGGTCCTTGCATGCATGGTGACCCTGAAGGGAAATAGAGTGCACGAGGGACAAACATCAGACAAAACACCTCTTGGTTAACAGGCAGCAGTTACAGGGTGGTGGTTGTGGAAAATGGAGGCCAGATTACTTATTTAAGGACGAGGCTATAGATGGCTGACAGTAAGTCATTCCTCCATTCCACTTTAAAAATGTCCATTACGTTAAGACTATATAATGTGATTGCTGTTTGTTCTAACGGGTTAAAGAAAATTGCCAAAATGTTTATAAAATTTAGTAAGCATATGCACTCCCATTTTTCAGCAGAGTGGAGGAATTTAACCAATGTACCCTCAATTAGATTCTTTTTCTCACACAGCACAATTGTGTGAGTTCTGCCCCACTAACCCAATTATAGTCACCAGCAGCTGCAGACAAATAAATAAAAAGGCATTAGTTTGTGAAAGCGACAATATTACCCTACATACATACAGTATACAGTATACTGGTGCTAGATAGATGCCCACAATATTGAATTCCTGTTTATTTAATTTCTTCATGGATGACTTGAAAGTTTTCAATTACTGAAGCAAAAACTATTCAAATGTCATCCTGCAATTTATTGGAGTTGATGTGGCACAAAGGGAAAAAAGATTAAAATTCAGTTAATATTACAGAATGTTAACATATAATGGGTAGTGTCAGCTGAATAGCCTATTTTCATACCTTAGCATTTAATTAATTATCTTTAAGTTGCAGTCCTCATGTTTAAGAGATTTTACATTCGTATTTGACTTCAAGGATACAAATTGAAAAGCGGCTGCTGTCTGGCATTTAGAAACAAATTATAGGACTTAAGTATCAGCTTTGTATGAAGCCTTTTTAAATTTCTGAGTTTGTAAATGATTTTAAAGCATTAGATCCTTCTTCTGTTTTGGATTGCTATTGCAGTACAGTCTTCATGATCATTCTCATTAAATATTAATATTCGAATGTTCTGGTTAACATTAAGTTTATTTAATTAGTATGCATCCTCAGCAGGGGCGGCATGGTGGCTCAGTGAAAGTGCTGCTGCCTCACAGTAAGGAGACCAGCGTTCACTTCCCGGGTCCTCCCTGTGTGGAGTTTACATGTTCTCCCTGTGTCTGCGTGTGTTTCCTCTGGGTGCTCCGGTTTCCTCCCACAGTACAAAGACATGCAGATTAGGTGCATTGGTAATCCTAAATTGTCCCTAATGTGTGCTTGGTGTGTGTGTGTGTGCCCTGTGGTGGGCTGATGCCCTGCCCAGGGTTTTTCCTTGCTTTGTGCACTGTGCTGGCTGGGATTGGTGGCAGCAGACCCCCGTGACCCTGTGTTAGGATATCGCGGGATGGACAATGACTGACTAATATCCTCAGCCGAACAGTTATCAATCCAGTCTCCACTCCTGCTTGTATGGCAAACTGGGGGCCTCAGCTTCATAACTACAAAACTAATCTGTTGGTCAGTTTGTAAGACTTGATATTTTTTCTGATAAAGAATTGCTTTGTTGCCAGCCATTTGTTATTAAGAAGTAATGCTATTTTTAAAAGTCAAGTCATACTTAAACTGAGGAAAGGAAGATGTAGCCATCTTGTTGAGTCATCCATACAAGAAGACATCCTGACTTTTCAGTGGGAACAATTTTCCTTTTTTCAAATACATTTTCTTTCATGCCCAAAGGGTCATATTTTTCATTGCTATTATTGGTACTTTTTGTGGAAAACAGGGTAAGAAAATGTTTTAAAGTGCTTAGGCATCAATTGAAAAAAGTTCTACACAAGGAGAAGACGACAGGTGACAGTTAGTTAAAAAGCAATAAAGAGTATTGTACAGCAATCAGGGATAAAGTGTGCTACAAACATGCAGAAGACAGCAGGGAAGATTCGCATAGATGAAATGCTGGTAAAGCTGAGGGAAAGGCAGCACGTGAAGGAGTTTTCTTTCTTTATTATTCTAAATGCCTTGCTCAGTAGACTCAACACATTTTTCATTTTTTAAGTATAACTGTATACTGTATTTGAAATGAATCACAGTTCACTCTTCCTTTCTATTTGAAATGAGATGAGAGCACAGAGGGAAGTGATGCCAGGCAGTTTGACAATCAATCATTTTGAGTCTGTACAACTCTTTATTCAGCTTGGACTGCAAGTGCCCCAGACAGAACATATCTCAAAGGGTTTACTAGGAGTCCTAACCAGCCAGACCAGGACACAATGCCTTTAGAGAGTATTAACCCCCCAGGTAGATTTCTTATTTTATTAATATACATTGAATTACAGTGGATATAGTTTAGCTTTTTTGACATTTATCAACAGAAAATAACGTCTTCAATGTTAAAGTGAAAACAGGTCACTGCAAAGAGAATGAAATTAATTACACAATATAATTGATTGCAATTTTTCCCATTCTGATTTGCAAAACCATTCAAGCTATGACAAGTCCAGCCACAAATGCTCAATTGGATTGAGATTTGGACTCTGACTTGGCCACTCCAGGACATTAGCATTGTTGTTTTTCAGTAATTACGTGTATTTATACTTGGGGTTCATTGTCTTTGTGCAAAAGAAATCTGTAAAGGTTCAGGTTTCTTACAGATTGTGTTAGGTTTTTCTCCTGGAATTACATTTATTGTGTATTTTTTTAACCTCTACTCTCAAAAGCCTTTGAGGGCCTACTGCAGAACAGCATCCTCACAGCATGATGCTGCCACCAACATGCTTCATGGAGACGATGGTATGTTTTTGATTATGTGCACCATTCAAACATGGTCTGATGGCCAAAAACGTTCACTTTTTGATCTTATCAGACCAGATAACTTTCTTCCAGCTGACTTCAGAGTTTGTTCTTACTCTGGTCTCCATTTGCACAGTTGAGGCTGAAGTGGTCTGGATATGTAAGTATAAGGTGGAGCATCTAAATATTGTAGAAGTGTACTGTATACTGACATGCAAACACAGAAGCCATACACGAGAAATGGCAAGAGCTGAATGTATTTGGGGAGGATACTCATGTCCTTGTACATTGTTACATTATATGTCTATGTGTCCTATTTTGTATATGGTGGCAAGTGTGCACTTGTGGTAAGTTGAGCAGGAAAGTTCCTGCCCGAAGAAGGGGCCTGAGTTGCCTCGAAAGCTTGCATAGTGTAATCTTTTTAGTTAGCCAATAAAAGGTGTTATTTTGATTGGCTTTTCTCCAATGAAGTAAAAAGGTAGTTCCATTCAACCATATCAAATGCTATAATAAATAAATAATAATATTTCCAAGGTGTTAGACTTTGTTGGTGAATATATTACATTAAACAGGCGTCAAAGATTGAAAGCTAAGTGTCGACGTTTAATAAATTCAGTTTGATCTTGTGTTATTACCTAAAGAAGCACTTTCTCCATCTTCCAGCTAGGTCTTTGGAGAGTATCTTAACCTCATTATTTAGAAGTGAAATTGGTCTTTATGATGTACATTGTAATAAGTCCTTATGAAATACAGTAATTAATGCTTGGTGAAAAGTTTGAGGTAGAATTTTATTGTCTCTAGTTTCTGTAAATGTACTAATAAAACATGAGCTATCTTAATTGACAATTTTTTTTTAAATAAAATTCGGCAGGGTAGCCATCAGGGCTGCTTTCCCACTCTGAAGTGAGTTCATAGCATCTAGTAATTCTTCCAGAGGTTTATCCAATTCCTCTACGCTAAGAGTATCTATTTGTGCTATCTATAATGCATCCAGAAATGCTTTAGATTATATCTTGTCTTCTTTAATCTCAGTAGAATATAACTATATATCTAAATGTGTGCATTATATTTTTATGGTCAATGATATTGTATCCTATCTGCTTGTGAATTTGTTGAGATAAAATCGTATTAGCTTTCTCTCCATGTTCATAGTAATGGTGTCTTGATTTAAAAATGAGTTGTTCAGTTTCTTTAGTTGTTAAGAGGTTGAGCTCTGAATGCAGAGCCTGCTTTTTCCTTTGAAGTGCCACTTGGACACCTGGCATGTTCTTGATCTATTCTAGTACTTTCTCTGATTATCTCTGATACCTTCTTGGTTTCCAAATTATTTCTGTGGGAAAGATATGGGATAATCTGTGTTCTTAAGAAAGCCTTCAGGGTTTCCCAGAGTATTCCTGCAGATCTCTGAGGATGTATTTTCTCTAAAAAATTGATTTGTTTGGATATAAATTCTGAACACTAAAAGTGGTTTAAGACACCATCTACGAGATGAGTATGTGGGGCATAATGATTTTAGCTCCAAGATCAAAGGGGTGTGGTTGGAGATAACAATAGCGTCATACTCACAAGATTTAATTTTAGGCAAGAAATTGTTATCTACAAATAAATAATCGATTCTTGAGTAGCAATGATGCACATGCGAGTAAAAGGAATATGCACTTGATTTTGGGTTTAGAAATCTCCAGGGGGCTGATAAGTTGTGATCAGTTGCAAACTGTTTAATTGTCTTTGCAGTGTTAGATGTCATTGCTCCTGTGGCAGGAAACCTATCTAGGTCTGGATTTAAAACACAATTAAAGTCCATAGCCATTATAATGTTATGAGTGCGCATGTTGGGAATGGATGCGATTACATTTTGGAAAAAGTCCCTATCATCCAAATTGGGTGAATAGATATTTATCAAAATCACCTTACAGTTAAATAAATTACCCATGACAATCACATCTCCCTTCAGTATCAGATATTACATCTGATATTATAAATGAGACTGTTCGTCGTATAAGAATCCCCACACCTCTAGTTTTCTTTGTAAAGCTGGAATGGAATATTTGGCCAGTCCAGACTCTGTGCAGCCGAAACTGATCCTTAATAAGTGGGTCTCCTGTAAAAATACTATTTTAACATTTAGACCTGTTAGTTGACAGAATGCTATTTTTTTTCTTTAATTCATGATTCAGACCTTAGACATACCAGCTCACAAAGTTAACTGTTCGGTCATTGAGACATTGCCGCTGAACTTTTCTTGTCTCTCTGTAGTCAACTGAAAATAAGACAGCTTTGACTTTAATTTCCAATTTTTACAGAAGTTATTCCCATGAAGATTATTGTTACATTGGCATTTATAATTATAAGGATTAAAAGGGTAGATTAGAGAAAGTTTGCTCTCTTTTTCTCCCCCCTAGTCCTCCAGCCCCCCCATTGTACCCTCCCCCCTATGTGAGGCTGAACCACACTTCACAAACTCCCAGTCCTCTGTCATACCTAGAGACAACACGTCCAAAACAAAACAAACCCTCCAGCAGTGGCATATGAGGATTAAAATTGAGATATCTATTGACAATACAGTGCAAATACTATAAGCATAAACTATAATCTTAATCTTGAGATAGTAAACCCAGGGAATGATGTTAAAAGTAGCCCTGGATAAGCATAGTAAGCCCTAATACAATAAGCCAAGGGTATGATGTTAAATAGTTTCCTTTAAAAAATAAATAAAAAATACACATACATACTTACATATACACATATAGTTGTAATTAAAACAATCAAATAGTGTCTGAGAAGGGAAAAGGATGTACTGTATAATTATAGTATCAGTATTATTGCAAGCAGATGAAAACAGCCAGTAAGATCGTCTTTGCCATGCCATTAAGGGTTTGGACTCACGATCGTACTTCAGAAAAGTGTCAGGATCAGTTTTCTTAACTCTTTGTCTACTTCCTCAATAGAGGTAAAAACGCTGAGCTTGCCTTGAATGTCCACTTTGGCAGAATAGGAGGCTGCATCTGATCTTGGCTTTCCATAAGCGCTGTCAAATGTTGTATAAAGAGGCACGTTTAGCAGCTGTTGAGGGTAAGAAATCAGGGAAAATATGAATGTGGTTATTTTCAAATATAATCTCTTGTTTCTGTCTGAGATATAACATTTGTAATTTAGATTGTAATTTTTCGAAATGCACAATAAGAGTCCTAGGTTTAGGGGTATTTGATCCCCATATGCTTTAAACTGCTGCTATATCAGTGTCTGATATGAAATCCTCTCCAGTTATTTTAGAGAATAGTTCAGCTACGAATTTCACTGGATTTGGACTTTCATGATTCTCAGTGAGACCTTTGCTTCTAATGTTATTCCTTCTACATCCATCTCCTACTGCAGCAAGTTTGTCTCTGAGTACTTTGCATTCAGAATTTGCAGCTTTTGCTTTTCCGTCAGTGGTAAAAATCATTACCTTCAGTATGGACAGATCATTTCGGTCTTCTCTGTGCTGCACGGGTGAAGTGGCAAGCCCAGTTAAAGTCGTTATTGTGAGGAGTACATGACAACGTGGAAGGCAAGGTCATTTCCAGCTTCAATGAATATTATGGAATTGACAAGCTATCGTGACCTGACTCACTATCACATTCGCTCCCACTTTTGCTCTTGGCTGGAGACAATACAGCAGTGCCAGGTCCCGGGAAATCTGTGCTTTCGCCTGTCTGTTCCAGGTCAGTCTCTAAAAGGTCATACCTTGAGCTTGGACTTGATGCTTGTCTAGGCTTGGATGAAGGTTTAGCTTTCTTTTCCGTTTCTTTCTAAGCCCCTTTCCTGCCACTCATGTATATATATGCTTGCATATACTGTAATAGAACACCCTCGGGTTAAGTAAATACAGGATACTTCTGGATGATAAAGAATATGAGAAAAAATACCACCGCTGCTAACGGAGTTCCGCTTTAGACGTCCATCTCCCATAATGGACGAGACCAAACACAGACTTAACATGTTAATCAAGAAGGAGGCTTCTATTGTGGGGACTAGCCCTGGACTACTGTATATAGCAATAGAGAGAGGAATGTTGGCTGAGATGTTGACCACAATGAACATGATCTCTCATCTGACATCTTGGTTTTACTATGGACCAGCTTTAGGATAAAGTTGATTTAATTATGGTGCTTCAAGGGGCACTATCAGAAGTTTTTTTTTACCACCTGCCTTTAGATTTTACAATATACCATATCAGAACATTATGTTTTATTGCAAAACTTGATAAAAATAAAATTAGTAAGTATCACAATCTTGCCAAAACATCCTTTCCCGAAATGACTAATGCATTTTGTGAGTTTTGTTGTATTTTTTTTTTTAACCCACAGTCATGGATGTCATTTATTCTGCATTGTCCCCTTAAATAGGAATGACAGTATCACATGCTGTGTTGACATTGAGCATGTGACTGGCAATAAGTGTCACTGCCAACAATTGTTCTGCCCCAGGAGAAAAGTAAATAAGAGACTGGTTAAATCCAAAAATCAAACTGTCATATAACAAAGACTAATATGTAAACCTGCTCAGGCAGATTGAAGTGATGTGGCAGCAGTGAATAATGTGGTCAAACAGACAAAGTTAGAATCATAAAAACCAAGAAGTCAAAATGAACTGAAACAGCCAGAAACATAACAAAAATCAGTCATACAATAACTATAAACTATAATAAACTATAACAACAAAAAGAACATTTTTAGATACCAGACAAAAGTTTTAAACCACCTCCATTTTTTCAGTAATTAGGAAAATGCACATAGTTTAAAGTCTTAATGTTTCATGAAATCACGACACAGAAACCTGTAGCCTGGAAGTGCAAGGCTACAGCATGAAGCTCAAATTGCTGGCAAGGCGGCCCCAAGTTAATCAGTCTGAAGAAAGTAGTACAAGGCTATAGCATGAAGCTGAAAGAATGCAATGCCAAAGTGGGACCGCCGAGAAAAGAAAAACTCACTTAGCCACTAATACACAAGTGAGGTGAGCATATATTGGTTAGCTGCTGATAGACAAGGGTGGTGAGCACATTTACAAAACAAAACCACAGACTCTGCATTTCAATTTTTTTCTGATGATTTCAATAGTTTCTTTTTACAGCACAGGCTTACACAGCTAGTAGTATATATCGAGAATCTTGGACACCAGGAGGAGCATAAAGCTGCATTAAATACTTTCTTGAAGTCATGACGTGCAACTTCCTGGTATCACATGATAATAAGAAGATTACATTGCTATGCACAAAATGGTCACTTAAAAAAATAAGCAGCCATTGTGGTATAACAAAAAATTACAATCAAAAAATAACAATGATTGATAAAATTGGTTTCATATCACAAAGTAAGCAATTTTGTCTCTCTATCTAAAAAAAAATCCTGGGTGGGAGGGAGATGAGACGTGATCTTCTCAGAAGACAATTTGATGTCCCGTGAGAGACACTTTAACATCACGTGAAGACAATTTGACGTCCCGAAGAGACACTTTAACGTCACGCGAGATAAGGCAGTGAGACAACAATTAAACCAAGATACGGACATCTAACCAAGCAGTTGCTGCAATGCTTTTGGCAGACGGACATCATGTGATCCCAGCTCTTAAAACAAAGACAAGCGACAAGCAGAACATGCAGCTTACCAGCAGCAGCAGCAGGAAGCCAGCAGATGATCCGACCGCTTTTCCTTAGCGTGTGTTCAGTACCCCCAACCCTTTCACAACGCGAGCGGCAGACACGCAAAGTGGCAAAAGGACAGCTGCTGTACAGGCTTTGAAATGATCAACACAAAGCACGACAAGCAGATAATGCAGCTTGCCAGCAAATGATCCAACTGCAACTCCTTAGCGTGCTTTCATCTCCCACCCTTCACAATACGAGCAGGAGAGACATGATGTGGTAAAAGGACAGCTGCTGTACAGGCTTTTAAATGATCGGCGTGCAGCGTGACAAATAGAACACATAGCTCGCCAGCAGCAGCAGCAGATTCGACGGCATCTCCTTAGCATGCATTCGGCCGCCCCCCCTTCACAACATAATAAAGGACAAGTATTGTTTTTACAAAAGTTTTAAAATTAAAGTGAAAATAATGCATATGTAACAATTCCCATGAAAATAACAATCTCTATAAAATGTATATCCGGTAAAACAACAAACCCGGGGGTGGGCAAGCAAAGCAAGTAGGGGGCGGAGCCCCCTAGTATTACAACAAAATAAATATTTGTTTAAAACAATGGAAAAACTCATTACAAAACAAAAGTTAAATTCTTAGAGAAACTAGACAAGAATTTGTTAAAAAAGCACTCACTAAAGGTTTCATATTGTATTGATAAACTAAGCTCTATGCAGCTCTGGCTTCAATAACATTGTGGTGATGACATTGTGTGACCTCCGGGGGAAGTGTCCTTAGTAACAGACCCCAGGTTTAAAAAATGGCAGTTGTAATAAGAATATAAGTTTAATGTCACTGTGCTCTGTACAAAAATAATTTTATAAATCCACTCATATGTATAGGCCAGGCCAAAGTTAGCACACAGGGGCTCTCAGCATTTAGAACTGCTAGGCAAGCATTTGAAGAGAGAAGGTACAACTATGAAAATTGGCATTGTACTATTTCTGTATGTTAGAGATGAAACTGAATCCTCTCCTTCCTTTGTTTGGAACCTAAGTAAGTGCCTGCATGTGGAGGAACCAGTATATAGACTTGGACAGCAGCCAAATACTTTGAAGCCGACAGACAGATGGGTGATATCGTAATCCGTCCTGAAAACCCTTCCAGCGCAGCAACGAAAAATGGCAGACTGTATAGATTAAGATCCAACCTTGGTAATGTCTTGCTATGGCTTCCTGTCTGTAATGCTGCGTAAATCGTCATTAAAGAAAGCTAAGTTATTTTCTCTTATGTGATTTTTTACCGCCATATCACTATGGGAGAGGTATCACCTTTTAATATCATATCTGTTTAGTTTTCACTTACTTAAAATGCTGCAATTACAAAAGAACTTATTCCAACTAGGGAGCTATATCGCCCCTACAGGAGCAGCAGTGTCAATACAAACGCTATGGACACTATACTGTATGTATGTGTTGGTGTGTAATGTCATGGTGGTTACCATATATAAAAGTGAGCTTTACATTAAAAACTCTTCTGAAATTTTTTGAGCAACAAGTTTTTCCTGAATTATAATTTTAAGAAAATCTCCTTGGCCTTGGAATGTTTAGTGATTTTGAGTTTGCTTTGCCTTTAAATCCTTCCTATAAGTCTGAGTCAGGGGCAAGGCTAACTCCCTGATGACAGTTTGGAGGGTCCCACTTGAGGCTTTCACACTGTCAGCATCCATCACTAAAGCAGTTAATGACAGAAACCAAGACTATCCTTTGGGACGCGAGTGTCAAACTTCAGTCCTGGAGGGCTGCAGTGGCTGCAGGTTTTCATTCTAACCATCTTCTTCATTAGTGACCAGTTTTTGCTGCTAATTAACTTCTTTTGCCTTAATTTTAATTAACTTGACTCTGTCCCCTTTGTTGTTTCTTTTTTCCTGAATTAGCAGCCAAATAATAATGAAAAACAAAACAAGCGGCCACATGACCAGCTCACCTGTGCCCATCACAGAATATCTGAAAACAAAGAAAGGTAAAGGTCTCAGTAAGGCTAATCTCTCAGGTCACCAAAGCATTTTGACGGTGCTATGGCAGAATGAGAGCAGCAACAAGCCATGGAATTAAATAATGAGTGTAATTAACAGCAAGAATCGGCCTCTCATTAAGAAAGTGATTGGAGTGAAATTGGTTGGAGTTTGCAGCCCCAATTTAGCTGGTCATCTGTTGGCTTGTTTCATGTCTCATGTCTGTTTGGCTGTCATTTAATTAAGAAAAGAATCAATTGAGAGAACTGAATCCTTAAAAACAGAACTATTACAATGAAGGGAAATATAAGTTAATTAGCAGTGAAAACTGGTCACTGATTAGGAAAAGGGTTAGAATGAAAACCTGCAGCCACTGCGGCCCTCCAGGCCTGGAGTTCAAAACCCCTGCTTTAGGAGATCAGGCACAATGGGTACTTAAACACTATAAGGAACTATTAATGCACTGAACAGGTGAGGGGGAGAGCTCTCAAAGATCAGGGGCTAAACTCTTGGACATCCCTCACAAACAATACCACTCATCCAAGTAGACATTTTATCAACTTCTGACTACAGTTTTGGTTTCGGCTAAAGGTTTAGACTATAAAAACAAACAAATTTTTAAAAAGCAATCCTAAGCTGAAGATACAGGAAAAACAAGATCGTCAGGATTAACATAAAACAAAAGGATTGATTAAGCCTTGTTAAGGTATACCAAGGGGTAGTCTCCGAGCAAAGCAGCAGGATTACTAAGTATAGGCAGTTGACTGTAAAACATTCTTATTAAACTTTGCTATCTTTTATCTACAAATAGCCAAAGTATTTGATTTTACTGGGTGATTAGATAAAAGAATATTATACATTTTGTGAGAAAATAGAGGATTCCATGGTAAAGGTTTTGAAACAGGAAGACACCAGACAAATAATACACACCCTGTGTTTCTAACTTATAAAAAGAAACAGGCAATAATTTAAATAAATAATAATAAAAATGAGAGGAATGTGAAAGCAGGCTTATAACACACAAACAAAAGGAGTGCAACAGGAACCCTAATACTGACACAAATAAGGCAAGAAGCTGCATTATTATGCCGTCAGTGTTAGCAGGTAGGAATAGAAGACGCAAAGAATGGGTCTGCACCACTGTGCCACTTCTCCATTTTTAAATTAACTAGGGGGCTCACTTCACTCGCCCACCCCTGGGTTTGGCTATCTGGATATACAATTTAAAGAGATTGTTATTTTCGTGGGAATTGTTACATACTCTTTCGATTCTATGTTGCATCACTTCTCTGTGATCATAAATATATATCCGACCAAATTGTGGTTTCTTCAAAATTAAACTTGTCATAGCTTTAATTGTTGCGGGACCTCAGATTCTCATAGCGTATGGTATATTATTGCGTAAATCTATGTTATGAGCACTGAATAATGTGAATGCGAAAAGATTATTGTAGACTCTGATTTTTTGCCTGTAGTGTTTGTGAATTTCACTTTCACCTAACACCAAAACTTTTAATTCTCAATGATACCACTATTCATTGGGAGTCAACACTACTTTTCCCTGATGGCAACACGAATTAGACGATCTACATGTCTCCGACTTAAACTTTAAAGCCTTACATATCACCTATGTCCATGTTGTGGCATCTGGCCGGGGCTGGAGCCCAGCCGGGACGCCCAGGAGGACCGGAGGAGGGCTTGTACCTCCTCCAGACCACGAGGGGGCATCTGGTTATGTTGGGGGCCACGGGTAAAGGGCTTGGAAGCCCAGCCCTGTAGGGACCCGTGGCCACCGCCAGGCGGCGCCCCGGTCCCTGAACAACCCTGGAGCCCAGCACTTCCGCCACACCAGGAAGTGCTGGGGAGAAGACGACAGGGGACACCGGACGGCTTCCGGGTGCGCAGACGGTACTTCCGCCACACTGGGGCGTGTCTGCGGAGGAGTGCCGGGAATCAGCTGGAGCCCATCCGGGTTCCTATTTAAGGGGCCGCCTCCCTTCAGTCGCTGGCGGAAGTTGGGTGGCAGTGGACAGAGCTGGAGAGAGGACTGGAGGCGGCCAAGAGAGAGAGGCACGAAGGACTGTGTGGCCTGGACTTTGGGGGATCGGTGCTGGAGGCACTGGGGGTGCATGTGAGGTCAACGTGTAAATATTTGTAAAATAAACGTGTGTTGGGTGAAATTAAGATGTCCACCTGTCTGTGTCCGGGTTCAAGTTCACAATGTATTTGATCTCTTTTTGCTATTACATTATTTCATAGAGTAATAATTTCAGTTTGTTTGTGCTAATGTGATCTTTACTTTTACTTTTTTTTTAAACTTTCAAATTTTACTACTTTCATAATCTGTAACTTGCTCTCCATGTGTATCGCGCCAATGTTTTTGAACATCTTTATGAAGTCTTTTATTTCTGACCCCAATTGGACCAACAAGGTTTTCAATTCCACTTGATCCGGTCTGATTACAACTCTCCTTATTTTCAGAATTTGCACATAGCTGCTGTTTCTTCTTTGCTTAGTCATTGATGTGCCATCCAGAACGTATAAAATGTTTAAGAGCTGGGAGCACATGAAGTGTGTCTGCCAAAAGTATTCGAACAACTGAGAAGTTAGATGTCTGTGATCTTGTTTTAAATTGTTTGTAAGTGGGGCGTGATGTGCAAAAGTGACCATGTCACGTGTCTTGCTTACAAAAGGTTGTAAAACCTAGTCTCACGGGATGTCAAAGTGTCTTTCCAAGAAGATCACGTCTCGACCCAAGATAGAGACATAATAGAGAGACATAATCTAACAAGACTACTTAAGCCAGTTAGGGGTTATTATGGGCTGGGGCCTATCCTGAAGCATGGGTTAGACCCACCCCCTGGAATCTGCAAGCTGTAAAATGTCTATCATAAACACACACACCTGCACTCACCCTCATAAAGGTTCAATTTAAAAGTGACAAACAACTTAATGCACGTTCTTTGGGGATGCAAGAGGACACCCAGAGGTAAACCCACCCAAACAGTAGAAGAAGCACCACACAAACTCTATCTGGATCTTATTTTGAATCCATGTACCTTGAGCCAGCATCAATGTGTTGCTTCCCATTATTCAATTATTTACTATTATTATTGCATGCATTTCTGTGACATTTTATATTTGTTTGTTTAATCATTAGAATGCCTATGCCTCACTGGTAGCCCTTTATACTTCCTATTTTATGTTTACATTTTATTATGAACATTCTGAAGCATTTTAGAGAATGGTGATTCCAGAAAATTATTTAATGTTGAAATACTAATTCAGCTGCAATCTTAAACTACCTTGCTTAATAAGTGATAGCAGATAGGTCATTATAACACTTTCTTAAGTCATTTTATTTCCCTGTGTAATTAGTACATTTGAGTTTTTATTTTTCAAAAAACACTAAAATAAATTGGGAAGAACAGAGAATACAAATAGGCAAGAAACCACAGAACAATGCTCAAAAGCTACAATATAAAGTATAATGATATTTGACTGTATTCTTCCTTAAATCAAATAGGTTAATTTGCCTTACCATAGATCCCGTTATATAAGCCGAGAATTTCGTCCTAGATTTTTGGCTTGGAGTTTGGGGGTCGGTTTATACAACAAGTATCGTTTCAGATTCAAGATTTCCAGCGCAATGCCGGTTTTGCCGATGAATACGGAAGTAAATAATGACGAAACCAGAGCCATCTTTCAGATGAAGAAGTAACTTTGCATGCCGGTACTTTAAATTAAATAAAGAATTTATTCAAAAAAGTGTTCTAGTTGTTGATTTTATTAATAAAATTTATAATAAATTATCGGGAAGTTTAAAATGAAATTTTTTGTTTTGATTTACGATCAACATCTTGCATTACGAAACGGATGCAGTCACGTGTATCCGCTTGCGATTGTAAACAAACAACCGAGAGCGTTAATAGCGTCAGTCGGAGCCCAGATACATGTGTTTGTGGATGTAATTTCCGTCATTGCAGTGATTTACCTATATATATATATAATTCATTAAGACCATGCAAGCAAGACACATAATTGCTAAGGAAGGAAGAGAAGGTAAAAGAAAGCGATCGCAATCGAAACGAAGATGAACATTGTGTGGAAATATCTCCTCCTTTCCTGCAGCACAAAGATGTCAGATTGAATGGTGAGTACAGTATGAAATTGTTTCTAGAATAGAATGCCTTTTATTGTCACTATACGCATCTACAATGAGATTAAAAGCAGCTCCTTCAGTGCAGAAAAAGTTCTGTATAGGGCTTGTATGGTTGTTTTCAGCTTTAGCATAACGCCGGATCTGTGGCCCCGCTTCTGCTTTCTTTCCCTCCTCCGTCTGTGTCGTCTCCTAGACCCGACAACAATCTACGGAGAGCCCGCTGGTCTCGTTATGTTGTCTGGGATGTTGTGCGTGTGATGAAAAACACTCTAAACAGATGTCTGGCTCTGGACACCGATGTCTATAAGGTTCTGAATGGTGTAGCGGATGTTCGCCAAACCGATTGTGCAGAAACAAGGACCAAAAAAAAGTACAAAAACAACAAAAAAGTGCACTGAAAAGGAGAGCCCTGAGCCGCTGCGACCATGCGCGCCGCCATGCTCCTAGCTTAATCAAAGTAGGCTAGGCACTTTTTATAACTTTTTAGTTAGTACATAAGAAAAATTATTGGTGTTTTGGTAAATTATGCACATTATATTATATATCAAAAATGCCGTCAGTCTCAAATTCTCGCCGATAAACATTATAAATATACCCAAAGAGACACTTTTAAGGAAATTTAGAAAATTTTGCTTGGAGAAGGGGGTCGGCTTAAATACCGGTCATCGGCAAATACATGCAATTTAGTAGGTAGAGAAGGGGTTTGTCTAATATACCGGGTCGGCCTGTATTCCGGGATCTACGGTAGTTTTTAAGTAAAGTTGTATTTATAAATGTTGGGTAACAGTTTATCCCAGCACAGGCAGACTAGGATAATGTATAAGAATCTTTGGTTTGTTCGGAGACAGCAGATGCACAAGAATGCTCAGTGAATGCCTTCTCCAAATCATTGCATAAGAGGTCTGTGGCAGTGTGCCGGATTTTAAATAGCAACAATGCAGCTCAGGCTCAGTGAGTGTGCATAATCATGCAGCTTGGGGTGTGTAGTGGGCAGATGGGGCTGATCACACTCACGTGAATGCGTGATCAGCCATTTCCACATTGATGCTCATAATGAAAGTCATCTACACCCACAGTTGGATAGACAGAGGAACAAGAAAAAAAGAGAAAAAAATGAAAGGATATAAGGAATAAGAGGAAGTGAAATCATGAAGGAAAGAAAAAAAGTAGATAGAATCAGGGGAAGGTGGCAAAGCGATCAGGGAAGCCCCATGAAAAGAGCAGAGTGAGAGTTGTGCCTGATGTGAATCACTCATGCAGAAAACAGAGAAACTAGGGGTAATCATCTGCTTTCATAAGTCCTGTAGATGCCAAAGGATGGCGGCGAGACCAGGTGGTTAGGGCTCTGTACATCCTGACAGACGCCAATGGACAGATGGTCAGGACAGGAGACGATTGGAGCCACTGGCTTTGGTACCTCATGTCTGGTGAGTATATCTGGGAGTGGAGGGAGAAGAGAGAGTGAGAGACAAGCGAGGAGTGGGAAAGAGAGAACGAGTAAGCACAGGGAAGAGAAGCTAAAAGACTGATTCTGACATTGATTTAACCCTTGATTTTAATGGATTACTTATTGTATTATTTATTGATTTTTACTTCCTCACCAGCACTGCATTTTTAATGAGAAGAAGTATAGCACTTTATCTGATATGATCACAGATTTGTTACATACAAAGCATATAAACTAATCCTGCTTAGCTGGAAGAATCCCAGCCCACATTTTATAAGTCAGTGGGCAACTATTGTTCTATACTAACTCAAACTCAGATCTTGCTTAGAGGATATTTTCAAACCTTTTTCAAAATATGGCAAGATTTAATTAATCAAATTCTAGAATAAATATTTATATCAGAGGAGGACATTTTCCCTTTCCTGTGTTTTGCCTTTTGTTTTGAATGTTGAATTTGGTTTTGTTGTTTTCCAGTTTTTTAATTTTCTGATATATTTTTTCTTTTCATTTTTGTTTTTTTTGTATGCAAAATTATTTTCTTCAAATAAAATAAAAATAATTAAATAAGTAAAACAATAAAAAGCACAAAACACGTTTGCACAACTCTTCTTTTGTGTCCTCATTCGTCCTAGTCCATCTTGGTTTCATGACTATTGACCTGGGCTCAAGATAATGCCAGCTTTAGGCAACTCACAATTACAATCATAGGAAGAAAACTTACTGTACACAACACTCTAATGTTTTTGTACAATTTAAATCATGGGAAGAAAACAGCTAAATGAAAAAACACATGGCATGGCAGACTCAGTTGACCCCTGCCTGGCCATCCTCATTCTTGTATCTACTCCCACAATGGTTACACCTGCCATTCTTACCAGTTTGGACTGTGATTGTCAGATCAGTTGTATGGCATACTAAAGTCATTCTTCCCCTTTGTTTCTCATATTTGGCTTTTTGAAAGCAATAATAGTAGAAGAAGAATTGGTAGAATTGTCACATTTACATAATTCAGCTAATTCTTCCAAGGATGGTCACAAGCCCAGCTGGAAAGGGAAGAGGGTTGGACATGGGGTTAGTAACCCAACTCCATTAAAAACTTTACTAGATACAGAAACCAATATAGCAACATCTTCATAAACAGATCAAAAGAAACAACATAGAGGAGAACATATGAAGTGGACCAACCAGTTCTGAGAGGGAGCTGATTTACCAATCAATCTATTCTTCCCTAAGACTGTTATAAAAATCAGAACATTGTTCAAGACCGGAAAAGAAGTGCAAGTGGCCATGTTAGTGCACAACTATGTAAATTTAGATACTGAGGTTCAGCAATCTGGCTGAAACATCTGGCCTAGTCTCCATAGAATCTGGACACATGTTGTTTTAATTTGGTCCAACAAGTAAGGAGGATCACCATGGAAATTGTGTCAGTATAAATGCTGGCAAAGAAAACAAACAACAGCCTAAAAGAGATTAGTGAGAGTATTGTTAAAGCCCTGTTCCACTCAAAGTTTCAGAAAGTTACCATTAAACATTGATATACACTTAGAAACACACAGAAAGAAAGGCCAAGACTGGCATCTTTGAGCAGCAGCTGCAGAGTGTGCCAGATGGTGCACCTCAGGGGATGTCATTATTGTGCTTAGCAATGCGTTGTACAAAGACACCACCTGCAGAGCCATTCACAACGCTACCCTGTCGGCGACTTTCACTGTTATTATTGCAGTTAGGCAAATATTTCTGCTGTCCTTCTCTCATGTAATTGACTGGGTGATGAGACCAACCATGAGGTATTCAGCGGACACTCACTTAAGGAAAATGTGCATTTATGTGTTGCTGTGGCCTACCTGTGATGAAGAGGTAACTGGTTCCTGCCTTGCATGTGAAATGGATGAGATATTTTATGTATACAGAACCATTTAGAAATTATTCATACCCTTCACTGTTTAGACATTTTGTTATGGTGTAGCCTTATGATAAAATAATTTAAATTATTTTTTCCTTCATGAAACAATACTCAATGCCCCAGAATGCCAAATCAAAAGAAAGATTTTTGGAATTTTTAGAAATTTCTTAAAAGCACAAAACTGAAATGTCACATAGATACAAGTATTCCTTGGTATTTTGCTGAAGCACTTTTGGCAGTGATTACAGCCTGGAGTCTTCTTGGGTATACAGTAACTAGACAAGCTTTGCACACCATGATTATGGGCTTTTTTGCCATTTTTTACCTGTAGATGTTCTAAAGTTCTGTCATGTTGGATGAAGTCCACCATTATACAGCTTTTATCAGGTCAATAAAGAGATGTATAATTGGGTTCAAGTCCTGCTTCTGACTACGTCAATTAAGAACATTCACAACGTTCACCCTAATCCACTTTGTGCTTAAGGTCATTGATCTGTTGGATGGTGAATTTTCACCTAGTATGAGGCCCAGAGTGTTCTGATACAGGTTTTCATTGAGAATATCTCTGTACTTTGCTCAGCCCAGACTAGACTTCCAGTCCCTATCATGGAAAAACAACTCCACAGTATGCTGCTGCCAAACCATGTTTCACTAGGTGATGAACAGTGCCTGGTTTCCTCCAGATGATACACTTAGAATTGCACCAAAAATTTTAATCTTGATTTCATTAAGCCACAGAATCTTGTTTCTTATAGTCTGAGAGTCTTTCAGGAACGTTTTTGCAAACTATTATCTGAATACTTTCTGAAGGTCCTTTACTAGTTACCTAGTAATGAAGACAACAGGTTCAGAAAATGGTGAAGAAGGTGATGAACAATTTTTCTGGAGCCCCCAGTTTATAACATAACATTCTCAAGTTCAGATAATCTAATTTAGTGTCATGAGAGCCACAGTCTATACTGGTGGCACCAGTGACCGACATGGGAAATGCTGCCAATCCATCAAAAGGCACACTCATGCAAACAAACAAAAGGAGTCAAATTAAAGTCACCAATTAACATAATGCCTGTCTTTAGGATGTGGGTGAAACACCAAAGTACCTGAAACAAAAACTCATCAAGACACTGGATAAACATGCAACTTCTACATAGAGTAGATGCAGGATTC